>NC_081155.1:14948649-15548649 GCF_012432095.1 Onychostoma macrolepis
TCATATCAGCAAGAATTCACAGCACATACAGTGCAGTTATCAGAGCTCTGGGGCAAACAAATGGAAACTGCTAATGAGGGCCTCAATTTTCAGTTCAACTTTGCAGTCGGTCAACCTAGCATCTGGCTGGATTTTCCTCTGTAAGGCAATTACTTGTTTCATACATGTTTGCAACTACTAGCAGTTCTGTAATGGTGACCGGAGGGGCCATTGCTTTTAGGCTGTTTTTTGTTTTTTGTTTTTTTGAGCTCTGTATTTTTATAAAATTATATGCTTGTGTGTACTCATATAAGAAAAGGTACAAAGGCTGTCACTGGGGCAATACCTTTTTTAAAATGTACACTTTTGCACCATATTTATCTCTAAAGAGTGCAAAGTAGTAACTTAAAGGTACATATTAGTACCTATATTGTACATTTTAGTACCTACAGTAAATGGTTCAATTTAGTACCCTTTTGAAAAGGTACTGCCACAGTGAGAGCTTTTGTACCTTTTTTCTGAGAGTGTAGTCTAATTTATGGAAGTATTTTATTAATAAGCACAACAGACATAATGGTAAAGTGATTACACATTAGCAAGAAGATTAACAGGATGGAATCAAACAGGATGGAAATAAAGGGTTAAAATTAGATTTTGCATTAGTTGACAAGTTCCTTAAAGTTTATTTAGTTTTTTAAGCTGTATTTTGAAGATTTATATTATCAGTTTCCAGTTTATATAATTTTATCAAACAGGATAAAATGCTTTAAAATAGGGCTGTCAAATCGATTAATTGTGGGTAATCGCTTCCAAAATAAATGTTTGTGTTTACATAATATGTATGTGTACTGTGTATATTTATATTTATATATAATACACACACATGTGTGTTATATATATATATATATATATATATATTATACATACATATATTAACATATGTAACCGTATATGTATATGTTTTTTTTTTGCATGGGATTAATCTTAATTGATTTGACAGCCCTACTTTAAAATGAGACAAACTAACTAATATCATAAAATATAAATGAATTTATCAAATTGCTAATACTCACTGATGTGTATGCTGCTGTTTTCCCTCTAAAATAATGTCTAAAATGATAGACAGCGAAGGTCACAGGAAAAACCTACAAATTCATTACCAAATATTCCAAAGAAAACATGTTTGTTTGCTTGTTAAAAATCTAAATATTTTTAATATTGTATGTTTTATATTTTATGCAGTCTTTTAATATATAATATCAGAGAATATCAAATATAATTTATACATTCTATGTCTATTCCAGATATTTGACGAAGAGTACAGTGTGCTGTATCTGGATCAAGGCGGAGCTTTAGTGGCAATTAGACACACCCCTCTTCCCATCAGGCACCTCTGGTAATCCTACACCAAAAACATTACTAATATTCTATGCGTATGTTCGTAAAAGATGAGTCAATGCAATCGCACCGAGCTGACTCACATAATCACGGGGAGTGTGAACATTCTCATTAAACCCAGTAGACTGTGTAATACTTTTGTCTAGTAATCTAGATTAAATGTCGGAAAGGTGCAGTAAAGTCCTGTTTGAATTATTTGTCAGCTGTGTGTGGAAATGCAATCTTTTTCTACACTATATTGTAGTTTCAGCTGTGTGCTGCTGGTTTCTATGCAGGTTGAGTTTTGATGAGGGGAGGGTGTGGAACAAATACAGTTTCACTTCATCGCCCCTGTTCGTGGATGGGGTCTTGGGTGAACCGGGCGAGGAAACACTTATAATGACGTAAGTATGATGAATATTCAATAGTAATACATTTTGATTGTTCTGGAATTGGAAAATAGTGCTTGATGAAATACGGTTTATGTGATGAACACTGTAAACCCTGAATGTCCTCAAAGAATTGGAGTAAATTCGAAGTAATTAACTCAATGTTGGCATTGTCACTTTTTCCTTAACTGACATGATTTGTTCTGCTACTGTATGGAAGCCTGTTTCTGCCACTGAATAAAAACTAAATACATTTATCTTGCAGTTCTGACTTTTTTCACAATTGCGAGGAAAAAAATAAATATATTATCTTAGAATTGCAAGTTTATATCAAGTTTATAACAATTTTGACTTAATAACTTGCAGTTGTGTGTTATAAAGTCAGAACTGTGAAATATAAACTAACAATTCTGAGAAAAAAAGTCACAATTGCGATATAAACTCACAATTCCGAGAAAAAAAGTCATAATTGTGAGACACAAACTCTCAATTGTGAGAAATAAAGTCATAATTGCGAGATAAACTCTCAGAATTGCTAGTTTATATCTTGCAATTCTGACTTTATAACCCACAATTGTGAGTTTATATCACACATTTCTGGGAAAATAAATAAATAAAAAGTCAGAATTGCATTTGCATGTCTCACAATTCTGACTTTATAACCAAAAATTGCAAGTTTATATCACGCAATTCTCAGAAAAAAAGTCAGAATTGTGAGAGAAAAAGTCGCAATTACCTTTTTTTTTTTTATTAGGTGGCAGAAATGGGCTTCCATAGTTATTGCCCTCTGAAGAAGGACTGAACAGCTAGACATGCATAAAAATATTAGTACCATTTTTGCTTCAGATTTGCTGGGTGCAAATCCATGACACGAATCTCCCGTTCCACCACATCCCAAATGTGCTCTATTGGATTGAGATCTGGAGGTCATTTGAATGTAGTGAACTCACTGTCATGTTCAAGAAACCAATTTGAGATAATTTGAGATTTGTGGCATGGCATGTTATCCTGCTGGAAGCAGTCATCACAAGATCACACAATGTAGTCATAAAGGGATAGACATGGTCAGGAACAATGCTGGCGTTTAAACAATGCTCAATCGGTACTGAGGGGCCCAAAGTGTGCCAAGGAAATAATCCTCACACCATTACACCACCAGCAGCAGCCTGAACGTTAAGGATGGATCCATGCTTTCATGTTGTTTACGCCAAATTCTGACCCTACCATCCGAATGTCGCAGCAGAAATTGAGACTCATCAGACCAGGCAATCTTTTTACAATCCTCTGTTGGTGAGCTTCTGTGAATTATAGCCTGTTTCCTGTTCTTAGCTGACAGGAGTGGAACCCGGTGTGGTTTTCTGCTGCTGTAGCTCATCTGCTTCAAGGTTTGATGTGTTGTGCATTCAGAGATGCCCTTCTGCATACCTCAGTTGTAACACGTGGTTCTTTGAGATACTGTTTCTTTTCTATAAGCTCAAACCAGTCTGGCCATCTCCTCTGACATCAACAAGGCACTTTCACCCACAGAACTGCTGCTCACTAGATTTTTTTTTTTTTTTTACCCTGACCATTCTCTGTGAACCCTAGAGATGGTTGAGCATTAAAATCCCAGTAGATCAGAAGCTTCTGAAAGACCAGTCCATCTAGCAACCATGCCACTTTCAAAGTCACTTAAATCAGCTTCCTTTTCCATTCTGCTGCTTGGTTTGAACTTCAGTAGAACATCTTGACCATGTCTACATGCCTAAATGCATTGAATTGCTGCCATGTGATTGACTAATTAGATATTTGTAGTAACAAGCAATTGAACAGGTATACCGAATAAAGTGGCTAGTAAGCAGTTACATAAGTTACATACTCAGATTACTTTTTTTTGTGATCAACTTTTTATTTTCTTCAAATCAACAAAACAACATCCATTCAAACAAACAACAGGGAGGGGGGAGCAACAGACACACCACCAAGCATATCACAATCTGAAAGAAAAAAGGGAAGTAAAAAAGAAAACTTTATATGGTTTAAAAAAAAAACTTTATTCTCTTCAAACCTTTATCCAAAATGTTTGAAGAGAAACATTGCCATGCATCGGTGGTACTAGGTTTAGCCTTGTTAATTCGTGCTGTTGTACATTCACAAGTCACTATTTTAAGGAGGCTATGAATCCAAAATGTTTTTGCACACATGTGCAGAGTAAACCAGTTTTGTATTATTGCCTTCTTTGCAGCTGCAAAACCAGCAAACAACATTCTCTTCTTTAATGAGCTTATACAGAAGTTAGAATTGTCATTGAGAAGACATAAACCTGGATTAGACACGTAATCAATTTGTAGTAAAAAGGACAAAACAGAGTTCACGAGAGTTCAGAGTTCATGAGTCCATAGACTGACAACAATTGGACATTCCCAAAACATGTGGAGAAAAGTACCTGCTGATACAGTGTTACAGATATGACAGTTATAGGTCAATTGCAGTTTCATTTTAAACTTGTAAGGCATTGTGTATGCTCTATGGATGACTTTGAAATGGATAAGACGATGAGCCAAGTTTTTAGAAGTTAAGTTTAGATTAGACCACACCCTCTCCCAGTCGACCGAAAAATCAAAACCTGTTAATTCACGATTCCAGATAGATTTAATAGAAAGAGACTTTGCAGTGTGATCATTAAGTTTAGGCAAGGCAAGGCAAGTTTATTTATATAGCACATTTCATACACAGTGGTAATTCAAAGTGCTTTACATAAAAGGAAGTGAAAAAGTCATTAAAAAAAAACTAACAAAAAAAACAAGGAATTAAAAAATAATAGTAAAAACAAGATATAAAAATTGATTTAAAAATAATTTAAAACAGTTAAGAATGATTATACATAGTGCAATCAGTTCGGACGTAGCACAGTGCTCATTTGACAAATGCACAGCTAAACAGTCTGGATTTAAATGTGGCTAATGTTTTAGCACATGTGATCTCATCTGGAAGCTGGTTCCAACTGCGGGCAGCATAATAGCTAAAAGCAGACTCTCCTTGTTTTGTGTGAACCCTTGGTATTTCTGACTGACTCGATCCTAATGATCTGAGTGGTCTGTTAGGTTTATATTCAGTGAGCATATCTGCAATGTATTTAGGTCCTAGGCCATTGAGTGATTTGTAAATGAGTAAAAGTACTTTAAAATCAATCCTAAATGTTACTGGAAGCCAGTGTAAGGACCTGAGGACTGGTGTGATATGCTCAGATTTTCTGGTTCTAGTCAGAATCCTGACAGCAGCGTTCTGGATGAGCTGCAGCTGTCTAATGGTCTTCTTTGGAAGGCCGGTGAGGAAACCATTACAATAATCCACCCTGCTGGTGATAAAGGCATGAACAAGTTTCTCCATGTCTTGACACGACACAAAACGTCTAATTCTTGCAATGTTTTTGAGATGATAGTATGCTGATTTAGTTACTGCTTTGACATGACTACTAAAACGAAGGTCTGTCTCCAGAATCACCCCAAGATTTTTGATTTGATTTTTAGTTGTTTGACCCCTAGAGTCAAGGTATGCATTCACCTTGAGAACTTCATCTTTGTTTCCAAATGCAATGACTTCAGTTTTCTCTTTATTTAACTGAAGAAAGTTCTGGCACATCCAACAGTTTATTTCATCAATGCATTGTTTACTATATATTAAAGAAACAGATGGCCAACCAGAGGGTGGTGAGATCCAATCCCACATAGGATGAGCGGAAATAGGGGATGCCCAGGAAACTCCATAGGCCTTGAGAGCAGAACGTAACTGAAAAAAGACAAAATATGATTATGCTGGTAAACAAAACTTAGTTCTGAATTCTTGAAGAGAGCAGAGTCCTTGGTTATCATACAAGTCACCGCATGTGTTTCTGCCCAGTGTAGACCAAGAGGGCTGGACAAATGGCCGATTTCCACATAAAAAAAAAATAAAGTTGTGCCATAAGGGTGTGTGCTTACAAAATTTGAAATGTCCTCCCATCAGATGTTCCACCCTTTTCCAGATCCTAATAGAATTGGCCACAACCGGGCCAAATTTATATTTATCATTTTTATTTCCTATGCCAGAAAATAAAATATCTTGGAGCCTATGTAGTTTAACCTTGTCAGCTTCGATTATTCTCCATGAAACTTTAGATTGAGGATCAACCCAAATATGAAGAGCCTTAAGTTGGAACGACCAATAATATAATTCAAAATTTGGCACAGCCAATCCTCCTGAAAGTATAGGATGCTGCAATGTGACAAGTTTTATTCTGGGTCGTTTACCATTCCAGATAAACTGGGAAAGTACATAATTGATCTCCTTAAAGTAACCTGGAGGGGGAGAAAGCAGCAGCATAGAAAAAATAAAATTAAAAAAAGGTAACAAATTCATTTTGACGGTGGAGATTTCGCCTTAAAGAGACACTTGAACATTATTCCATCTTTGAGTATCGCTTTTGATCTTGACTAAAATGCTGTTAAAATTGTTTCTGGCAATTTTATGAATGTCTTTATATATTGTAATACCCAAATAGATGAAAGCATCTTTAATAGTAATGAATGAAGGGATAGGAGAGTTAACTTTAACATTGTTGATTGGCATTAAAGCAGATTTGGTCCAGTTTATCTTGTACCCCGATAAACTATTAAAGTGATCAAATTCCTTAATTATACTGGTTATTGATGTATCAGAATGATCTAAATATAAGATAATGTCATCAGCGTACGACGAAATAATATGATTATTGTCATCAATCTTAATCGGTGGAACGTCAGAGTTCCTAATGGCTTGTGCTAGTGGTTCAAGGGATAAACAAAACAATAAAGGGGAAAGTGGACACCCCTGCCTCGTTGATGGTAGCCATTGACTTGGGCACTTACCAGTTAAGACTGATGCCTCAGGTGAGAACTGCCCACATATAGTTCCACTCTAGCCTGTCAAAGGCTTTTTCTGCGTTAAGTGAAAAAACAGCGCAAGGACTCGGAAGATAGTCTGCAAAATTAAGTACATGAAACAGTCACTGCATATTATCGGACGCTGCATATTATCGGCATATTACACCGCATATTACGGACGCTGTATATTATCGGACCCTTAATAAAACCGGTTTGGTCCTCTTTGATTAAGCTATGAATAACAAACAAGCAACACATTACTTTCGATAAAAAGTAACTAAGTAACATGATTACTTATTTTATTTTAGTGAGTAATGCAACATTGTAATGCATTACTTTTAAAAGTATAACTTTCCCCAACACTGCTTTTAAGATTAATATGTCTGTTTTTATGAAACAAAATAAAACAGCAAACGAATATTTAATATATGTATATTCACTTATTCTTTATAATAAAATTATATTGTATAACTAAAATAACTTTTTATAAATGTCTATACCTTATTGTAAACAATTGTAAGTTTGCATTTCATAATTGCAACTTTATATATTGTACTTATGACTTTAAATTTCTACTTTATTTCTCATAATTGTGACTTTATGTTACAGTGTGATCTCTGTCACAATTACATGTTTTACTTTCATATGAATAAATGGAAATTGTGAAAAATATGTAGGAATAAAATGCTCAGTGCTTTGCTTGATTTGCTTGGTGATAAAAAAATAAAGCAATTAATGATAAAGCAAGTGATTTATTTTTAGACCTTCCGGTAATGACTCACCTATTTGAAAAGGCAAATCATTAAAACCATCATGCCAGTTCTGATTCTACATCATCCTGAATCCAGCACAACCTAAAATTATTCTGAGAAGTATTTCATGAGGTTTTCCTTTGTAGGATATTCCTAGATACTTTCTGCTGCCTTTCTGACAGGCCCTAAAAGTGTCACACTGTTCTTGAGTGTCAGACTTTCTCAATGTGAGTTTCAGACTTTTTGTTGACAGTTTGACGCTGGTTTCCACTGATGTGGTTTGACTTGGATAACATTGCTAAGCATTTCCTCTTCCTGTCCGCTCTACATCTTTCTAATCATTAGAGTCACCGTGCTCTCGATATGCCACTGCTCGCCAGACATACAGCGGCTGATGTTGTGCCTTTGTTTGCAGGATCTTCGGTCATGTCAGTCACCGCTCAGAATGGCAGCTGGTAAAGATAGACTTCAGGTCTATCTTTAACAGAAGATGCATCGAGTCTGACTATGTGCCATGGGATTTACATGACCAGGTGAGAAATTATTTTAGTATTTGGTTCCCCAGCCTGAATATTTGCCTAAATTCTTGTTTCACAAACTGTTGTATATTGTTCTCTTCAAGGAGGAAAGAAAATGTGGAATTCAAATAAAACAAACAAATAAATAAATAAATAAATAAAAGATGAATATATGATATAACAAATATAAAAACATCAATTTTTCACAAACTTTGCAGTATTACTGTAATAAATTAAAATGTATTCATGTTTTGTTTTTTGTTTTTTTGTTTTTTTCCAATATTTATTTTTAAATAACATAATATTCCATTAAATTAGACATATAATCATAGAATTGGTGTTATTTAGCTTCACTGAGATCCTATTATAATTTGTATTAATATTTTGAATTAGTTTGTTTTTTGTATGTGTTTTTGTCAGTTTTATTTTATTTTATTTGTTTAATGTCTATTCAGTTTTTATTATTATTATTTTTTTAAGTTAATGTTAACTAAATTAAAATGAAATAATATTGCCTTGACAGCTAAAACATTTTTAAAACTTTTTTGTTGTTGTTATTTGAATTTGTAAAATAATATTGTTTCAGTTATTTCTTTATTTATTTTTTACTTTTATTTTATTTTATTTGAAATATATGTGTACACACACACACATGTATACACACACACACACACACACACACAATTGTTTTTAGATAGAATAAAAGTGTTTGATAGAATAAAAATTTTTTTTTTTTAAAAATCAATATGACCCAATTAATAGAAAGGTCAAAAAACTAGTTTTCATATTGAAATTATATAATCTTTAGTCTTAAATTTGCAAACTGTAATCTGTGTCTCTGTCACCAACAACAAACAGGTTTTTAGCTTTGATTAAAAAATTGCTAAAAATTCCCTCTTGCTCCGTTGTGACAATCACGCGGCCTCTGTAAACCAATCTCCCCATATTAATGTCATTAATGTCCCAAACTCAGCTTCTATACTGCATCTCAAGCCTTAAAATTAAGAGAGGCCAATAAAGTCTTGATCAGATACCTTTCTGCTTTGTTTGGTCTTTCAAGCATAATAAACTCTCCACTGAGGCCTGTTGTTTTCAACCTGGTCTCATAAAAATACGTACCTCTGCGCACTTTTTGTGCGACACCGTTTTACGTACCTTGCTGCATGTTTCGCCGCAGTTTCAAATAGAAATGTCCACTTAGTGGTGCTAAAACACAAGTTCAATATGTGAACCGTGGCACATTTTTATTACGTAGATATTGGTACGTATTGCTGTTTTTTTATTGCGTTGCTTCAGATACGTATTGCACCGGTTCAGAATTCAAATATCTGTCGCTAATGGTTAATGCTCTATCGTGTTGGAAATATGCCCTACACCAAATCCAGCCCTAAACCTACCCGATAGTGTTAACAAATGCAAAATTGATATAAAAATGTATTAGCTGATGCAACTTTGCCATTTTAACTTCCTTTTACGCAGATTTTAACTGCTTTGTCGAACCGTAGTTAGACGGGATTCGAACCGGTGCTTCTCGTCTCTTAAGTCCATCTCCGTACTCTGTGAACCACCGAACAAACTTATCATCTATGAAAACCCATAGATATGAAGCTGGATGTGTGCGATGCTAACGTTCAAAAGCATCAGTTTTCAAATCTCCCAGCATATTAATATTGTCATACAATATATGGCATAATATAAGTCATAGCATGACATTCTTCAAGTAATTGTGCGAAAATTACGCTTTATTAATCGCAACTCTGTAAATTTGTGTGAAAGTGTTCATTTATTTTGGAAACTGCAGTGATATGTACTTATTGGTACGTATTTCATGTCACGCTAAAAAGTGCACCCAGGTACGTAAATGCCATGAGACCAGGTAGGTTGTTTTAGATTGCACTAAAGAGTGTGCCACATTAGCTTCCTGTTGTTTGAAACTTACAAGATTTCTTTCTAACAGGCCCTGACATGTTTTCCCAGGGTCCGCTGCCGAGACTATATTTGAACAGAATAATATATATCCCAGAAGTCAAGCCAGAAGCCAAATGTCCTCTCACTGGAGGATAATAGATGTACGTTTATTAGTTGTAAGGACATGGCAGTAGACTGTCCTACTTTAATCTGAAGCCTCGTGGTACTTTCTATTTTTGTGACAAACTCTGAGAAGCTGAAGTGGACTTGAAGACAACAGAAGTCGACAGAAGACAGAACGGTGTCAAAGTTTGGATGGTTAAAACCTTTTGGGCTGCATACTACAGTACTATGCTGATGAGATCAAGCCATTTGGTTTCTGTCTGAACGGTCCTATGCTGTAGGGTTTTATTGCTCCGCTCTGCACTGGTTAGTCTGATAAATATGAAATCCAAAAAAGAGGACATGACCAGCAATGGACCGCAGCTGTAAAACTTTTTTTCCCCCCATTCAACTAGCACAAATCTGAATAAAACTGCAGTATTTGGAGCACTAATTTAAAGGAAGCATGTTAACAAAAGACTAGGCAAAAAAAAAAAAAAAAAAATTGTTATTGTGAGATACATGAAATGTGAGTGAGAGGCCTAGAAGCCTGAAATCTTTAACAAAATGAACCCCACAGAGTTCGGATGTGAGATATGAAATATGGAACAACCAAGTACAATGAGCGGAAACATTTTTTCTCTCTCTCTGTCTTTCCTATTTTCTCTCGTCTTCTTTCCAGTCTCTTATTTTTTCTAAATTCAGAGTGATGCACACATGCTTCATTGTTATGAATTATTCATGCAAGAACTGAAATAAACCTGAATGAGAACACCATATGCCAACTTTATTGTAGAAAATATTTGTGTGTGTGTGTGTGTTTGCATTATGTATATGTTGAAATCCTGCTTATAGGGTGAACGCTGCCTCATGGGAGTCAAAAGAGTCTACCGAAAGCTGAAGCCCATAGCAAGGTGTGTTATGGGTAAAATCTACTCTGTCACAATGATTTCCGAGCCATGTGACTGCACTGAGTCGGACTTTGAGTGGTAAGTAAACAAGCACTTTTCCTCAAAGATTCAAGCTGTATTCTAAAACTACAGACTGATCTTACACTGTGATATGTCAGTATGAAAAACCACAGCAAAATAGTTTTTGTTTTTAATTACCTGATTGATAATGAAATAATTAATACATATAATAGATATATAATTTACCAATCAAAAGTTTGGGGTCGGTAAGATTTTATTTTATTTTTATTTTTTTTAGGAGGATACATTTTAATTCAGCAAAATGTATTTAACTGATCAAAAGTGACAGTAAAGACATTTATAATGTTAGAATTTAATTAAAAATAAATGCAGTTTTTTTGTTTTTTTTTACACATTTACTTTCATTAGATATATATATATATATATATATATATATATATATATAAAAACCCCACAAACTAGAAAGATTTCTGAAGGATCATGTAGCACTGAAGCCTGGAGTAATGGCTGGAATAAATTACATTTAAAATATATATTCAAATAGAAAACACTTATTTTAAATTATATTAATAGTACAGTTTTTAATCTCTGTATATTTGATCAAATAAATGCAGCCTTGGTGAACATAAGAGACTTCTTTAAAAAAATAAAAATAAGAAAAGAAAAATCGGTAACACTTTACAATAAGGTGTCATTTGTTAACATTAGTTAATGTATTAACTAACATGAACAAACAATGATCAATACATTTAGTACACTATTTATTCATCTTTGTTAATGTTAGTTAATAAAATTACAGTTGTTCATTGTTAGTTCACAGTGCATTAACTAATGTTAACAAACGCAACTTGAGATTTTAATGATGCATTAGTAAATGCTGAAATTAACATTAACTAAGCTTAATAAATGCTGTAGAAGTATTGTTCATTCTTAGTTCATGTTAACTAATGTTGTTAACTAATGTTAACTAATGAACCTTATTGTAAAGTGTTACCGAAAAATCGACCCCAAGCTTTTAGTGCATGTCATCTGTTGTCTCAAAAGATGTTTTTGAAGAAATACCTGTGACAAAGCTGATACCTAAATGAAAACTCCATTACGTCTTGAAATTTTCCGGATTGGAGTCGTGGCTAGTCCTCACCAGATCAGCATTTTCAGAAGAGTTGCAGTCATTTTCTTAAAGAAGATCTTTGCTAAGTGGAAACTAGTCAAGCTGTGTGAAGACAGCTAAATGGAGACAGACATGTGTTACTTCTTAAAAATCACAGTTCCTCAAGAGTACTGTTGTCTCCGTCTGTCACCACCCTATCTTGTGTAGTATTTCACGCCCCACGCTTTGTGGCTTAAACCCTCCATTTGTATTCCTAACAGTCTTTTCTCGTCATGTAAATGTGGCCTCTCTCCTCA
Source organism: Onychostoma macrolepis (assembly GCF_012432095.1). Lineage (NCBI taxonomy): Eukaryota > Metazoa > Chordata > Actinopteri > Cypriniformes > Cyprinidae > Onychostoma > Onychostoma macrolepis. Next base: position 14,960,894 of record NC_081155.1, read on the forward strand.
TTTCCCCCTGAATTATCAAAGTTATTAATGCCACTGTTCTGGAAAGTTCCAAATTTGCAGGCCCCTCGAGGCCGTATGGAACAAAGTGTGAGAGTTGTTAATCAGGGAGTGAAACACTGTGCGTTTACCAACACAAGCTGGCTACATCTGTGTAGCTTGTCATGGTAATTAGTGTCATTTGTTTTCTTGATTGGGGTGTTGAGTTGCATTGTAGGACAAACAACTTTGGCTTCTGTTGTCTGACAGTTAGGTCTAAAAACAAATGAATTAATATAAAAGTGGATGCTGAAAGTATTTTTATGCTGAAAAAGATTTTCATGCATTTGAATACAAAGATATGTCTTTCCCTGGATAATTTGTAGAATGTTAACAATTCAATTAACAAAACCTCCGCACACCTGACGGCAATAAATAGGTGCGTCGGAAACAAAGACCAGGCAGGTCAAAAACTAAAAAAAAATAAAGAAACAAATCCCGCACACTATTTATGCAAAAAATATCTATATCAAAATATTTATTAACAACGTTTCGGTCGCATGACCTTCATCAGGATTTTTTCAAACAATCACAAAGTGAACCACATTTAAAAACAAAATCATGACCAATCTCTATTGAGATCCATTAATTGGTAACAACCCACCATGGGTACATCATTAACAACATTAACCCATATATATATATATGCACATAAACACATCCTGTACATACATACTAACACACATATCAGGAACAAATTACATTATAACATCACATTGAATAGAGCTTCTATTTTCTCCTAATAGAACTCTTGTGTTCACTAATTCTTTGTTTAAGTTGACGTGATGTTTTTCCAACATAAGCTAAACCACAAGGACAACGAATCAAATAAACAACATGCGTAGACACACAGGTAATAACAGAGTCGATTCTATATTTCTTACCGGTTCTTGGATGACAAAAGAAAGAAGTTTTTGATGTATTATTGCACTGAGCACAATTACCACATCGATAATTACCATTTGGTATCGGGGTAAGTAATCTCGGAGTCGACTCAAGCGTATCTGTATGAAAACGAGCATGTACCAAATAATTTTTTTAATTTTTGGAACGTTTATAGACAATCAAAGGTGGATGTCGAAAAATGGTACCCAACTCCGGGTCAGAGGACAACAAATACCAATATTTCTTAAAAATCGATCTCATTAAATAAGACTTAGTTGAATGTGTTGTAACAAACGTAAAATAATTAATTATTAATATCACTATTAAATGCTTCTTCAATCCATCCCGAAGGGTAACCCCTATCTAGAAACTTATTTTTCATGATTTTCGATTTTTCAATAAAGTCTTCATCAGAATAACAAATCCTTCTCAATCTATAAAATTGGCTCTTAGGAAGTCCCTTTTTTAAGGAAGTCGGATGGAAACTAGTTGCGAGTAACAAAGTATTACGATCCGTGTCCTTGGTGTACAAAGTCGTTATCAACTTATCATCATTTCTAAAAAATGTACTCTCAACGAGTCACACTCCAAAGTAAATTCCAAATCTTCCTCAAAGTTATTAAGAATCGAGACAAACTCTTCAACTTCATTTTTATCTCCCAAAAAATACAAAATATATCATCAATATACCTATACCATTTAACAATACGTGAACAAAAAGGATTTTTTTGAGCATCAAATACATAACAATGTTCAAAATATCCCATAAACAAATTAGCATAATTGGGGGCAAAAATCGAGCCCATAGCTGTACCGCTAATCTGAAAAAAAAATCCTTATCAAAGTTGAAATAATTATACTTCAAGACATACGAAGCCATCTCAATCAAGAATAATATCACCACGTGACAAAAAATAATGTCTGAGGGCACTAAGTCCTTTCTCATGTGAGATGTTAGTATAGAGGCTTGTTATGTCTAAAGTTAATAATAAAGAAGTTTCAGGTAAATCATTTAATTCAGAAATCTTATTAATAAAGTCAGACGAATCCCTAATATATGATGGTAACAACTGAATAAAAGGTTTAATAAAAAAAAAAAAAAAACATATTGTGATAAGGGAGATAAAAGAGAATTAGTCTGTGCCACAATGGGACGTCCTGGAGGATCAATTAATCTTTTGTGGATCTTGGGAAGAGTATAAAAAACAGGCTTAATCGGATGTTGACAGTATAAAAAGTCAAATTCAGACTGTGATATCCAACCTTGTATTTTAGCATTCCTTAAAAAAGCTAATATCTCAGACTGATATATACCGTATTGTCCCGAATATAAGACGACCCTGATTATAAGACGACCCCCCTTTTTCCAGATGTACCTGTTGGAAAAAGGCTTTTTGAAAACCAAATCTTGTTTTTTTTTTTTTTTTCCTCTCTCTGTAAAACACATTTATTCTTAAATTATTTTCATATTGCATATTTTTCCAATTCTAATTTTGGTTTTGAAAGTATGGTAAATACTGGTAAAATGTACCAACAATGACATTGGAAAATTTTGATATAGCCTACCATTGAAATAACAGGTAGCCCATCTGAATTATATAACAATTAGGCTATCCAACTCATAGTAGCCTACCAAAATGTTATTATCAGTAGACGTGAAATCTTATTGTAGTCTTCAAATCTGGGTACTGTCTTATGTTTTAAAATCACTTACAGAGGAAGTTTGTTCCCATCAGGCTAACATGACAGTCACGATCATGCTGCTGTAAGCTTTTCTTTTTCATTTGTTTTCATTCGCGATCTTTACAACACACATTACATTACATATTTCATGGCACACTCGTTTTATGCGTTTTTGGCGCCACCTATTGTTGTGGGTGTATTACTGACATGTCAAAGTCTAGACCCTGAATATAAGACGAACGCGTTTTTTCAGATGTATTTCCAAGAAAAAAACATCGTCTTATATTCGGGTCAATACGGTACTAGTAGGATCATTAGACAGTTTCACATAGAATTTTGTATTTTGTAGTTGCGAAAGAATTTCATGTTGATATTTGGACTTATCCTGAACTACAATGGCTCCTCCTTTAGCCGCTGATTTTATAATAATATTTGGATCATTATTCAATTCAGTCAAAGCTTTTTTCTCATTCAATGAAAGATTATGAGATAATTGATTCATAGAAACACACCTTTTCATCACATCTTGTTCAACCAAACGGCAAAAAGTGTGAATAGTATGATTAGAAACATTTGGACAAAAAGTACTTTTAGCTCTAAAAGGCGTACTCAAAGAAGAGGAAACAGAAGTTGATTTAGAGAAAAAATATCGTAATTTTCTGTCTAAAACACTTAAATAGATCCACTTTTAGACCAAAAGAATTTATACCACTAGTTGGAACAAATGATAAACCTTTTGACAAAACGAGTCCACGGTCGTAGATTTCTTTGAGGCCCTTGTACCTCTCCGACATTTCTTCTTTTTTGTGGTCTCCGCAAGGGAGCTCATCTGTCCAAAAAAGAGGGCAAGGTATGTGCACTAGAGTCACTATCCATAGTGAACTCACTCTCCGTAGAATCACTCCGTCCAGTGCCTCTCGTACGACTCCGAAACTGTGATGTAACCCCAGATGATCCCCGAGCTGTAGCACCGTACTCCTCTGTAACACTCTCTCCGTTATTAGAGGTAATAGTTGCTGGTCTACCATCCCAAGGATAAATCTTGTTCCGAAGATAATCCTCCGTATCTCGTTTGTATTTCTTGAACTTGATCTCCTTCAGATTCTCACGGTATTTCTCCGTGGATAATTTGATGGAAGTAGAGATGGAGTCAAAATCAATGGGGGATGTTACCTTAATTTTCTCTTCCAATGAAGCAATTTCTTTATGGATCTCATTAACATCAGCAGATACCTGTTCCACAATCAGTAACATCAGATCCATGGAGCATTTATTAAGAATCTCACTCAATCTCTTCAAAAACGATTTGTTCTGTTTACACAATGTCGGAGCTTTTGAGATTCTCAAACCACGTGGAATTCTCTTGTTCCTCCAATATTCGCTCAATGTAGAGCCATGCATTTCAAGACGTGTTTCTTTATGGTACAATCTCTCAAGTTGCACTCGGTGTTCATCTTGTGACAATTTAAAATCAATGTCCTTTGTAGGAAAGAGAATCTTATCCGCATCTTCTTGTGTAAAAGACAATGTGTTAGCGCAATTATCGGTCATATTGTTAATCTCTTGAAATGAAGTCATGTTCTTTTCTTTGCAAGCATCAGGGTGCGTAGAGCTTAAACAACCCAGTAGACAAACTACCAAGTCCAATAATTCAATTAACAAAACCTCCGCACACCTGACGGCAATAAATAGGTGCGTCGGAAACAAAGACCAGCCAGGTCAAAAACTAAAAAATAAAGAAACAAATCCCGCACACTATTTATGCAAAAAATATCTATATCAAAATATTTATTAACAACGTTTCAGTCGCATGACCTTCATCAGGAATGTTTCAAACAATCACAAAGTGAACCACATTTAAAAACAAAATCATGACCAATCTCTATTGAGATCCATTAATTGGTAACAACCCACCATGGGTACATCATTAACAACATTAACCCATTATTGCGATATTGAATTGTTTTTACAGCAACGTGAGCTGTTTTGGATTTTTACTCTTCAGACATTATCACCTAATGGCATGAACGATGAAGCTCTATTCAATGTGATGTTATAATGTAATTTGTTCCTGATATGTGTGTTAGTATGTATGTACAGGATGTGTTTATGTGCATATATATATATATGGGTTAATGTTGTTAATGATGTACCCATGGTGGGTTGTTACCAATTAATGGATCTCAATAGAGATTGGTCATGATTTTGTTTTTAAATGTGATTGTTTGAAAAATTCCTGATGAAAGTCATGCGACCGAAACGTTGTTAATAAATATTTTTTGCAGAAATAGTGTGCAGGATTTGTTTCTTTATTTTTTAGAATGTTAACATGAAAGAGAGATGCTAGCACTTTAACTGCTGGCTACTATACAACGTTTATAAATTGTTAGAAATTAAAAATTATATGGCTGCATAGAAAATACAAAATCTTTAATGCATGCAATGAACATTATTATTCTAATTAAAATGTCTAGTTAAAGACTTTTCTTGACTTGCCAGTAAGAAAAAAAAAAAAAAAAGATTTAGTCCATTTCAATAAGTATAATGTGGGTGGCACTTGGACTTTTACTCTACCTATTATTCCTGAGAGCTAATATAATTATTTCCATTTAAAGGTGATAATTACTAATGTTAATCATAGCAGGAAGATTGGCATTCTGACTTCAGTATTACGATTTCTTATGCCTTTCTCAATGTAAATATTTTACAGATGACAAATATCAGTGTTTATTCTACCACAAATACACTGTAAATTTACCAAATAATTTTAAAGAAATGGCAAGTACAGTGGGAAAAAAATAAATAAATGATCCCCTGCTGATTTAGTACGTTTGCCCACTGACAAAGAAATGATCAATCTATAATTTTAATGGTAGGTTTATTTGAACAGTGAGACAGAATAACAACAAAAGAATCCATAAAAATGGATTTCAAAAAACGCATAAATTGATTTGCGTTTTAATGAGTGAAATAAGTATTTGACCCCTTTGCAAAACATGACTTAGTACTTGGTGGCAAAACCCTTGTTGGCAATCACAGAGGTCAGATGTTTCTTGTAGTTGGCCACCAGGTTTGCACACATCTCAGGAGGGGTTTTGTCCCACTCCTCTTTGCAGATCCTCTCCAAGTCATTAAGGTTTTAAGGCTGACATTTGGCAACTCGAACCTTCAGCTCCCTCCACAGATTTTCTATGGGATGAAGGTCTGGAGACTGGCTAGGCCACTCCTGGACCTTAATGTGCTTCTTCTTGAGCCACTCCTTTGTTGCCTTGGCCATGTGTTTTGGATCATTGTTATGCTGGAATACCCATCCACGACCCATTTTCAATGCCCTGACTGGCTTCAATGCCCTGGCCCTGGCGGTACATGGCCCCGTCCATCGTCCCTTTGATGTGGTGTAATTGTCCCTTAGCAGAAAAACACCCCCAAAGCATAAATGTTTCCACCTCCATGTTTGACGGTGGGGATGGTGTTCGTGGGGTCATAGGCAGCGTTCCTCCTCCTCGGTGAGTTGAGTTGATGCCAAAGAGCTGGATTTTGGTCTCATCTGACCACAACACTTTCACCCAGTTCTCCTTTGAATCATTGGCAAACTTCAGACGGGCTGTACATGTGCTTTCTTGAGCAGGGGGACCTTGCGGGCGCTGCAGGATTTCAGTCCTTCACGGCGTAGTGTGTAACCAATTGTTTTGTTGGTGAATATGGTCCCAGCTGCCATGAGATCATTGACAAGATCCTCCTGTGTAGTTCTGGGCTGATTCCTCACCGTTCTCATGATCATTGAAACTCCACGAGGTGAGATCTTGCATGGAGCCCCAGACCGAGGAAGATTGACAGTTATTTTGTGTTTCTTCCATTTGCGAATAATCGCACCAACTGTTGTCACCTTCTCATCAAGCTGCTTGGCGATGGTCTTGTAGCCCATTCCAGCCTCGTGTAGGTCTACAATCTTGTCCCTGACATCCTTGGACAGCTCTTTGGTCTTGGCCATGGTGGAGAGTTTGGGATCTGATTGACTGATTGCTTCTGTGGACAGGTGTCTTTTATACAGGTAACAAACTGAGATTTTTTCAGCTCCTTACCTGTATAAAAGACACCTGGGAGCCAGAAACCTTGCTGATTGATAGGGGATCAAATACTTATTTGACTCATTAAAATGCAAATCAGTTTATAACTTTTTTGAAATGCATTTTTCTGGATTATTTATTGTTTTGATCTGTCTCTCACTGTTCAAATAAACCTACCATGGCTTTTAACCATGGAATTAAACATGAAATTTTGAAGCAGAAAAACTTAAATTGTATTCTTTTGTAAAATTAATGTTAATTTACAGCTTTGAGATTTTATTTATTTTGAAAGGTCTTTTTCAAACCAATGGGTGTGATATCTGGGTTGATGACTGTGATGAAGAAGTAAAGAACTCATGGGTGTTTTCACTGTTTTTTTCACAGTGATTATGGCTTTGAGAGAAGGGCTGATGGGAAATGTACTCCAGCATTCTGGTTCCTCCCCTCCTCTATGTCTCGAACCTGTACTACAGAACACACGTTCCTCAACAGCACTGGGTGAGATCTCAATTGACGCATACATCTATCCATTAAAGTGATTATTCAATGTTCCTGTTTAGATAGCTAAGTAAACTGTACAGACTGTGTATATGTTTGTGAGATTTTCAATTAAACATGTTTGCCATCTGCATTCTCAAATGATTTTGATGTATGACTCATTTAAAATGTTGTAGATGATCAGACTAATAAATTTCAATGTTTTCAACTGATCATTTTGTATTGGAGCTTCAAAACTGGTTTATAAACGTGTGTCTTTTGAATGTGTGTTATGTGTCTGTGTGTGTGCAGGTACAGAAAGGTGGTGTATAATAACTGCACCAGAGGGGTGATGGAGCAGTACACGGCTCGTAGGCAGCTGTGCCCTAGCCAGGCCCCTCGCGGCCTCCACTTAGTGACCAGCGAAGGGAAGCTAACGGCTACTCTTGCCAGCAACGTCACCTTCCTCGTCTTCCTGGAAGAGGTATAGAAAGATTCATTGTTTCCTGCACTGCTTTTCAGTGACAAAATCATACATTATATTTCTGGGAATATAAGTTTGCATTCTGAGCAGATAAAACAACTGCAAATAATAGCAAGAAAACACATCTTTCCCACTGACTGCTTATGAAAACTAACAATCATTAGCTATGTTTCCATCACCCTGTTTTTATGCACATTTTGAAGTATCGTATAAAGAAACAAGTGATGGAAACACCAAATTTAGAAAAAAAAAATCCCTTAATTTGCAAAAAGGTTTTTACGCTCGCTTGAGGTGGTTTTTGATTTGAAAAGGGTTAATGCAAATAACGGGAGATGGAAATGCATATTGCGAATAAATTCCTCCATGCGCATCCAAAAAGTCATTTGACTTTGCACGATGGGACCGCACAACCTGACTAACCAGCGGACAGATCTTTTTGCATAGTTTGTCGTCAAAGTATTTCTGTATAATTGCCTCCCAGAACTGTTACTTACAGGACTGCATTCCCAAACAGCGGGCATCTACCTCCAAAAGCAATGACCGCATTTATTGTGTTTTGTCCGCTCATTCTGAGGTGCAAGTAATTTATTTTGTATATGAAAATGATTAAATTCAGTGACTTCTCCTACTTTTTTTTGTGATATTTAGTGCCAGTTTGGCGAAGTGACGATTTTGTTCTCTCTGCCTTGTTGAATGGAAATGGTGCTTATTCGCAAATGTTTTATCCGATATTCCAAGTTAAATTCGCAACTTTGGATGGAAACCCAGCTATTGTGACCAGTGTAGTCACAATAACAAATCGAACAGAAATTTAGGTTTTTCAGGAAAACATTACAGGATTTTTCTCCATGTAGTGGACTTCAATGGGAGCCAACAGGTTGAAGGTTCAAATTGCAGTTTCAGTGCAGCTTCAACGGGCTCTACACGATCCCAGCCGAGGAATAAGGGTCTTATCGTCATTATCGTAATTTTTGTCGAAAAGGACAACATTTTCAAAAAAAACAAACAAAAAAAGTAAAATGCTTGTCTTGCTCTAGCTCTGTGATGCATGTTCACAACTTCATGCATTACATAATCACGCTGGAAATACATGACCATATTTTAGATCCCTTAATCCTACCCCATACCTAACTACCTTACTAACTATTAATAGCCAGTAAATTACGAGTTTATTGAGGCAAAAGTCATAGTTAGTTATAATGAGAACTGGTTATAGTGAGAACTAAAGTGTGACCTTTACAATTTATCTACAGTACCTACTGCTAAATTCCAAAGTACAGAGATAACCCTCATCCACCATAAATTGGGCTTTGTAAGCTTGAGACTTTGAGAAATCATGAGAGACCATCTTGCCTGTACAAGAGCAATGTTTTCCCGTGGTAGATCAGCGGTCTGGGACAGACAAGACTTCCTCCAAAACAGATGAACTGACAGCTGAATGAATCGTACACCGAGCTTTGCCAGTATCGTAGTCAGGAACAGTTTTGCTTTCTGCCTAAAAAAAGGGAAAAATTCTAAAATATTACTGGAGGCTCTCTGAATAAAGAACATTTGTTCACCGGTCTGGTTGTGTGTGGGTTTTGTTTTAAGCTAGACTCGATGTTTCACGTTATTACCCTTTTTTCCAGGGTGATGGATCGAAAACCAGCATCACGGTGGATTTCGGCGACGGAAACGCTTTCACTTACTCTAACGTGAGCTCTATCGAGGATGGCATTAAACACATCTACAAGAACGTGGGAATCTACCGAGTGTCAGCCACGGCGGAGAACAGTCTGGGCTCGGAAACTGTGCTCCTCTTCCTACACATTACGTGTAAGTCAAGATATGGGAGGGCGAGTAACAATATGCACAATACAGACAGCCATATCGTATTCTACTTTTATTTCCTTAATGTATTTTAAAGACCCACTGGGCCTGAGCACACTGAACTCATTTATGCTTTATTGACCAGAAAAATCTCATTTGGCCTTGGTTGTATTGCACTCCACATTAAGCAGTCTAGATTTCAAGCTTATAGTCTCTAACTGGACCAGGAGATTGGAATCATCCCTCTTAGTTATTGCCGACAGACACTTCAGTGTATGATGAAGGTCCCGAGGACCTAAAATATCATCCAGGTCTGATGAATTGTACTTAATGTAACTTTTAGGTTATGAATTAGTTATTTTTAGTCAATTATAACCATATAGCAAAAACAGTGTAGTCCAAACAAATGACTCTTTTGAACAATTATTTTAAGACAATCAAACAGTTTACAGTTTACTATTATGTTGCTCATAATACTTCTGAAACTTCATATAACTTTAAGTAGTAGACATTATTAGTAGTATTTTATATAAATAAATGAACTATGCTATTTTGATGTTTAAAAAGATATTTAAGAGTTTAATTAATGGAAGACTTGGAGTCTTATTACACAACTATTTGGAATATTTTATTCTAATTCTCTAGATTCTTTATGGCACAAAACACAGCATGCCTACATTAGTTTGATTCCCTAATGATTGACTCTTATGAGTCAGTTCTATTTAGTGAATCATAAACATACAGCACAACCTGTATAGTCTGATTGCCAAACGAATGTCTCTTATACGAGTCAAATCTTTTTAGTAAATTAAAACCATACAGTGTGAACAGTGTAATCCAACCGATTTCCAAACACATGACTCTAATGAACAGTTACTGAGTGAATAAGAGCATAGAACTGTTATGTTTACTGTTAAGTTGTACTAGCTACTGAGACTTCTTATGACAATATGCAACATTTTACCACAGCTTACCACATTTTTTGCCTGTTTAATATTTTTGTTTAATATATAGTTAATCCCAATTATTGAATTGCCTTCATGCTGTCTCTACAGACTGTGATAAATCATTAAAAAGCATTGATTTTAGATGTACTTGCCCCTTAATGTTTTGAAAAAAGAAAAGTATAGTTGGTCATTTCACATGTTGGTCAAATGGCCTATTCCTGTCTATGTGGGTGGTTCTTGGCCAGAATATGGATTAGACTTCATGCCAATAATCGAAAATTCTGGCTTTACAGACTTTTGAGCAGACAACTCTGTCCTATGTAGCAATGATGTTGGAAGACGCTATTTTAACACATTCTATGAGCAGATGGCCTGAGTTTTGGTAGCTTTTTTAGTGGTTGTAGCCTGTGTTCGTGCTAGAGGAAGCTCATGAAATATCAGCATTTAACAGAGATTAACTAAGCATTTTGATTCAAATGTTCGCCCTTTTTCTCATGTCCACCTACACAGTGAACTTGCCACCCCCTGCTACATTCAGGCAGACAGTTGCCTCCACAGTGACATATTGATCAGGGAGACGGAATGATTCCAATCTGTCAATCCTGTCGTGCCAGGCAAAGCAAATAGGGCCTCTGGAGCATGAGTTGAAATTCGCACGCAGATGGCTCTGTGTTCCTATGAGAAGTATTTGTGAATGAATTAATATATGTCATTATACATATAATTTGGAGGATGTTTAGTTTGTGCTATAACTTTAAGGCTGTTCTGTTTTTTGTTTTTTTTTGGTCACAAATAAGAACCGCATTCCACCGTAATGTGCTTATATATAGTTCTGTGAGAATATATCATATAACTACTGTTCTTCCCCCACACTTTTTATTTATTTATTTTGCTTATTTATTATTTATTAATTTTATTTATTTATACTAATTGTATTTATACTAATTTATATTTATTTATTATTCATTCTCTTAAGCTTACATTGGCTGTATGTATTTGATTTAAAAATACAGTAAAAACAGTAATATTGTGAAATATTATTACAGATTAAAATAACTGCTTTCTGTTTGAATATATTTCAAAATATAATTTATTTCTGTAATGATGGCAAAGCTGAACTTTTAGCAGCCATTACTTAGTCACATGACTCTTTATAAATCAATCTCATGTTGATTTAGTGCCCAATAAACTGTAAAAAAATGTTAAAAGTAAAAACAAACAAACAAAAAAAACATTAATTTGAAATCTTCTGTAACAGTATGCATGTCTTTACTGTCATTTACTGAAATAATGAACAAATTTAATGTAAAAAAAAAAAATTCTTGACCCCAAAATTTGAAAGGTACTGTTTTTGTTACTTATACTTTTGTTATATATATATATATATATATATATATATATATATAGCGGATGCTTTTGTCAACAATTTAATGTAGCAGTGAAGTTATACTAAAATAAATCTAGTTTTATCGCTAAAATGAAACAAACTTTATTGGTTCTATCATCTGTCTTTAACTTTAAAGGTTTAAGTGTGAGGAAGTGAACAAGATTAGCAAACACTGTTAAACTCTTTCAGCTCGACCAACCAACTTTTCTCTTTTCTTTCTCTCTCGGCGCAGGTCAACTGGAGTCTATTCACCTCTCCGCCCCTTTTGTTGCTGTGAAAAATAAAGAAGTCAATTTGACAGTGGTTCTCTCACCAAGCCAAGTGGGAACTGTCACCTATATCTGGTGGTTTGGGAACAATTCGGAGGTAAAGTCTCAATGTGTGACTCACTAGACACCTGTGCACCTGTGCAAGTCTGTGTCTGTGTGTGTGTGTGTGTGTTTGCCTCACCGACTGCCATGTAAATAAAGTTGGCATGTTCACTGCAACTGCGCTGACAGGGCATCCTCTTGAGAGTCTCTCTCAAACTGTATTCACAGCCCATGATCACGCTGGAGGGGAGTGTGGCATTCACGTTCTCTCGAGAGGGAATCAGCGTTGTCGCTGTACAGGTGTCCGCTGGGAATACCATCCTGCAAGACAGGAAAACCATCGCTGTCCACGGTGAGTTTTACACACAACAAGTAAACAGACTGCAAGGAATTGAAGATGGCTTCATATATGAGCAATAAGCTTTATCGAAATATGTTTTGTTCTTTGCTCTTTGTATATTTGTGATACATTTGGAAAACATCAACACTTTGAACTATTGTAGTTAAGCATACAAGGTATGGTAAAACACACACACACACACACACACACACAAAAAACTAAAATAAATGAAAGGGAAAAAAATTATGTTAATGTTATGTTATTTTTTTTTTTAAATAATAAAATATATAATTTAATAAGTTAATAAAATATATAATAAAATTATAATAATATAATTGTTTTTGAAAGAAGCCACTTATACTTACCAAAAAATACAATAAAAACAATAACATTGTAAAATATTATAGTTTAAAATAATTGTTTTCTATTTGAATATTTTGTAAAATGTAATTCTAATATGATGATTTGCTGCTCAAGAAACATTTCTTATTAATAATACTATTAAATCAACCTTACTAATTTGCAATGCAAATCCCCACCCTCCTTTTTTTCTTCTTCAGAAATGTCAAAAACTCAAAATGAAACCATATTCATATTGAATTTTAAGTTCTATATCATACAGTAAATACACATTGAAAGCAAATGCCGCAGCATAGGTGCACTGCAGTGCAGTAGTCAGAAACTAACAATAATTGTAAGAACATATTTTTTTTTTTTGTAATTACAGAATACTTCAGATCTCATCTTCTTGCCTTTTCATCTAATCTGGATGATCACAACCCTGATGTGGCAGAATGGAGGCTTGATGCGAGTCGAGTCATTAAAACATCTATGGTGCAGGTGAGTTCAAACCATTTAGCATTTGACAAAAAACATTCACTTTTCACACAGCTCAAAATCTGCTTCTCTATTGAGTGATATTAAAGTGTTCAATATACAGTATAATGCTTCACTGCATATACAATATAATAAAGCATGAAAAGGCATTCATCTCTGTTTGCTTTGTCATCTACGTGTATATGGTAGTATAGTGCTAACATAAAGTTTAAAAAGATATACATATTAAAGTCTTTCTTTTCCTTGGAGTATGTAACTACAGCCTATTTATTCATATTAATACTCAGGTACACAAGAAGATTTCGCTTTTCTTTTGAACTTTCTCTCACCTATTATAATGTCTGTCAGTGCTCTTTGCACAAAGTTTAAATGATTGTGTGCAAGAATATTCATCATCTGATCTGACATGAGATGACTCATTTCTATCAAGAACAAAATGATTTTATCATACAATAATCAAGGTCTTCTTGGAATTCCATGTATAGATATTAAACACAAAGGATGACAATAAACCACTAATGGATGTGTTTTTCAGAAATGCCATGGCATTTGACATTTCAGGTTTTGAGCATTATTTGACAAATGTCAGCATAAAATCTTCAAAAAGAATTCTGTTCTGTAGTCATATAAATAATCATGACATTAACACAAAATCCTTTCAGAGAATCTCAATTTAAAGCACTACTTGAGCCGATTCAATGAAACCCATCAAGAGCATTTAGATGTTCAGAGTCTATAATATATATATATATATATGAAGAGTTCCAAAGCAAAAGCCTCTAAAAGCCATCTTGGTCAAAAATACGATAATGATACTGAGTGAATGCTCTCCACACATAGTGTATGTTCATCAAGTACTTTCACTTCAAATGCACTAAATCCCAGTTTCAACCCATTCAGAAGTACTAATACTTACATAGAAACCTATACATAGTTGCCAGAAAGAAATGCTAATTTTAAAGAAAAAACGTCAGATGTACGTAGAGGCTTTTGCATCTGAACTCTTCATATATATATATATATATATATATATATATATATATATATATATATATATATATATACACATACACACACACACACACACTGGCGTTCAAAAGTTTGGGATCAAAATGATTTTTTAAGATACAGAAAAAAACAACAACATTAATATTGTGAAATATTATTTAAATTAACACAACATTTCTATTTTGAAAAAAACAATGCTTTTCTTTTTTTAATTTTTTTATTCATAAATCCAGAATCCTGAAAAAAGTATCACAGGTTCCAAAAAATAAATAAATAAATAAAAAATAAATGAAGCAGCACAACTGTTTCCAACACTGATTATAAATCAGCATATTAGAATGATTTCTGAAGGATCATGTGACACTGAAGACTGGAGCAATGATGCTGAAAATTCAGCTTTGCTTTACAGGAATAAATTATATTTTAAAGTATATTAAAATAGAAACTGTTTCAAATTGCAATTATATTCCACAGCATTACAGTTTTTTTGTTTTTGTTTTTTTCTGTATTTTTGATCAAATAAAAAGCCTTGATGAGCATAACTTAAAAAAAAAACAAAAAAAAAACATTAAAATCTTACTGATCCCAAACTTTTGAACGGTATATATGTGTATGTATATATACCGTATATATATATATATAATATTCATTCCAGGTATAAAAAGTGTACAAACACAAGTGTAGTCTGGACATTTGGTGGGTTTTCACGCTCCACACTTTGCTTGAAGAACTCAAGTTGACGTACTTGTGAAATTGGCTTCCAGATTCTCCTTCACTGATGGAAGGAAAACACCACCGTGACAGAACAAGCTTCGCGAATATTCAAACATATGGCACGACAGACCGAAATAACCATCAGTGTTCTCCTGCACTTCCCCATGGCATTTTCAAGAGGCCGTTATAACTGAACACGGGGACTTTCTTTATGGATGTTTATGGAATATGACACTTGAGAATAACGGTTCTCTTGTGAGCCATATGCGTGTTCTGCTCTAGTTGGTTAGTGGTAATGTGTGTAATGAGTTTTGCACTGGGCATATGGACAGGAACGAGGTGGACGTTGTGACCTTGTAACACAAACCAAGGAGAATTTTATATGTTTATATTCTGAAAAACATAAACAATTCTGTCTTTATTTACTCACACTCATTTAATTCCAAACCCTGCCATTTTTTTCGTTTGTGGAACACAAAAGGGGAAATACGGAAGAATCGATTTGTTGCAAGAGTGGGAACCAATGATGTGTGACATTATGTCAAATCTGGTTCAACCCATCTAGAAGACATGAGGGAGTAAATGAAGCCGAAATGTTAATTTTTTAACAGAATTTTGAACCTTTAAACACATTGCAGTAATGGACTGTGTAATCATGTGTATTCTTGAGACAGAAAATTATTCATTTATTGTATTTTATATATATATATATATATATATATATATATATATTTTTTTTTGCATATTTATTTATGAGACCATATTAAATAATGGCTCAAAAATATATACACACTTTTTTTTTTTAGAAGTCCTTTGTGCTGCATTTATTTGATCAAATAATGCAGTAAAAACAGCAATATAGTGAAGTATTAGTACAATTTTTAAAAAAAGTCTTCCATTTTAATTATATTTATGTGATGCAGAGCTGAATTTTCATCAGTATCATTACTCCAGTCTTCAGTGTCACACACAGTGTCTTCACAAATCATTCTAAAATGCTGATTTGAAACATTCCTTATAATTAATGTCAAAAATGGTTGTGCTGCTTAATAATTTTGTCAAAATTGATTTTTTTTTTTTTTTTTTTCTGGATTCTTTGATGAATAGAAAGTCCAAAAGATATAGAAAGTTTTTTTTAAACATTATAAATCATTACTGTCACATTTTATTCTTACTGAATAAAGGTAATAATAATAATACATAATAATAATAATAATAACAACACATTATTAAAGTATTATTAACTGTATAATAATAATAAAGTATAATAATAATAATAATAAATGATAAAAACATCATTGGGGTAAAAAGTCAGTATCAAAAGAATATTAGAATTAAAGGCATTTTCTTTTCTTTGATTCTTATATTCCTCTAATCCTGTTTATTGGATGTTTGTATCTCTAAGAGTCTGTTTACTGGTCTTCAGGCGACAGGAGTGAATCCAGAGCAGCTGTTGGTTACTGTGTTGCCTGGACTGCCAACAGCGGCCGAGTTCTTCCTGTTACCAGACAAACAGCTGACAGAGGGGAAACCAGACAAAACAGCCACCCATTTAGACCAGGTACATTATGCATGATTTTCAATCTCAGTCGTGAAACACTCAGCTATAATTAATGTTTTGCTTCACCTTTGTCTCGTATTCAGAAGATAAGGCTCAGATATTCAAATACTATTGTCAGTCCTTCTTTCAAATACAAAAGGATGGTGGGCAAAAGGAGCATCTTGACAAGAGTTTCTTATGCTCTCCAGCAGATGTCAATGTTGGCCTATTTAACTCTTGACAAAAACCTGTTTTTACTAGTCCACAGTGATTGTTCTTGATCAGAAAGTCTCTTAATTTTCTCCTGAAATGAAATACTAGGTTATGAGACAAGCACATGAATACATATCCATAAGCAACTTCAGAAAGTATCAGAAAAAGTGGATTTCTGATTAGATGTCAAAGCTTAATGAGAGTGTTCACATTTCTCATAACTCACTGGTGAGGTCATGCGTAATTCTGGCCATACTGCAGTATATTTGGCCATAACAGAGAACAGCCATTATTGAATATGAGAAGATGGCTCATATCCTCCAATATTAACATGCAGAGTCATCTATATTTTTTAGGCAGTGATTTCTCACCATACAGACTCACTATAGAGGAGGTCATTAGTAATCCATCCACTAGATCGCTTATGGGCCAGAGATATTATATCACAGATGATAAGGGGATATCTGCACTTTGTGGATGTCCATGCATGGGTGCCTAAGCAGCACCTTTTTGCCTTTTTTTTTCCCTCGCCCAAACCTACCTTGAATCTGCAATGGACCTTTCACTGCAGATCCTCATAAATCTCTATTCAAGGGTGGCGTGTTCAAAGTATAATGTGTAGATAGCCTTATTAAAAAAGTATAATAGACTGACTGACCCTAGTACAATTCATAAAGAAAGTAATTATTCATGGAATGGTCTAATTTTAAAAGGGTGAGAAATAAGGAGAGAGAGAGAGAGAGACAGAAGGTGAGAGCGACACAGAAATAAAGGAGCGCAGAAATAAGTCAGGAGTCATTTACTAAATGAGACAGATTTAATGAAGCTTGGATAGAAAGAGCGAAAAAAGGGATTCTTTGAACAGGAAGAAGTTTTATGTGAGGTTTAGTACTATCATCGCTGAACTCAGATCTGATGCCCAAGATTAATCTTAAGAGTTGTTTATGAAAAAATAAATACTTAAACGCTTGTTTAAAAAATAAAAAATAAAAGTCACCTTTAACAGTGACTAAATGTCTACATCTCAATGAGCTAATATGTTGTAGTTTTATACTTAGTATTTTTCTAAAACTAATAAAATATAATTCTTTAATATATAGTTAATTAAGTATATTGTTCTTAAATAAATAATATATTATAACTAATTATTTAAAATATTACTTAAAATATTTTGTTATAATTTGCATGTATACACATACACATATAATTATAACTGTTATATTTATAACATATTAAAATAAAATTAAATCTATCTGTCTGCCTATCTGTCTATTAGAGATGTGCGGATGAGCTAAAACGTCACCCGAATCCGCTGCTTCAAATAAATGATCCGCCCGCCACCCACCCGCACCTATATTTTTCTCTGATTTAGATAACCGACCCGACCCGCACCCGATCGTCACATTACAATGATTCTAATTAGACTAATTCTTAGTTTTGCACGATGATATGATGAATGGATGGTTCATTTTGAACAGCAGATTCAGTGATGTGAGAGCTGATCTGCGCATCACGTCTGCCCCGCATTACGGCTCCGACACGGCCACCGGAGCTGATCACGGTCGCTCTAGTCAAGTCAATGCTTGTGTTTATACCCATAGATATGTATAGATATTATACCAGCCACGCCGCGGCACGTTTCAGAAGCATCCCAGCATCTCGTGGTCTCACGAATCCAGTTGCTTCGCTCCTGGTGTGATTTGGCATCTCGTGGAGGACGGAACAAAACGTCGTCGGAGCCGTAAGGGGTAACGGTAACAGGCTAATACAATGATAATAGGCTGCTTTTAAATGAACATTTAATTTAAAAACAAAAGTTCTTCTTTGGCCAGATTATAGTCTACACTTTCGTAATAGCATAAACACATGCTTTACTCCTTTTAAACTTTATCTGGAATGCCAATGTATCTGTCACTGCAACTTCCCGAACAGGCGAACACACACAAAAATGAAATCTGTGCGCGCGCATCCGCGCATCACTACTATCTATCTATCTATCTATCTATCTATCTATCTATCT
This sequence comes from Onychostoma macrolepis, assembly GCF_012432095.1. Lineage (NCBI taxonomy): Eukaryota > Metazoa > Chordata > Actinopteri > Cypriniformes > Cyprinidae > Onychostoma > Onychostoma macrolepis. The sequence continues at coordinate 14,979,652 of NC_081155.1, forward strand.
ATCTATCTATCTATCTATCTATCTATCTAGTACGGAATAGGATTATGGCCAAGTAATAATAAAAAAATTAATAAATAAAACCATCTCGAAATTAAAGTAATTATAATATGAGATTAAAGTAGTTAAATTTCAAGAAAAATGTCAAAATAAAATGTTCAGATTAAACTCATAGAATTTTGAGAATAAAGTCATTATATTATGAGAAAGTAGTTTGAGAGAGGAAAAAAACAACTCTTTAATAATGCACCGTTTCAGAAAGTGCACTCTTCAACAAAGAGTTCAAAAAAGTTTTTTTTTTTTTTTTAATCAATTGATCTTTGGGAAAACAACAACAACAACAAAAAGACTCTTTAATATTAAAATTAAAGTGCACTTTTCAAAGGATTTTTTTTTTTTTTTTGCCAAAGATCTTTAAATCTTATCAGTCTTCTTACAATGATTGTATGAAAAACAATTAATTATTGAAAATATATTACTATACATTTAGGCATAAATTAAAGCTGAGAAGCACATTGTATTTTATGACTTTTAGCACAAGTCTTGTCATGTCAAATTAAACTGTCAGTCTTTTTACCATAAACCGTGTCACCTTTCTGAAGGCGTAATTATACCCTGACCCATATCAAATTATATTAATTTAAGATGAAATGTAGCAGTGCCATTTACTAACACTTAAACACACTCTCTGACAGAGAAAGAGAGAGAAAAAAGTACTTTAAAAATGATCAAACTGGAAGCACCTGTTTCAGAAAGACCCTTAATAACCCTAATCTGCCATAATCGAGCACAAAAAAACAAAACAAAGCTTTATTTTGGGAGGGAAAATAACTGCTTTCAAGATTTATGCATACATAAAAGCGCCTGACAGTCAAGGGCTCTGTGTGTTTGAGGGTGAGGAGAGAGGCCTAAATGAGATCCCTCCTATATCATATATCTATATTTGTGAGTGAAGGTGATAGAGTTGATTTATGCTGAAACATCTTCTCAGTGTGGTATAGGCTCACGTACGACAAACAACATCACGAGCCCACGCTTTGCCTCAATGCATCAGGACTCACCAGGCTCAGAACCAGGGAAATCAAATACCTACGGGACATTTCTTATTGTGACTGCTTATGTAATTTAATAACAGATTTGGATGTATTATATACAAGGCAGTGTTTTCTCATCCAGTGTGGTATGAATATGATGAATATGTGATTTTGCTTTCAGCTCTCAGAAATGGTTCTCAGCGCTCTGAATCAGAATCTGGTTCAGTTCACACTCAGACCAGGAGTCCAGATCACAGTATACGCTGCCCATTTATCAGCAGGTAATGAACTAGAATCAAACACTGTTCTACTAGATATGAACGAGGGAAGGCTTGCAGATGGTTTATGATGACAGAATTATCCTGTTTAGATGAACAGTTCCCAGGTGACATTGATTGTATAATAACCTCTTTTCTGTAAAGATTGAGTGATTTTAATTTTAGAGATTGTGTGTGTTTATTAAAAGGAGGGCTGGAATGGTGCCAGACTGTGCACTGACAACAGTTGCCTTTCTTATTTTCCCCTGCGTCTAGCGCCTCTAGTGGACACAAGCGAGAATCACAGCGGCTCAGCTATGCTCATGCTCCTCTCTGTGGTGGTGGTGGGTTTAGCCGTGTTCCTCATCTATAAATTCAAAAGGTATTGTCATCCATTTTTAAAACTTCAACCTAGATCATAATCTATTTATTATCAGTTCAAAATATGGTTAGCTTTCTAAATTAGTTAAATGTCAAGTGGCAAGAGTCTGGGGAAGCCTGAAAGATTACAAGTTATTTATGAAGTAGTCAATAGTTTGGTTTCCTCAAATTCATTGCTTTCCTCAAATTCGTGCTCAACAGAAGAAAAAAAAAAAAACCCTCATACAGGTTTGAAACAACATGAGGGTGAATAAATTATAACAGCTTTTTCATTTTTGGGTGAACTATTCCTTTAAATATACACTACCAGTCAAAAGTTTTTGAACAATAAGATTTTTAATGTATTTTTTTTTTTTTTTTTTTTGAAGCAGTCTCTTCTGCTCACCAAGCCTTGCATTTATTTGATCCAAGATCCAAACTGTTTTCTATATAAATATATTTTAAAATGTCATTTATTCCTGTGATTTCAAAGCTGAATTTTTAGCTTCATAACTCCAGTCACATGATTCTTCAGAAATCATTCTAATATTCTGATTTTCTGCTCAAAAAAACATGTATTATTATTATTGTTAAAAACAGCTGAGTATAATTTTTTAGAATAATAATTAATAAATAATAAAAAATTAAAATAAATGTAATAATAATATAATGTTAAAGATAATAATGTTTCTTGAACAGCAAATCAGCATATTAGAATGATTTCTGCAGGATCATGTGACACTTAAGACTGCAGTAATGATGCTGAAAATTTAGATTTGAAATCACAGGAATAAATTACATTTTAAAATATATTTAAATCGAAAGCAGTTATATATATATATATATATATATATATATATACACACACTGTATATATTTCACAATATTACTGTTTTACTGCATTACATTTTAAAATATATTCAAATCAAAAGCAGCTATTTTAAGTAGTAATATATATACTGTATATATTTCACTCTATTTATATATTTTTGCTGTATTTTGGATCAAATAAATGTAGGCTTGGTGAGCAGAAGAAAATTCTTTAAAAACATTAAAAAGCTTACTGTTCAAAAAATTTTGACTGGTAGTGTATAATTACGAGATTATTTTATTAATTGATTCATATATATATATATACTTTTTTTTAACCGAACAGTATTATCAGCATTATACCGAATATAATCTGTTTTGTATTTTTCTTTTTGTTTTATTTTTTTATAATTAATTTTCTAATTAATATAATAATAAATATTATCAATTATTTTGAATATTGTTACAAAAAAGCAGAGCAGATGTCTGCGCAAGAACTCAAATGAGGCAGAATCATTCTTGTTCTCTCAGATCTCCAAGTTGTGGCTCAGTTCAGCTCACGAAACGATGTATGTCGAGTGGTGATTCACCCTTTCGCTGTTGCAGAACCTTCTTTTTTTGTCTAAGCGCTCATAACAAATGAGAAATGTCAGTCAATGCACAGACATTATCAATATTTAGCCCTTTGAGTTTTTCAAGTTGACCTTTATGAAATGTTAAATGATTGCACCGTTTCCATCACTGGGCCGAGAGAAAAGGGCATGAGAGGTCAATAAGACAAGATCTGGAAACAACAGATGTGCCAAGAATTTTCCAGCGCTTTAATACATAACAGTCTGGCTTTCAGTGACGCTACAGCCGGCAACTTTTCATTTCTTTAAAGAACAGGAGGAACTTCCTGCTAAAAAAAAAAAAAAGTTGTTTTAATTATGAAAAACTGTACTTTTCAGTAAATCAGTTCACAAAAAAACTGTCTGAATGAATTATTCATGAATCAAGCTGACACGGTTGTAAACTCAATTCTCAGAATATCAGTGAATAACGGTCTAAATATAGAGCACCAGTGGTATGGACTACTTTTATGGTGCATTTGCATAGTTTTTGAAGCTTGAAAGCCTCATGTCCCATGAGGACTAATTGCAGTTGCAGTACAGTAAACTCTGAAGAAAAGCGTCTGCCAAATGCATGAAAATGGGTTTTGAGCGACATGAGTGTGAATAAATGGTAACAGAATTTATTTTTCTTTTCGTGAACCGGTCCTTTAATGAGGGTGTTAGATCACATTTTAATGAGCTGTCCGTTTGTGTTGTTTTCTTTCTGCTAAATCTCTCTCCAGTTGTGTTTAGCACAATACATTTGCTTTTGAATCCTCTTGTTAAGGTTTTTGCTTATGTAGCTTTCTCCCTCCGTAATGATGCAGACCAAGATGGATAAAATCACCTCTCTAAAGGGAGGTCTTGATTTATCAACTCCTAAGTCAGACTTTTCATATAGAGGTCTTTTTTTCTTATTCCCATGTCTTTTTACAACTTTTTCCTGAGGCAGATCCCAGACCTCGGTTTGTAAACGGACTGTACCGCACTCACAAACTATAAACACATGCTTCCAGCGATAAATGAACAGAATGACGTGAACGGCAAAGCTGATAACGTCAGAGCCATCAGAAAGTTCAGAAAAAGAGCAGAAGCACACATTACGAACCTTATCAGCTCAGCTCATGAATATTAATTAGGTAATGTTTGGCCAGTAGTCCTTGCTGAAAGATAAGTGTCTGCTAGTGACAGGTGACCGTTTACCACTAGCTTGTTTGTCTTATCTTGGTTTAAAAAAAAAAAAAAGCCTTAAAAAAATCGAATGAACCCTAAACTTTATATATATTCTTTATAGATTTTTTAGTGTAAATACTAAAAAAAAAAAAAGTTGTTTTGTGTGTGTGTGTGTGTGTGTGTGTGTTCACCAAGGTTGCATTTCTTTGATTAAAAAAGTACTGTAAAAACAGTAATATCGTGATATACTATTACAATTTAAATAGCTATTTTCTATTTAAACCTATTTCAAAATGTAATTTAGTTTTGTGATGCAAAGCTGAATTTTCAGCATCGTTACTCCAGTCTTCAGTGTCACATGATCCTTCAGAAATAATTTTAATATGCTGATTTGCTGCTCAAAAGCATTTTGCATTATTAAAAATGTTGAAAACAGTTATGCGGCTAAATATGCTGTGAAAAAAACTATGGAATTTTCAGGATTCTTGATGCAAATTATCTCTTTTGCTAATTATTTTGAATAATAAAATAAAAAAAGTCATACTGATCCTAAACTTTTGAAAGATTAAGTTAGTTGAAACCTGTAACTTATAATGGTTATTTCCTAAAAAAATCGAAAAGATATCTTCTAAAAGTTTAGGAGACTTGTCCCCTTCAGTTATTATGATTGCTTAACACTTGACAATATTGTTTTTTTTTTCCCTCTGGCTGATTCCCCCAAGCATGTCTCGTTGCATCAAGCTTTGTTAGCCCATGTCTCATTGTAAATCTTTCCTCAAGGAAGATCCCAGGCCTCCACGTCTATGCAGCGATGCAGGACGAAAAAGAGCAAGAAATGATCCAGAGTCCAGTTTCTCCCACTGACAGCACACCCAGCTGCAGCTCTCAGAGAGAACTGCTCACATCACTGGAGCCTCTGGACACAGAGCCCAACACCCAGACCATCGGTGAGTACCACACTGTCCATTCAACACTGAAGCGCTTCTTCTACTGAACTACTCCTCTCAGTCGTGGCATGTTAGTACACTTCCAGTAAATGGCTTCAGCAGTGTTTGTTGGTAAAGAGGGCCTTGTTGATTGCAGGGAAAACACTGGTTGCTCGACTTCTTGTCCCCTGATGGTGCTTATAATAAATCAACAGAACAGCACATGTCATGATGTATTTCAGCTTTCTAGGCTGCTGTGGGAATCACTGATACACTTATATGAGGTTGTTTGACATTTGGAAAGAAGACAATATATTGACAAAGAAAGGATAGTAAGAAAGAATGAGTGTTTCAAGCCAAGAGAAAATGAAAAAAAAAAGTATATACAATATAATTGTACATATATAATTTAGCTATAATAAAAAAAAAAAAAAAATATATATATATATATATATATATATATATATATATATATATATATATATATATATATATATTTTTTTTTTTTTTTTGACATTTTATTTTTATTAACATTTTACCAATAATATAATTTATTACAAATTACATGGTGATAAAAACAGAACAGTATAGAAATAAAAATAAAACGGTAATAATATTAATATACTATTGATATATTAAACATATTTTAAAAATATTAAAAATAATTATTTAATCATTCAAAATAATATATAATGGTACTTAAAATAAAATTAAGGATATATATATATATATATATATATATATACAGTGGGGCAAAAAGTATTTAGTCAGCCACCAATTGTGCAAGTTCTCCCACTTAAAAAGATGAGAGAGGCCTGTAATTTTCATCATAGGTATACCTCAACTATGAGAGACAAAATGAGAAAAAATCCAGAAAATCACATTGTAGGATTTTTAAAGAATTAATTGGTAAATTCCTCGGTAAAATAAGTATTTGGTCACCTACAAACAAGCAAGATTTCTGGCTCTCACAGACCTGTAACTTCTTCTTTAAGAGGCTCCTCTGTCCTCCACTCGTTACCTGTATTAATGGCATCTGTTTGAACTCGTTATCAGTATAAAAGACACCTGTCCACAACCTCAAACAGTCCAACTCCAAACTCCACCATGGCTAAGACCAAAGAGCTGTCAAAGGACACCAGAAACAAAATTGTAGACCTGCACCAGGCTGGGAAGACTGAATCTGCAATAGGTAAGCAGCTTGGTGTGAAGAAATCAACTGTGGGAGCAATTATTAGAAAATGGAAGACATACAAGACCACTGATAATCTCCTCGATCTGGGGCTCCACGCAAGATCTCACCCGTGGGGTCAAAATGATCACAAGAACTGTGAGCAAAAATCCCAGAACCACACGGGGGGACCTAGTGAATGACCTGCAGAGAGCTGGGACCAAAGTAACAAAGGCGTCAAATCCTGCAGTGCCAGACGTGTCCCCCTGCTTAAGCCAGTACATGTCCGGCCCGTCTGAAGTTTGCTAGAGAGCATTTGGATGATCCAGAAGAGGATTGGGAGAATGTCATATGGTCAGATGAAACCAAAATAGAACTTTTTGGTAAAAACTCAACTTGTCGTGTTTGAGGAGAAAGAATGCTGAGTTGAATTCAAAGAAGTTTTTCTGCAAAGGGACCAGGACGACTGATCCGTGTAAACGAAAGAATGAATGGGGCCATGTATCGTGAGATTTTGAGTGAAAACCTCCTTCCATCAGCAAGGGCATTGAAGATGAAACGTGGCTGGGTCTTTCAGCATGACAATGATCCCAAACACACCGCCCGTGCAACGAAGGAGTGGCTTCGTAAGAAGCATTTCAAGGTCCTGGAGTGGCCTAGCCAGTCTCCAGATCTCAACCCCATCGAAAATCTTTGGAGGGAGTTGAAAGTCCGTGTTGCCCAGCGACAGCCCCAAAACATTACTGCTCTAGAGGAGATCTGCATGGAGGAATGGGCCAAAATACCAGCAACAGTGTGTGACAACCTTGTGAAGACTTACAGAAAACGTTTGACCTCTGTCATTGCCAACAAAGGGTATATAACAAAGTATTGGGATGAAATTGTTATTGACCAAATACTTATTTTCCACAATTTGCAAATAAATTCTTTAAAAATCCTACAATGTGATTTTCTGGATTTTTTTTTTTTCTCATTTTGTCTCTCATAGTTGAGGTATACCTATGATGAAAATTACAGGCCTCTCTCATCTTTTTAAGTGGGAGAACTTGCACAATTGGTGGCACACACACACACACATCTATTTATATATATATATATATATATATATATATATAATTTACTTATGTATTATTATAGTATAGTATCTTTTTCTCTTAAATGTATTTTTAAAATTGTGCAGTTGAGTTCTGGAACAGAATAAGTAATGATTTATATTTATTTGTCATTTTGTCTCTTCACATTTCCCAGAATGCATCAATCCTCATCCACGTGTCAAATTCTCATCAGATCTTCCTACATACATCGACGTTTGAACTCTAGCCTCCGCCATGTCAAGGACTTTGGTCATGCGGACACAAAGGTTTCAAGCTTTATTCAGTACTTGTGCATGTTGGACATTAACTTTACTGTGCTCTGTGAATAGAACAAACTTTGTACAGCTTTTTTATACATCTGTGTATTCAATAAAACATTTTTGATGCTGTTCATTTCTAAAGATGCCAGTGTGTACAAAGTCTGAGGGAAAGGCCAGCATGAAGGGTGGAAAAAAATACAGTTATTCTTGGTTACCTGTCTGTTTATTTTTATTGCTAACAGTGGCAGTTATTCATGGGCGTAAAACATGGATATGTGGCATTTTGGAAGTGTTTTAATAATAAAATGTAACGTTATTAATGATTATTGTAAAATGAAACACATTTTTTGGGTTTCATTTTGTATATCTAGCACAGCTGTACTTTACATGTAACAGAAATGTAGATTTTACCACTAATTTTATGGGTTTCATGCCTTTATTCATGAAACAGGGTTAATGTTGAAGCTTGTTTATCTTGTTTTGCTTCTCTGCAATATCAAAGTTTTTTTTTTTTTTTTCTTAGTAAAATAAATTATTTGTGTTTCTATGTAGAAATAACTGACTGTTGGTTTACAGATACATATCAATCATTGTCAAGATATGCTGTGTAAACTGACTTGATGTTCTTGAGACATTACGGCCAAGCAGAAGATGATAATCATATACTGTGTCTAGTGTTTCATAAACAATTTTGTATGGAATAATTTATGTGCACTCACAGAGAGTTACATGATTTATGCTTTCATTTTGCTTGTTTATTTGTCATTTTTTTGTGCATATAAATTCAGTCATGACATACCAAAAGTGAACTGTACAGGCTGACGGATATGAATGTATGAATGTGTAAGTACATATTTAAACATTATTATATATATATATTTTTTTTTTTTACATTCCCTCTTTACATATAAGCAGTATAAAATCACAGGAAAGATGTGATCATTTGATGAATTGACTAATTCTAAAGAATCAGAAATCAAAATAATGTGTGTCACATTATATGGAAGGCAGCATACAGACCTTCATCCGCTAGCATATAGCCACTAGTCAATAACTATAATAATAATAAACTATAATATTTTACATATAGTATTAATATAATGGATTCAGCTACTCAAAAATTTCCAACAATTCACAGCACAAAACACATTGTTGGCACAAACCATGTTTATATGAACCTGCATTTCATGTCAATATTTTATTTTATTTTTTAAAGTAAATTCAATTAATGTTTTATTTTATCTTATTTTTAAATTACATTTTATTTTATTTTATTTTATTTATTTTTATAAAATTTTTATTTAATTTTTTATTAAATTAATTTTCAAAATAAACGTTATTACATTTAATTTTATTATTTTTAAATTACATTTAAATTTAATTTAATTTATGCTTAAACCAATTTTTATAATTTTTTTTAATTGTATTTAATATTAATTTTATTTTTAAATTACAATGTGTGCCAAAATAGTTTGCATGGTTAACAACAAAATTAATTAGAGACAATTATATGGTTAGTACAGTAACAATACACAGACCATAGTACAGACCATTTTTGCATGTCCTCCTGTTTATTATAATGATGCTGTTACACACACAGCAGAGATCATCATCTTTACGTCACACTCTTTTTCTTATATCTATGGACTATTCTGCTCCTTCATTCATTGCGTTTTCATTTTCATATCAAGGTTATATTACAGCTATTGTCAGTCCATTCTCATACACCAGTGAATGTAAATGGAGGTCATCTTTAATACAGAATTGTCAGGATATTGAAAACAGCATGTCTAAAAGGGAACTTTTAATGGCTAATTTTATTTCAATTGTCCTTGTCCGTCACCTTTTGTAGGCTGCGTATAAATATCATGTCACAGGAGTAGAGGATGTTCATACTGAGACAATTCACTATGGACTTGACACAATCACAGTACAGATTATATTTTCATAATATCACGCGCTGCGGTCTGACACTGTCTTTAGCATATGAGACGATGGATGACAAGACTTTCAAGTTATGAGAAGAAAGTGTCAGTCAAATGAGTGCAGGGTATTGTGGGTAAGGAAGGGGCAATTTAAAGGAATAATAGCAATATCATTTAATTGTTTCTGCTGAAAAAAATCATATATGATAAAATCAGTGTTTGATGATCCAGATCTAAAAATTACATTACTTCAAACCTGGTGGCTGAAGATAAATACATTTTAATTATTAAATTGAGTTGTACATTCAGATTGAAGACAGAGCTTTTGTTAAACCACTGGCTACAAAACAAGACACTTTATGAACTTTGAATGGACAAACTGTGGCAGCCAGGAAATCAAAATCCAGCGCTGCCACTTCTCTCTTAAGAGTAAGGAAGATTATTTTTGTAGAAGACAAGAGTTTTATTACTGTAAAGATTTTATATATATATATATATAAATATATAAAAATTTTAGGTGTGTAATGTTTTGTTTCTTTATTTTTTATCTTTCTTTGACCTCAACTCTGTGCTCTGTGGAATTGTTTCTGTTTGGTGCAATCGTATTTATTAAATGAAATCAGTCCCTGTTATTGTGTTTTGATTTTCTTACAGTATTTGTAAAAACATCATGTAATTTGCTGAAGTAACCTTTAAATCGTAGATAAAAATAAAGTATCAATCAAAATGGTGTATGTTTTTATTTCATTTATAGGCTTTTAATAATGCCTTTTTATAGGCTTTTAATAATTCCTTTTTCATGTGAATTCAACCATTTTTTTTTTTTTATTATTATTATTATGACACTAACTACTATAATAGAACAACTATTATAATGGTCCATATATACAGTATCTCACAGAAATGAGTACGCCCCTCACATTTTTGTAAATATTTTGTTATACCTTTTCATGTGACAACACTGAAGAAATGACACTTTGCTACAATGTAAAGTAGTGAGTGTACAGCTTGTATAACAGTGTAAATTTGCTGTCCCCTCAAGATAACTCAACACACAGCCATTAATGTCTAAACCGCTGGCCACAAAAGTGAGTACACCCCTAAGTGAAAATGTCCAAATTGGGCCAATTAGCCATTTTCTCTCCCCGGTGTCATGTGACTTGTTAGTGTTACAAGGTCTCAGGTGTGAATGGGGAGCAGGCGTGTTAAATTTGGTGTTCACGCTCTCATACTGGTCACTGGAAGTTCAACATGGCACCTCATGGCAAAGAGCTCTCTGAGGATCTGAAAAAAATAATTGTTGCTCTACATAAAGATGGCGTAGGCTATAAGAAGATTGCCAAGACCCTGAAACTGAGCTGCAGCACAGTGGCCAAGACCATACAGCGTTTTAACAGGACAGGTTCCACTCAGAACAGGACTCGCCATGGTCGACCAAAGAAGTTGATTGCACGTGCTCAGCGTCATATCCAGAGGTTGTGTTTGAGAACTAGACGTATGAGTGCTGCCAGCATTGCTGCAGAGGTTGAACGGGTGAGTGGTCAGCCTGTCAGTGCTCAGATCAAACGCCACACACTGCATCAAATTGGTCTGCATGGCTGTCATCCCAGAAGGAAGCCTCTTCTAGACAAGCAGACTAAGGACAAGGATTACAGGAACCATGTCCTGTGGTCTGATGAGACCAAGATAAACTTATTTGGTTCAGATGGTGTCAAGCGTGTGTGGCAGCAACCAGGTGAGGAGTACAAAGACAAGTGTGTCTTGCCTACAGTCAAGCGTGGTGGGAGTGTCATGGTCTGGGGCTGCATGAGTGCTGCCGACACTGGGGAGCTACAGTTCATTGAGGGAACCATGAATGCCAACATGTACTGTGACATACTGAAGCAGAGCATGACCCCCTCCCTTCGGAGACTGGGCCGCAGGGCAGTATTCCAACATGATAACAACCCCAAACACTTGCTAAAGAAGCTGAGGGTAAAAGTGACGGACTGGCCAAGCATGTCTCCAGACCTAAACCCTATTGAGCATCTGTGGGGCACCCTCAAACGGAAGGTGGAGGAGCGCAAGGTCTCTAACATCCACCAGCTCTGTGATGTCGTCATGGAGGAGTGGAAGAGGACTCCAGTGGCAACCTGTGAAACTCTGGTGAACTCCATGCCCAAGAGGGTTAGGGCAATGCTGGAAAATAATGGTGGCCACACAAAATATTGACACTTTGGGCCCAATTTGGACATTTTCACTTAGGGGTGTACTCACTTTTGTGGCCAGTGGTTTAGACATTAATGGCTGTGTGTTGAGTTATTTTGAGGGGACAGCAAATTTACACTGTTATACAAGATGTAGACTCACTACTTTACATTGTAGCAAAGTGTCATTTCTTCAGTGTTGTCACATGAAAAGATATAATAAAATATTTACAAAAATGTAAGGGGTGTACTCACTTCTGTGAGATACTGTGTGTGTGTGTATATATATATATATATATGTATGTATATATATTAGGGGTGTCAACGTTAACGCGTTAACGCATGCGATTAATAAAAAAAAAAATTAACGCGTTAATATTTTTTTAACGCAGACTAATCATTTGATAAGGTTTGACCCCAACTTCCCGTCATCGCAGCGTGGAAGGTTATCTATCATTGTGTGATGAGGGTACAGCGCCAGTGTTGCCAGGGTAACGATAGCGGCACAAGTGGTTTAGTTTGAAATTACAGTCGCTGCAAAAATTACAGAGCCGTGGCGGGTTGCGTTTTTTTGGGCTACTTTTATAATGTAGCATACACATCTTTATAAGAGCAACACATCTTGTCGCGATCTAAAGAATTTCAAGAATAGATGAGAAACAAAATAGTTGACATGTATCAGTCTGGAAAGGGTTATAAAGCCATTTCGAAGGCTTTGGGACTCCAGCGAACCATGGTCAGAGCCATTATCCACAAATGGAGAAAACTTGGAACAGTGGTGAACCTTTCCAGGAGTGGCCAGCCTACCAAAATTACTCCAAGAGCGCAACAACAACTCATCCAGGAGGTCATAAAAGAACCCAGAATAACATCTAAAGAACTGCAGGCCTCACTTGCCTCAATTAAGGTCAGCGTTTATGATTCAACAATAAGAAAGAGACCGGGCAAAAACGGCATCCATGGGAGAGTTCCAAGGCAAAAGCCATTGCTGACCAAAAAGGACTCAAAGTCTCGTCTCACATTTTCCAAAAAATATCTTGATTGTCCTCAAGACTTTTGGCAAATATTCTGTGGACTAATGAGACAAAAGTTTAACTTTCTGGAAGGAGTGTGTCCCGTTACATCTGGCGTAAAACCAACACAGCATTTCATAAAAAGAACATCATACCAACAGTCAAACATGGTGGTGATAGTGTGATGGTCTAGGGCTGCTTTGCAGCTTCAGGACCTGGATGACTTGCCATAATTGATGGAACCATGAATTCTGCACTTTATCAGAAAATCCTGAAGGAGAATGTCAGGCTGTCAGTTTGTGACCTCAAGCTCAAGCATACTTGGTTCATGCAGCAGAACAATGATGACAAACACACCAGCAAGTCCACCTCTGAATGACTCAAGAAAAACAAAATTAAGGTTTTGGAGTGGCCAAGTCAAAGTCTGGACTTTAAGATGCTGTGGCATGACCTTAAACAGTCCATTATTGTTCAAAAACCCTCCAATGTGGCTGAATTAAAACAATTCTACAAAGAAGAGTGGACCAAAATTCCTCCACAGCAATGTGAAAGACTCATTGCCAGTTATCGCAAACGCTTGATTGCAGTTGTTGCTGCAAAGGGTGGCACAACCAGTTATTAGATTTAGGAGGCAATTACTTTTTCACGTAGTGCCAGGCAGGTTTGAACAGCTTTTTTCCTTTAATAAATGAAATCATTATTTCAAGGTTATATTTGTGTAATATTAAAATTTGGTTGATGATCTGAATCATTCAAGTGGGCAAAAACTTTTTCACACCACTGTGTGCATATATACATATATATATATATATATATATATATGACTCTTAACAAATATATGCAAGTATATGAAAAAGGAAGTGTTCTAGTGAAACAGAAGCCCACAACATGCTAGTCATAAAATGATTTCTGGCCACTTCCGGGGGAAAAAGAATGTGAGAAAGGAGGAGAAATGAGCAGCCATTAGCGATGAATGGCTCCGCGACAGCGCAGCTAGAGAGACAGAGTGAGGGAGTTACCTGGAAGGCACATGAGACTGCAGATTAAGGAGCAATCAATGCTGCCAGGGGCCCCGACTCTGCTGACATCTCAAGGTAACTTTCAATGGCGCCCAGGGAACTGTAAGTATGAGTGTGTTTATACGTGTGCCTGTTATGCAATTGGAGTCAAGGGCACAGCTAATTCAAGCCTAATGAAACATTTTGATTTTCTCCATAAAAACATCATGCCCTCATGATAAAGTATTAGGCGACCAGCGTACCTCTTGTGTACAAATGAAAGTTCATCAGAGGCCTGTCTCCACCAGGATAATAACCAGCACAGTCGCTCCCTGTGGGTTCGTACTGTAGTTACTCCAAGGACATTAGACTCAATCTTGCTCTGGTGACACGTGTGCCTACGGCAAACAGTGTCCACCGCTGGCATCTCGGCTAGCAGCTAGCAGACTCACCACATTTAATTACCTTTGGAAAGAAAGACCAGCTGGAGAGAGAGAGAAACACACACACACACAAACTAAAGGGGAAACTGCATTAGTAATTCATTTCATTCTCCTGTTAAAATCCAAACAATGTAATTCATATGAAAAGAGCTCTTTTCTTTGATAGCAGGCAATGTAGGGTAACAGTAGAGTATCAATCACGTGATGAATGCAAAATCAGATGTTTCGTGTCAGATCTCCTGCCAGGACATTGTACTGCTGGGTTTGAATAGTTTCACAGGACAGTATGGCTGTGCCTCTCTATACAAAACATAATTCTATCAAGCTGGGTTTCCCAATATCGCTGCAAATCATGCTTTTAATATTATTGGTAAGACCTGAACTAAAGTCAAAAAGTTCAATATCAAACAGAGGGTTTGTCTCACCAACAGAAAAATACTGCAAAACATGAAAATTATGTTGTTTTGTCGCGAAAAACAAAGTTATTCAGCATTAGCGGATGAACAATATATATGTAGTCATGTACAAATAATATAGTATTGTTAATATATATTTTACTATATCACTTGTTATACATCTTATATATCCGGTTGTTAATGCAATTAACAAAAATTAGATGTGTGTGTGTGTGTATGCGTGTGTGTGTGTGTGTGACAAATGAGGACATAAATTTGTATAATGACATGGGTATGACATAGGTATTACAACGGAGAAGGTCACTTATGAGGACATTGCCCCATGTCCCCATTTTTCAAAATGCTCATAAATCATACAGAGTGAGTTTTTTTGAGAAAGTAAAAATGCACAAAGTTTCCTGTAAGGGGTAGGGTTAGATGTAGGGTTGGTGTAGGGCAATAGCACATACAGTTTATACAGTCTAAAAACCATTATGCCTATGGAATGTCCCCACAATTCACAAAAACAAACGTGTGTGTGTGTGTGTGTGTGTGTGTGCGAGCGAGCGAGTGAGAGTGAGAGAGAGAGCATGATACCAAGCTTCACTACTTATCCAGACATTCACTTCATTAACTTCCCATCTCTCCCTGGGGAGAGATTGTATTCTCTAGAGGTTAACACAGGCCAGCAAATAGAAAGTCACTCTCTTCTACAGACTGATTTGCATGGCCTGTTGGTAATTGGCATTCAGAAAAGCTGTATTTGATTAGGAGGCTCAGGGGTGTGCTTTTACTTCTGGAGACTCTATCACAATGTCCTTGTTCTTACCACCATTGGAAAGATGACGGTGATCATTTGACAGTGATTTCATGAGCATATTCCCTTCATCAATGATTAATCTTTGTTAATTATGCTGAAGAGTAGAAGAAGATGTATATTTTAATGAGAATGGAACAGCTGAACTACATGCAGATGTTTTAAAGGCGGCTGAGGGAAAACAAAAACGGGCCGGTAACCAACCCTTGTGGGACACTCTCCCATAAAAGGAATTATATATATCAAATGAATGGAAGCTGAAACCCTGTGTTTGTCCTGATAGATTCCCATGCTCAGTGGAACTGCAAAATAAGCAACCTCCAAATGATGCATATGTAAACGACTGATTACTCGTTAATCTGCTTGTGCCGTTTTGAATAAAACCCAGAGCCAAACAACTGAATCATTTCTATGCAACCTGTAAAATGTTTTCATGTATTGATCAAACTAGTTCTTTGTTTTTGCACATTGAAACACCCACAGTGTCAGAAAAGGTCATTAAAACCACGCTCCACTGAAGTGTAATCAGCATATACTTCGCTGATATCATGATTGCAGTAATTAACTTTATCCTTTAATTATTTTACCTATTTTATCAGTACCATACTGGCGGAGTAGAATGAACATTAAAAAGCAAAAGTGGTTCATTTTCATTACATGCTGACTTTAATTGGCTTTTTTTTTTTTTTACTTGCACAAACTCATACATTATGTATAGACAATTAGCCTATAGTGCTAAACAAATGGTTGGTTTCAAGAGTCATTTTTACAGCATATATACCATTGCTAAACACACCAGAACTACATCTAAGTAAAATATGCAATTTAGAGTTGCTTTCCAATGGCTGCCCCAGGATTTATATATTAATATTTCTTAGAAAGAAATCATTTTAATGAATAACACCTGTTATCTACACCATTATGGGTCGCAATGTAAGAATAGCACTCTTAATAAAATTAAAAAGTAATAAGCCCTGTGACTCCGTCATCCTCATTAGATTGTTTATTTTGCCAAGTAACATTTTTGAGGTATAAAATACCAGTTAGCAAAGTATATAAATGACTGTATGCCTTACAATGACTTAGCTCTAATCAAAGCCATTAATCACAGCGGTGTGAATGCAAACACTCGTACCAGATTCTGTTATTCATTTTGCTCAGTGGGGACATTGGAGGATGATTTATTTCATAATTGCATCATGAAACTATAATTCGTATTTATCTAAAATATCAAGGGATGGATTATACAGAGAAGTTGCATAATGCATTCCTTTTAAAACCGCTGTGATTGCATCATATGCATAAATATGATGTATGAGTGTTTGCTAAAAACTTACCTTAACTTTCTCCCCAGTGCATCAGTTGCAGTACCACGTGCTCTCCACAGGGGGAGATGTGGGACCACCAGCAGACGTTCAGCTTTCACACACATGACCGTTCTACAGAAGAAAATAAATATAAGTAGTAAATGATGGGCAGTGATATTGTCGGTCTCCCCTCAGCCTGTCTTACAGATACAATACGTCTCCCTTTGTTTAAATAGCAATTACTGTCAAATCATACATCAATTTCTTAGCTTAACCTGCTGAAAATATACATGAGGATGGAAATACCCACAAGGCCAAGTGACAAGAGACAGGATATGCAGGCTAGACGCCAATAGCTCTTAAGGTGACACTGTAATCATAACCTATAGGTGAAGTGACAAAAAATGTAGACGTAATTCTCCTTCCGCAATCTGAAGAACAGTTTGAGAAGTTTTGTTCCTCTAACTCCTCATTCTGCCACAGCAAGAGAAATACAGTCTTTAATTGGCAGAATGGTGCCATTTCTGACATCTGCTATAAAGGAGAAGTTAACCGAGTGATTTTTTTCTATGTTAAAATACTTCCTCCTGCTCAAACTTTCACATGCACAGACAACTGTATAAGTTGTTCAGAAATTGATTTCACCAAAAAAAAAAAAAGAGTCTTTGTTGTGGTGCTAATAAAACATTTCTCTGTTTGTTTAAGCATGCCAAACAGCAGACACAGCAACAAACTGTTTGTTCAATGGAAGGTAGGGAAAGTGTTCGGGAAGCCTGTTCGCAAACAGATATTTTTCCTAATTTGTTTGGTTATGCAAGTAAACGATGCAGATAATGAAGGTTGTTCAGATAGGCTACCTGACAAACCATTTTTATAGTACATGAAACTTTGATGTACACTATAGTTCAAAATTTTGGAGTCGGTTAGATTTCATACTTTCATTCAGCAAGGACAGTAATTTGATAAAACAGTTATATGTTACAAAATACATCTATTCCAAATAAAGGCTGTTTTTTTTTAACTCTCGATTCATTAAAAGAATCTGGAAGAAAAAATAACGTTTTCCACAAAAATGTTAAGCAGACTGAATATTACTGAATATTAAACTGTTTTCATTTGACACTGGAGTAATGGCTGCTGAAAGTTCAACTTTGACATCACAGGAATACATTTCTGATTAAATAAAATATATTTAAATAGAGAACAGTTATTTTAAATTGTAATAATACAATTCATTACACTAATAATACAGTTTATTTATTATTTTACTGCATTTTTAATCAAATAAATGCAGCCTTGGTGAACAAAATTCAAACAAACAAATTTTTAATAATAAAAAAAGTACATTTAATCAAAAAAAAAAATCTAAATTACAAAGAATACATACAGTACATTAAATAAAAATATATATATATAATTATATACATAATGTCCATCTTTAACATAATTATCTTTCTTCTTTTACTGCACAATAAAAAAATAATAATTGTTGCAATACAGGTTTATTAATTCTCAAGAACCAACTGACTTTGGGGCTACAAAGTCAATTGCCCGTCTGGGATTTAAAACATTGCCATTCATAGTCATACTCATATCCATATTTATATTAATATTCATTACCTGTGTCCGAGAAGACCTCCTTCATTGTGGTTATTATTGGTTATGAACCTCCAAAACTACTCAGTGAAGACCTGATGCAAAGTTCAAGCCAAGAATATGAGAAAAATGAGTAGCAAACAGATTTTCACAGGAAGCAGACTGAGATCCAACTTAAAAAGGAAAGATGACAGTGAAAATGCCCAGGGCGTCTTCCGAAACAGATTATATGTAAGAAGAGATAGAAATTAAGATTACTTAGACACTCTGTAACTCTAAAAGAGTAAAAGTCTTACAAGAAACAAACAGAATCTAGAGAGAATTTCCACACAACCCCCCGAGTCTTATTTACTAACCAACAGAAATCCAGTTTAAGCAGGTGCAAAATGTGCTGGATTAGCACACTGAGCATTTAAATCATTCATTCTTTTCAGATAAATCACGCTTCTTTGCCATGTAAACGAAGCTTATTATAAAATGCAGAAAATTTACAAAAACACACTACTGGCATCCGAAGAAAGCTGGCGGTAAACAGAATTTTATTTAAAAGAGAAATGTGTTTAGTGATGCCGTGCTGTGGATTTTGCAAATGGCAAATTGAGTTCAGCACCGATTTTTTTGGGGCATGTTTGCGCCATTATCTAATTTGCATCATTTCTTCAGTGAATTGGGTGCTACAACTATGCTGACAGCATGTTCCAAAACAAGCCCTTATTCCTGGTGTATTCTTTCCTCTGTATTTACAACAACAGTACACACAGTTCATAAAGCTACTATGTGTGGAAAGATGGGGGGAAAGAAAGCATTTGTAGAAAAAAAAGCTCCTCTCAAATCTCATCAGGGCTATGCCTTAAGGCATATGAGAGACTGAGGAAAGATTCTATGATTCTAAAATTGAACTTTCTTGGCCTGAGTAGTAAGCGCTATGTTTAGTGCAAACCGAATGCAGCACATCACCCCGAGAATATCATCCTCCTAACAGTGAAGTATGGTGGAGGAAGCATCACTCATGAGGAGGGAAAGCTTTTCTGTGGAAAACTCATAATGGTAGAAGGAAAAATGGATGGAGCAAACTCCAGAAATATCTCAAAGGATAAAGTGCTGCAATCAGCAAGAACGCTGGCACTTTAAAGACACTTCATCTTCCCATAGCACCTGAAACATACAGTAAAAGCCACAATGGAGTGACTTCAAAGCAAAAAAGGTTAATCGTCTCGAGTGGCCCTGCCAAAAATTCAGACATCGGTCTTACTGAGCATCGCTGGAACGATTTAAAGATTGCAGTTCACGATCGATCCCCATCCAACCTGATGTCGCCTGAGGAATTCTGAAGAAGAATGGGACGAGTGAAATATTCTCTGCCAAAGATGTGTAACACTGATACAGACGTACCCAGTGAAACCTATAGCTGGAATATAATTGAACGTCATCTACTCTACTCAGATGAAAGTCGCTGGCGTTTAAAAAATTGTAAAAATCCAAACCTGTTTCTTTCTTTGAGTAACACTAATGAAGTTATTTAGCAGAATATGGAATCCTTTTCCATCCATTGAAAGAACTTTTGTGTTTCAAAGAAGAAAGAAAGGTCATAAAGGTCTGGAATGACGTTATTCTTAAATAACCTGACATATCTTTGAATTAAACAGTATATTCTTACGAAAAGAAAAAAAAAAAAAAAGAATGAATGAATAAAAATAAATAAATTATATTATATTATATTATATTGGATCATAAAAATTATATACCAAAATGGAGCCATGTCAAGGTGCGTTGTGTCAGAGGCAGAGCAAGTTATTACATTCTGAGGAAAAACTATGAATGTAATATCCAAGAAATAACCTGATGAATTATGCAGTATAAGACAAGGAACATGTATTAAAAAAGTAATAGTGGACAAATGTGGAATGAATGAATTTATCTGACAGTCAATACTGGCCATTCTGTCAATAATGCTGGTTATAATGCAGGGTAGGGTTTATTCTAGATGTTTTCCTCTGGTGTTGGGTCTGCAGTACACTGACTCGTGCAGAAGATGGCACTGTATATATGCTGTTGTTTGAACAGAATACTTGAACTAACAAAGCAAATGCTTTAACTAGATAGAACAACTCATGTTCTGGATTTTTCCTATGAGAAACTGGGGAATGAAAGCACAAGAGATTGAGCTGCAGTTTATTTATTGCATACATAAGCAAACAGATACTAATAAATTATTATCGTCCATAAATACCATGGAAGAATAACCATCAAAACTGAAGAAAAAACCGAACCCTTCAGATTTAGGGGAGCCTAATAATCCTAAATGTTATATTTCAACCAACAATAAAAATTGTGTCATCATTTACTCACCTTCACGTCATTCCAAACCTGACTTTCTTTCTTTTTTTGATATTTCGAAGAATGTTAGTGATCAGTCACTTCCACTGACCAGACAAAACACTGTGACATTTTGCAAAATATCTTCTATGTTTTGCAGGTTTGGAACATCTTGAGGGTGAGGAAATGATGAAAGTTTATTTTTTTCATTTTTGGGTGAACTATCCCTTTGAATCCTGAGTGTCACTTCATCCATTTGCTTAGAACCTACTCCAGATCTAAGCACCACCAAGCAATCAGTCACGACTGACAAGATTTCCAGTTATGTTGGCCAAGTCTTACATCAGTTTCCTCTACATAGTCTAAAAGCTGGAGGAAAAAACTTAAACTAGCCAAAGGTTAGGCTGGTCTGTTTTGAGGATTTTAGAGGGGTTTGGGGCACTTTACAGCTCGTCAGACAGAGAGAGACCAGCTGGCAGATCAGTTAAAAACCAGCTTGGCCGGCAGGTCCAACCACCTGTCTGGCAAATATACTTATCATGGATGCTCATTAGTGAAGGAAGTGTTTAACTCCAGAGTATACTAGAGTCTGGGACCACCAGGGGCTCCAACTGTTCAAAAGAAACATATAAATAATAAACAAGAATAAAATATGTATGTTTCAATTAATATAATTTTATATTTGTATATATTCAATCAACACAAACTCAGCACACCTGAGAAGTTGATAGGTGCGTAAGAAAAAAACTCCAACAACAAAGTGGAATCCAATCAATAAAAAATGATGATCCCACACACTGGATGAAGGTCAGTGGACCGAAACGTTGCTGTTTTTTTGTAATAAATTTCTATATTTAGCATGGACCGATAGTGTGCGGGATCATCATTTTTTATATTTGTATATATAAAAGTTCTTGTTTCATTTCACTTTCTATAGACTAGTCAGTAAACATTGAATTTATTATACTGACAGCCCTAGTTTGTTTGTTTGACTGATTGATTGATTGATTGATTGATTGCTTGATTGATTGATTTTATTTTTTATTTTATTTTTTTCAGGTTTAATAAGTCTCTTATGCTCACCAGGGCTATTATTAACTTATTTTAATAAAACTATAGTAAAAAAATTAATATTTTGAAATGTTATTACAATTTAAAATAACGGTTTTCTATTTTTAAAATAGAATTTAAAGCAGAATTTCCAGTAGTTATTATTTCAGTCTACAGTGTCACATGATTCTTCAGAAAATAATTTTAATATGCTTATTTGCTGCTCAAGAAACGTTTTTTATTATCAATGTTGAAAACAATTGCGCTGCTACATATTTTTGTGGAAAGCATGGCACTTTTTCAGGTTTCTTTGATAAATAGAAAATTCAAAATAATATTTATTTGACAATGTATATACTGTCACTTTTGATCAATTTATTCAATCCTTGCTCAAAGTATGAATTTCTTACAATATTTTTGACACGTTTAAAAATGTAATCTTTCACTGTGAAAATGTGTCTTTATGAATTATTTGTTCATGTTTTAGCAGAAATATCAATGTCAGCTGTTTATTGTGACAAAACATATATAAAAAATAATACCACAGAATCATAGATTTTTTAGTAGTGCTCAATTATTCTCAGCAGTCTTTGATGTAAAATATCAGAATAGCCACTAATAGAAACTAAAGTAGTAAGTCACTAAACTAAAGAGTTTGAATTCAGGTACAGGTAAATTACAGCAGAAAAAAAAAACAAGAGAATGTTTAACAGCATCAGAAAGAGGGTGAAAATGGTCATGTAAAATTAAATTACATCCATTTAGTGGATGAAACTTGAAGAATTAAAAATGCTGCATCATCTCTTTAACTCCACCTTCCTTTTCTGATTGGCTAAAAAAAAAAAGATTTTCCAGAAAAAAATGCCTTAGGCACATACCACCTTTAACTTTTGCAGTTATGCAACACTGATTGTGATGGACTTACCAGCATCTTTCTAGAGTCAAGACAAGAAAACAACACTCGCAGGCACACAAAAGCATGTGCGCAGAAACAGAGGCATCAACAAAACTCATTTAGAGAGCTACGGTACCGCCTGAAGCAACTGTCCATTTCCTCCCATACCAACACCCTAATGTTCACAGCAAACAATTAATGATAAAAGCAAGTGCTCATTAAGAGCGATGTTCTCATTAAAACCAGTGATTAAGTGTTTGTTATTTATACCATAACTGTAATTCAACACCCACTGTGAATCTCAAATCCACGCTGTACTTCCTGTTATTTATTTATTTATTTTAAGACGATAGATGTTAGTTCAGGGGAGCAGGGTTGTATAATAGCTTGTAATGTTTTAAATGTTGTTAGCTGTTACCCTTGAGCTCTGGCAGATGGAAGGCATGCAAAGACACATCGTCTCTGGGGTGGGACTCGCAAAGCTATTTACACATTTCCTTTGCCAAACGGAGAGAGTAATTATCTGTCTCGAAGAGAAATCAATCCAATACCATGGAAGGCCTCCAAAGGCACAGCAGCAATATGAAAGCTACAAACGATGATGATGAAAAAATGAGCTGTACACGGCCGAGCGTTTTTTTTTTTTTCTTCTTCTTTTTGTGACTGTTCTTGGGTTTGAAGCCTAACGTCTTTGAGCAGCGTTAGCATACAGCTTTAAACAGCAGCGCACTGCACACACCAGATGGGACTCGCTCTCTTCAATCCATATTACTTTGTTTAGCCAAACATATTGTTTATTGCAAAAAAAAATTGAGAAAAAAACAGAAAAGCACACTTGTTGACTAGAAGAGTCATTAAACTCGCACACTTCCTTAATCAGGCTTAAAGAGCACAGGTGAGAAGAAATGCTTAAAATGCAAATTAAAGCAGTTGACATAAACGGCTGAACGCTGTAAAACCGCAGCAAAAACAAAGCTAGACAGAAAAAGTCAATAGGAAAATTAAATGTGAGTTTAGTTATTACTATTATGTCGGATCAACCTGATCTCACAGAATTCCGTGTAATGTTCACGGACTTAATTAACCCCCGAATCTGTGGTGGCATCACGGAATCGCCGAAAATGCCGTGATGGGCTCACAGAAGGCATCAGCCGTGGTCCATGCACGGATTCACTGGTTCAACACCAGCGCTGCATCGGACCACGTAAAAAGAGTGACTCCGATGCAGTTATATTTTGTATATAAATTTATACTTTCACTGGAGTACCTGACCCCACCCCTACCCTAAACCTACCCAGTTCTGAACAATAATAATGACGATAAATGTCCCAGTATCGCGTCGGCATATTGATGCTAAGGGTTTCCTATTTAAAGTGTTGAACCAGTGGATCCGTGCGTGGAGCACGGCTGATGCCCGTCACTGACTTACATTGGTATCACTTCTGTGAACCCATCATGGAATTTTCGGCGATTCCGTGATGCCACCACAGATTCGGGGGTTATAAGTCCGTGGTCATTACACGGAATTCTGTGAGATCATTTTGGTCGGATCCAGTGAGCAAAATACCACAAAAACAACTGAAATACTAATAGACACAAAAGTTAAGCTAAAAATTGCAATATTTAAATTAAATAAATAAATAACAACAACGATTCAAGTGATTTTATTAGCCCTTTTCCTCACTCTGGGGGGCACAAATATTCCTCTCAGCAGTCCTGACTGTCTGCTGTAGTCTCTTGATGTCTGATTTGGTAACTGAATCAAACCAGACAGTCCTGGTCCAACTTCTCCTCTCCCTAGTCCAACCAGTCCTTTTCCTCGTCCCAACTATTCCTCTCCCTCGTCCAACTCTCCCTCCTCCAAATATTTCCTTTCTTTTTATTCTTCTCTGTGTTGTTTTGTGTTCTGTATTGTTTTGAACAAAACCAATCAAGAGACTGCCTTTTTATTGTGCATGGCCATGTATGGAAAGACTTGGAATTATTAATTAAGATTGGAATCAGCTATTTCTCAATTATTAGTAATTAAAATAATTCTTAGCAGCTCTTTTACAGTTTTTTTTTTTTTTTTTTTTAATTGCTAACAAGCATCATTCAATACTGAAACCACATTTCCAAAACTGTTCACGTAGTCTGCATTACCAACATGAATCTTTGCCAAACGGTTCATCTCACCTCCAAAACTCACTCAGACCAACAAAACACTTTATATATGTCTCAAAATAAGCTAGTTTCATCATAACACTGGGAACAATTCTCATTCAGAAAACGTACATTTCATTCATAACACACTGATCTAAAAATATAATAACAACAGGGAGCATTACATGAACGATGAACTTTTATCTTTGAAGTTTAAATGATTTGTCACATAAGTATTTCATTTTAGAATAAGAATAACATCTTTTCATTTTACTAACTGCATTATAGCACAAAGCATTTACCCCCTATTTCTTTATATACCAAAAACAAAAACTCATCAGCAGTTACTTGTGAAAAAAAAATCACATACTAAATTTACTTGTGAAAAAGAAAAACACACAAAAATAAATATAAAAAGTTGAGAAAATATACATAAAAAAATACTGAAGCAATAATTACCAAAAAAACAAACCACAAAATAAACAAAACAAAAAACAGCAGTCTAGTGTAATGAGGTGCTGTATGTGCAGTATTTGAGTCCCAGCTGCTGCAGGAGTCTTTCTGTGTGGAGTTTGTATGTTCTCTCCATGTTGACGTTGGTTTCCTCTGGGTTTCTCCCACAATCCAGAGACATACAGGACAGGTGAACTGGAGACTTTAGTGAGTGTGAATATGAATGTGTGTGATGGACTGGCCATCTGTCCAGGGGGTTTTCCTGCCTATGACCCTGGAAAGGCTCTACCCTCCTCATGACCCTACATAGGACAAGTGCTAGGGAAAATGTATGGAATAGATGGATGGATGTTCAGTACTGTGAGGGTTCTAGTCCTCCCTCTCTCTGCCACTCTTTTTTCCCCACCAGTGTCTTCCTTGATCCATGTTTCCAAACAAAATCATCCGAAACCATCCATTTATCAAAAGATAACCAAAAAGAAAGAAAGAAGGAAGGAAGAAGAGGAAGAGGAAGAAGAAGAAGAAGAAGAAGAAGAAGAAAAGACTAAAAATAGGCAACCCATTCTCACTCCCAAGGCCTCAAAAACTGAAGCATGGTCAAACGCCTTTCGCGTCACTATGAAGACGCCAAAAGAGACCCTGGGCGTCAGTATATGACAAAATAGGAACTCCATTGCTTTCAATTGACCTATCGGTAAGCCCCTCCCCTCGAACGCAGACTAGCCAATGGCAGTCGAGTATCAGCTGCACGGGGAGCGGAACTCGGACATCTTTAGGTTTGAGCGCCATAGAGAAACATTGGAAGATCCGAAGCTCGCATCGGTTTTATGGGGTTTATGCTTCAAAAATGGAAAAACGATGTGCCTGGGGTACTTGTAACACTGATTCCAGGTATCCTGAGAGGATATAATTTATTTTATTACATTTCCTGAATCCCAAGGAATCCCACCCCAATACAAATGAAGACAAAAACGTTCATTTTCTGGTTGTCATACACTCATTATGTTACAGTTTACATCTGCTCAGGCAGAACGTTAATGCTATCTTGTGCTTTAGCAAGGTATCTCTGGCTAAAACTAGCTAACGTTAAAGTTAGTGAGTCCATGCTAACGTACAAACCTAAATAGGGGACTGTTCTCGTGTCTTGTACAGTGTAGGTCAAAACGTAGGTCTACATTTCAGTGCCTCTCCATATTAAACTGGTTAAATATGCATTAATTTAATCGTACCCTGCGATACATGAACAGTGTTGATCCTGCATGCTGTCATCCGCGATCGTGATGACCGACCGTAATATGAGACTTCTCCCGCTTGCATTGTGATCTGTAAACCCTCGCTTCGAGTTACCCATCGTATTTATTTTTTTATATTTTATAAATCCCTCCATGGAATATTTAATTCCCATTTGGTGGCCTTCTGTGTCCAAAATTGTACAAAAACATCGTGGGACAAGGTTTTCACACTGCAGCTGTCATTGTAAGACAGTGTGCAACTTGGTTTGTTTGTCCGAGGGAGCAACAGTAACTAAGGGGGACGGGGCTTACCGATAGGTCAATTAAAACGCTCGGACTGAGCGTTTTGATTGGACAAACATTTCTTGCTCCTACACCTTCCACAGAATATATCATATGTCAATTGCTTGCTTTATGTGTCAGGTCAAGATGCTCATGGAAAATGACAACACGTTCTCCTCCATTGTTTTCAGTTGTTTGTCTTAGTTTAATGGTTTGCATGCATTTGTAAAACATAGAAATAATTTGATATAAATTTATACTTTTATTGGAGCACCTAACCCCACCCCTACCCTAAACCTACCCACTTCTGAACAGTATAAAACACGTAACAGGAAAATATAAGTGCAGTCACAGGTATTTATTGCAAAAACTGACCATATAAACAAGCAGTATAAAAACATTACAAAAAAAGTCGTGTTGCATTCCAAGTCTTCTGAAGCCTTACGAAGTCTTTATGAGAAAAAGAGAGCAAAACATAAGGTTTTAATTGCTGAAAATGATCCCGCTCTGTTAACGTGCTCACATCTCATTCAACAGCATACTCCCTTCCCGCAGCATGACGCAATTGGTCACGAGACATACAAGAGCCAATAGCCTGTCAGAACAGCATAACGCAATCGGTCACGAGACACACAAGAACCAATAGCATTTCACAACCAAGGCTGATGTAATTCTTCTTCTGGCTGCATTTTTTGAATTCGCGCGCCGCACAGAGACTGCAGCATACAGGATGAGCTTAACGGCGGACGGAGATGGCGATCGCGTCTATTCCTCGCACAAATCAAATGTTTTGCCTCGGAAGACTTGGAATATTAATGTTTTGAATAAATTATGACGGTAGTTGTATCTGTCTGTTATATCTTGTGTTTATTAACAAATGGTAGGTTTAGGGGCAGGGGTTGGGTTATGTGCTCATAAATGTGTATATTATGTAATATAAATAAAACTGTTGTGGCTGTTTACATTGAAAAATCACACCTCAACATATATGCAATATTGGCAATGTTATTAGCCAATATATCATTTAATTATGACGATAAAATTCCCAGTATGGAGTCGGCATATTGACGCTAAGGGTTTCCTATTTAAAGCAACGGAGGACCCTGCAAGTCGAAAAATGACGCTACCTTGAGCGTCAAAAAGCGACGCCAAGTGGTCCTGACCAAGCTTCAATATGTGACGAGTTGGGTGTGAGAATGGGTTGAAATAGGACATATGGCTCGCCTTTTCAGCTGAAATTGCATTTAGTTGTGTTTGGAATAATAATTATTCAATTAAAAAGATTTTATATTTCAATATAATTCCTGCAGAAATGGACAGTTTGCCATTGTTCTGATTTGAATGTGCTTTTATCAGTTTTGAAAGCAGTGTGTTAGCATCTGAAAAATGTGCTGAAAATGTGTAGTGTTTTGCAGGTTGTGAAGTATGTATGACAAAAGTGTTTGTGGATTTTGAAAATGCATTTTGCCTGAAAGCAATGAAAAATGATTCTCAGTTTGGTCCGTATAGACTTCTGTATCGCTGAATGTGTGAACAGTTTTGAAAATGTGCCTTCAGTATTGAACAATGCTTGTTAGCAATTGAAAAAAACTGTAAGCTGCTGTTGTTGCAGAAGTAGAGGCTTTACGCTATATTTAAAGTTTGGAGCATTAGGTCTTCATTTCTGTCATGTTGTGTTTAAGCATTTGTAAAAAAGATAAGAAAGATCCATGATTTTGGTATGGGGTAAGCTTGTGTGAAAAGAAAATTTAAGCATTTTAGAAACGTGTTAATTGACTGAATACTGTGTGAAAACAACGTGAATTGTGTTAATGGTATGGTCACAACAGACGGATGTTGTGCTATTGTGTTTAGAGTTTTGAAAATGTGACTACAGATTGGACAAAGGGATGTTAGCAATTGAAAAAAAAGCTGTAATACATCAGACCAGTGTTATTTCAGTATTTCACCTGTTTTTATAATTTCCATCTTTTATTTAATTTTAGTTCAAGTTTTAGTAATTTTGTTGTGTTTGTTTTTTTGTATTGTATCTTTTTTATGTTTTATTATTATTTTTTGCCATTAAATATGTAGATAGTATTATTATTATAAATAAATTATATGTATTCTATATTATATTTATCATTTTTTATTGTTTTTCGATTTCAGTTTTAATTTACAAAAAAGTTTTTTTTGTTTATGTTTTATTTTATTTTTTAAACAACAATACCTCTGCATCTGACATGGTCATAGACATCAGGCCATCCATTTAAACAACAAAATCTATGACATTCTCTTTCCGTCAAAATCCTTGGATCATTTTCCTCTCTTAAACTGTAACATTACAGCTCCTCGGGCCCCCGGCGGCCCCTAAATCATCCCACACCTCAATAAAATGTTTCATCTTGTTGAAGCGCATCGGTGACACACCCCTGTTATCCAGACTAGAGAGAGAGCCTGCAGTGACTGCCATCTCTGCATATTAATTTACGTTAGGTCTGTTTTCACTTGGCAGGTGTGGGTCTCTACGAACCAAACGGGCCAATGCATCACCTTCTAGTCTCCGAGGAGAGAAAGATCTATATTAGGGTGTCAGTGCTAACAGCTAATCATTAGCAGAGCCTTTCCTGGCCTGTAATTAAAGTGCCAGGCTTCATTTTGCCGAAGGTTAAAGGCAACGTTGTCGAGTTTAAAGAGCCACATATAAAAACCCCAAGAGATGGACAGACACTTGATGGGTAAATCCAATGTTGCTAACATACTTGTCGCTTTTGCAACACTTTTGAGTTATTTTCTCAGTGTCTGTAATGCAGAAGCAGAGTCAAAACATTAAGCAACAGGAAAAACCCAGCACTGATTTATGGCATCTCAAAAGTCTGCAAAGACCCGACAAGCTGTGATGAATGAACGCTAATGCTCAAGATTAATCTGTATAATGCTAACTAACAGGCTTGACTCGAGGAGCTTAAGAGCAGCTCTCTCTGTTCGTGATCTTACAGCAGTATCACAGAAAATATGAAAGTGTTTGTCAGATCGGAGAGAAGGAACAGAGCTGGAGCGAGCTAGCTTTGAGTCTTAGCCTCATACAGGAAGTGATGAATGGGCTAAAGCGGGAGCGATCCATCACGAGCAGGAGTATTAATTAATGTTGTAGGAGGAATGCCAGAAAGACCTGTTTCACATCAGCAAAAAGAAAGAGAGAGAAACAACGAACGAGAGAGAGAGAGAGAGAGACCTCTCGGTTTTCCAGCACTAGCACAAATTTTAGCCTCCCCAGCAACAAAGGCTAAGCAAGCTAAGTGTAGTGTTTGCGTTGACAGAATCATAAACGTTTAATATATATCAGACAGGGGTGTAATCTGTTAGAACTATAGGACACCAGCTGCAAATGTTACATCATTGATTCAGATTGTGACTTTAAATATTAAAAGCCTCAATGTTAGCATTTAGAGATATATGAAATATTATCTTTAGTTATCTTTTTGAATTGACAGTTAAACTTTCATTTAGAATCTACATTTCTGCTACTGGTTACTTACTGAGAAAAAAATAAAAATACATACATACATACATAAAGAATGAATGAATGAATTAATATATTTGATTCTGCTTTTCAGTCAGAGTTTGTTTGTTTGTTTGTTTTTTTAATTAAATCTCTTATTGCTCACCAAGGCTGCATTTATTTGATCACAAATTTAGTAAAAACTAGTCATGTTGTGAAATATTATTACAATTTAAAATAACTGTTTTCAATATATTTCAATATATTTTAAAATGAAATGTATTCCTGTGATCCTTCACAAACCATTCTAATATGCTGATTGGGATTATCAATAACAATCCTTTTTTGAGGGTGAAATCAGCATATTAGAATGATTTCTGAAGGATCATGTGAAAAATGTTATATATATATATATATATATATATATATATATATATGTGTGTGTGTATATGAATCTACATTCCTCCAGAAGTCTGAGATCCTCTAGTGAGCAATGCCTCGTGGTACCATCACAGAGAGGCACAAAACCACTTTCCAGAACATTCTCGTTCCCCGTTCCTGGCTGGTGGAATGATCTTCCCACCCCTATCTGGAATGCTGAATCCCTGACAATTTTCAAGCGACAGCTGAAAACTCATCTCTTTCGACACTATTTGACTTCATCCTAAATTTAAAAAAAAAAAGAAAAAAGAAAAAAAATTCATTTTTTTTATTCCTTCCCTTTCTAGCTTGTACTTATTTGAACAATTCCTGAAACGTGGTATTACGAGCACTTCCTGTGTCTGTTTGCCTCTTTAAGAAGAATCACTTTATGTATTCCCTAATTATAAGTCACTTTGGATAAAAGTGTCTGCAAAATGACTAAATGTAAATGTAAACACACACACACATATATACAGGTGCATCTCAATAAATTAGAATGTCGTGGAAAAGTTCATTTATTTCAGTAATTCAACTCAAATTGTGGAACTTGTGCATTAAATAAATTCAATGCACACAGACTGAAGTAGTTTAAGTCTTTGGTTCTTTTAATTGTGATGATTTTGGCTCATATTTAACAAAAACCCACCAATTCACTATCTCAACGAATTAGAATACTTTATAAGACCAATAAAAAAAAAAACATTTTTAGTAAATTGTTGGCCTTCTGGAAAGTATGTTCATTTACTGTATATGTACTCAATACTTGGTAGGGGCTCCTTTTGTTTTAATTGCTGCCTCAATTTGGCGTAGCATGGAGGTGATCAGTTTGTGGCACTGCTGAGGTGGTATGGAAGCCCAGGTTTCTTTGACAGTGGCCTTCATCTGCATTTTTTGGTCTCTTGTTTCTCATTTTCTTCTTGACAATACCCCATAGATTCTCTATGGAGTTCAGGTCTGGCGAGTTTGCTGGCCAATCAAGCACAGTAACACCATGGTCACTGAACCAGCTTTTGGTACCTTTGGCAGTGTGGGCAGGTGCCAAGTCCTGCTGGAAAATGAAATCAGCATCTTGTCAGCAGAAGGAAGCATGAAGTGCTCTAAAATTTCCTGGTAGATGGCTGCGTTGACTGTGGACTTCAGAAAACACAGTGGACCAACACCAGCAGATGAGATGGCAGCCCAAATCATCACTGACTGTGGAAACTTCACACTGGACTTCAAGCAACATGGATTCTGTGCCTCTCCACTCTTCCTCCAGACTCTGGGACCTTGATTTCCAAATGAAATGCAAAATTTACTTTCATCTGAAAAGAGGACTTTGGACCACTGAGCAACAGTCCAGTTCTTTTTCTCCACAGCCCAGGTAAGACGCTTCTGACGTTGTCTCTGGTTCAGAAGTGGCTTGGTAGCCCTTTTCCTGAGGACGTCTAAGCGTGGTGACTCTTGATGCACTGACTCCAGCTTCAGTCCACTGCTTGTGAAGCTTTCACAAGTGTTTGAATCAGCTTTGCTTGACAGTATTCTCAAGCTTGCAGTCATCCCTGTTGCTTGTGTACCTTTTCCTACCCAAATTCTTCCTTCCAGTCAACTTTGCATTTAATATGCTTTGATACAGCACTCTGTAAACAGCCACACCTTTCAGTAATGACCCTCTGTGACTTACCCTCTTTGTGGAGGGCGTCAATGTTCGTCTTCTGGATCATTGCCAAGTCAGCAGTCTTCTCCATTATTGTGGTTTCAAAGAGCAAGAGATACCCGGAATTTATACAGTAGGGATGGTCATTAATTGAAACTCAAATGTAAATATTCTAATATTTTGAGATATTGATTTTTGACTTTCATGAGCTGTAAGCTCTAATCATCAAAATTAAAACAAAAAAACTTTTGAAATGTTTTACTTTACATGCAATGAATCCAAAATATATGAAAGTTTTACTTTTTGAAATAACTTACAAGAAAAAATGAACTTTTTCACGACATTCTAATTTATTGAGATGCACCTGTATATATACAGTGGGGCAAAAAAGTATTTAGTCAGCCGCCAATTGTGCAAGTTCTCCCACTTAAAAAGATGAGAGAGGCCTGTAATTTTCATCATAGGTATACCTCAACTATGAGAGACAAAATGAGAAGAAGAAAAAAAAATCCAGAAAATCACATTGTAGGATTTTTAAAGAATTTATTTGCAAATTATGGTGGAAAATAAGTATTTGGTCAATAACAAAATTTCATCTCAATACTTTGTTATATACCCTTTGTTGGCAATGACAGAGGTCAAACGTTTTCTGTAAGTCTTCACAAGGTTTTCACACACTGTTGCTGGTATTTTGGCCCATTCCTCCATGCAGATCTCCTCTAGAGCAGTAATGTTTTGGGGCTGTCGCTGGGCAACACGGACTTTCAACTCCCTCCAAAGATTTTCGATGGGGCTGAGATCTGGAGACTGGCTAGGCCACTCCAGGACCTTGAAATGCTTCTTACGAATCCACTCCTTCGTTGCCCGGGCGTTGTGTTTGGGATCATTGTCATGCTGAAAGACCCAGCCACGTTTCATCTTCAATGCCCTTGCTGATGGAAGGAGGTTTTCACTCAAAATCTCACAATACATGGCCCCATTCATTCTTTCGTTTACACGGATCAGTCGTCCTGGTCCCTTTGCAGAAAAACAGCCCCAAAGCATGCTGTTTCCACCCCCATGCTTCACAGTAGGTATGGTGTTCTTTGGATGCAACTCAGCATTCCTTCTCCTCCAAACACGACAAGTTGAGTTTTTACCAAAAAGTTCTATTTTGGTTTCATCTGAACATATGACATTTTCCCAGTCCTCTTCTGGATCATCCAAATGCTCTCTAGCAAACTTCAGACGGGCCCGGACATGTACTGGCTTAAGCAGGGGGACACGTCTGGCACTGCAGGATTTGAGTCCCTGGCGGCGCAGTGTGTTACTGATGGTAGCCTTTGTTACTTTGGTCCCAGCTCTCTGCAGGTCATTCACTAGGTCCCCCCGTGTGGTTCTGGGATTTTTGCTCACAGTTCTTGTGCTCATTTTGACCCCACAGGGTGAGATCTTGCGTGGAGCCCCAGATCGAGGGAGATTATCAGTGGTCTTGTATGTCTTCCATTTTCTAATAATTGCTCCCACAGTTGATTTCTTCACACCAAGCTGCTTACCTATTGCAGATTCAGTCTTCCCAGCCTGGTGCAGGTCTACAATTCTGTTTCTGGTGTCCTTTGACAGATCTTTGGTCTTGGCCATGGTGGAGTTTGGAGTTGGACTGTTTGAGGTTGTGGACAGGTGTGTCTTTTATACTGATAACAAGTTCAAACAGATGCCATTAATACAGGTAACGAGTGGAGGACAGAGGAGCCTCTTAAAGAAGAAGTTACAGGTCTGTGAGAGCCAGAAATCTTGCTTGTTTGTAGGTGACCAAATACTTATTTTACCGAGGAATTTACCAATTAATTCTTTAAAAATCCTACAATGTGATTTTCTGGATTTTTTTTCTCATTTTGTCTCTCATAGTTGAGGTATAGCTATGATGAAAATTACAGGCCTCTCTCATCTTTTTAAGTGGGAGAACTTGCACAATTGGTGGCTGACTAAATACTTTTTTGCCCCACTGTATATATATATATACATATATATATATATATATATATATATATATATATATAATTTTTTTCTTCTTCAGTATTCTTTGATGAACAGAGAGAGTTAAAAAGAACGTTTATCTGTGACCATGAAAAAAAATAAAAAAATAAAATACTGTCACTTTTGATCAATTAAATGCTAAAATAAAGATATCAGTGAATCTAATATAGCATACTTTTGAAAGGTAGTGCAACTACGCAAAACTCAAATCAATGTTGTATGGTCATCATAGTTTCAAGGACAGAATTCACAAAATATATTCTAATTTAAGGCAGTTTTGAATTAAATGTGTCAACATTCAAACATACATTTGTGTGATTCAAAATACAGTAGTTATGGATATATAATTTATGTGATAACATGTCTTCCCTATATTTTTATTATTTTTCTTTTTTTCTTTCAGGCATCAACAAAAGCCATTTTTCCAGAGCTTTCTCAAGCATGTCAACCAAAAATCTGTTTCACCCTCAAGAGCTTGTTCTTCCCATCATTACCCGAGCAATAGCTGCTTAAATACATAAGTGCACAACAGAGGTCTGTTCTTCTGATTGTGAACAGTGTACAAAGAGTTTGTGACTTTAAGTCCAAAACCTCTTTTGAGCAAGAATCATTGACTAAAGATGCATTCTGGGCTAAAGGAACTGCTAGCCCATTTATAAACACTCCTTAATGAGCCGGCTGGCCAGCTGCCTATGAAAAATAAAGCCTGCCATTTATTATCAGTGTAATTAGCTACACCCACCTACAAACCCCTGAGACAAAACTGCTTGTACACCTCACTGGAAATTCACCACTTTGTTAAATCTACATTTTGCAGCACATCTCTTGTGTTTTGTAAAGTCATAAGAAGCTATGCTAAGGAAGTCGAGCCTGTGAACCCTGGCATCTCTGTAGTATTTCAACCGTTCCTCATTACGACCACTATAACCAGGCTGATGGATGCAGAAAACATCCATCACTCCACCATGCAGCCCTGCAAGCAGGTCAAACATTACAGAAGTGAAATTATCACTGCCCATCATTTTTTTCCCCAGGCATTAAATGTGGCATTTATCACAAGGCTGGTCCCCAATCTGCTGCTTAAAAAAAAAAAAAAAAAGTGTCGGATAGCACTGGTGTGAAAAAAATCTCTCCTTGGACCATTTAAGACAGGCACAACTTATAGATGCGGCAGAAGTAAAGGCTGTGTCTAATAATTAATTAAACAGTGTTTTATATTCAAAGCCATGAATACTAACGCCCTTGTGAGTTCTTATTTTAACTTTTTTTAATGAACATTTTTAATGTGGAGTCTTCCTTAACATGAATTTCCAGTTCAACTTTGTCCCCAGTCATTTAGGTCGCATGCAGTAATGAGTGTGTACAAGTTTTGTACTTACTATATGAGAATGGAAAGGATTCTCAATATTTCATTTAGGCCTACAACATGAATTGTTCCACCCTTGTTCTAATATTGACGAATTTGGATTTTTCTAAATGTATTCTAAATGAGGGGAGTGTGCCTGAAGTTAGTAATTAGCATAATAAAAACTTAAACCACTTCCATATAAGGGCTTTCCACACAGCAGTCACTGTAGGCTATATCCAATTTGTAAACATCTCACGCACTCGTTTTATGTCTTACTCTGAAAAGGAGTTGAAACACAATCGAAACTGCATAGACTTCAGGTGATCAACAGCATATTTATACAGACTGTACAAATAATTAAACATTACCACACAAAGTGTGCTGAGACTGCGTTATTCCACTGAAGGTAAACAAACGCTTATGATAGCTATTCAAATCAATAGTTTTGCCCAATAAATCAGTTCAATAAACAGGTGAAAACTGAGTTACTTACTTTTTTAGGCACAATGTTACTTTATTTGTTTTGCCAGCGAAAACAGTTCAGAGTCAAAAACTTCAGAGTCAGTTATGTATCTCCAAATCAGTCGATAAACTTTTCTACATGAATCTGTGTTTTGAACAAATCGCTTGAGTAAATGACTCCTGAATGAACCAGTTTTCTGTACAAATCAGTTGAATGAATGATTCGATGATTCATTAAGTAATATGCATCAAATGTTACTTAAAAATTCCACTAATTTACAATACATTTAAAGTGTGAACATACCAATGAATAAGAAATGTTGCACATAGTTTTTTTTGTTTTTTTTTTACGTATGTGCGCGGTTAATGAATCAGACTAAATGACAGATAATGATTTATATAAATGTTTTATATGCATATGTCACCTCAAAATTGGATATGTGCCAATGTAAAGTGAAATGACATTGTGCCAGAGCATTCAGCTGATTATTTCCCAGTTGGCTCTTATAGGACTCATTCGTGCGGTATAGCTTGCCTCAGTTTATGTTTTATGCCTTATTTTTCCGTTAGAATAATAAATACATCCAGCTCCAGAGGTGTCTTGAAATATTTCATGGTTCTCGCCAATGACATTATGCTTGAGTATCTTCTCAGCAGTCCTGGCTCGCTGTATTTGAATTTATGTAGGGTTGTAAAAGTGAAATTGATTTCCGATCAAGCAGAGGAGATGGACTGGGTCTCATCCAGTCCCATTAGCTCTGCATCAGAGGAGACACGTGTAATTGCTGCCGATCACATATTAGAGTGAACCCTCAGCGACTGCTGACTGTGCGGAGACAGAAGCAGAGGTAACAAAGATGCCAACACTCATTTAAAAGCTATTTTTGACATTTTGTGCTGCAAATGTAATGTAGCTCGGAGAATTGAAGATACGGCAAAATTGATAAAAAGCAAAAAGTTTGTAGAAGGCTGCAAAATAATGAATGAACGTTGTATTCATAAAATGTAAAACCAAGTTGCATTTTATTTTAACAATACAGCAAGTACAGCTTATGAGCTAAGAACTTAACAAAGAAAAGTTCAAATTGAGTTTTTGAACTGTAAACCGTAGGGGATGTTCTCAGAATGTTCTGACAACATTATAAACAAACGTTCTTCCAGAAGTGTTTAGCTAAATGTTCAGTCAAAGATATATCTTCATTAATAATGTTCTCAAAACATCATTCATGGAACATTTTTAAAAAATTTTATATTACTTTTACATGAGCCAATGCAAAATAATAAAATGGAATGTTCCCTTAATGCTCATACTGTATTACCAAGAGAGAAAAAAAAAAAAACATTTAAACGTCCAGACAACATTCAAAAATAGCATTTAAATAACATATTTTTGTTAGCTTGAGCACCTTACCCTTTAAATTCAATTTATTTATTTATTTATTTTTTTTTTTTTCACCACAAAAGAAAATGCATCCAAAATAAACCAAAGCATCTGAGAATATGGTTAGTTCTCAGATAAATAATAATTTGCAAGATTCTGTTTAGCTACACAACACCATTTTCAGCTAAAAATGAAAAATATTTTGTGCGCTTTGGCCGTTCATTTACACGACACAATGGAATTTTGGGACCTGAAAATGAGTTTCAAATTGCAAGTTTTTGAAAAATTGAATTTATGAAAACGGTGACGTCATGTGCATGCGTATTGCACATTCAGTCTATAGAAATGCATATATGTGCAAATGCTTAGTGTTTCTTTACAAAGTAACATCGCTAACAACTGGCCTGGCATGCATAATACAGCATTAAAGTTGTTTTTATGAATCTGTGTGAACTGGGATCGTTTTGACAACATTGCCGTCTTTACACAAACCTTTTCAAAAATGCAAACTTTTCTGTTTTTAGTACAATTGTTGTCGTGTAAACCTACCCTAA
The DNA here is from genome assembly GCF_012432095.1 of Onychostoma macrolepis. Taxonomy (NCBI): domain Eukaryota; kingdom Metazoa; phylum Chordata; class Actinopteri; order Cypriniformes; family Cyprinidae; genus Onychostoma; species Onychostoma macrolepis. Next base: position 15,017,678 of record NC_081155.1, read on the forward strand.
TGCAAGAAATTCACTTTTTAAATTAAAAGTCTAAATACTTTTTGAGACCACACCTCAGGTATATGCCTATTCAGTGAGGTCATTGCCAATTTCTTACGTTTATTTTTATAATTATAAGGCTCGGAGTAGGCGTCTGTTTATTATAGTCTTCTGATTGCATGAAATATTAATCAGATCAGATGCATACCTGAGTCTGCCATGTGATCAAATGTCTGTTTGGCTAGGGCTCTTACTAATCATGTTGTTGATAACAAATGAAATCCAAAAGCACCAAAGAATAATCTCCAAAACCCCCTGTGCCACCCCCCATCAAAAACAGATTTACTTCAATGATTATTCCCAATTTGCTATTTACAAACCAAAGATTTATATCCCCAATTTTTTTCCTGACATTCTACAAATAGATTGTTCCGGGTGGGACCCAACAGGAGCTCTCTGGGACATTTATAACACACTGTGTAATTCATCTCCTTTGAAATATTCGCTCAAGCCTCAAAAAAGCATTATTTTAGCTGTCATCTGCCTCCTTTCTGATCAATACCAGAAAAAAGAGAGAAAGCATAAAAAGTTAGATTTGACAGAGAAAATTCACTCTGTGGGTGGGGAATGTGGTGAAAATGCTTGCTTCCTCCGATCTGTGATTAGTTTTTATGGTTTTCTGTGGATTTCCAAATCGCTCAGTCTGACTTTGAGTAGTGAAAACTGGTTTAGGATCAGTTTATGAGGAAATTCTCTTCAGCTCAACCAGGGCTGATTATCCCTGATGATTTATTGTTTTGTCAACAGCGGTGTACTGGGTTTTAGTAATATCTCATTCTGAAGCAGATCAAATATACATTGTCGTTAACAACACAGCCAGAATGAAACATAGGAGAGACAATAAATGATTTTGCCTGAGAAGAGAGCTTTAATGTAAAATAAATGAAAAAGGTTTTAACGTCCACTGAATGTGATTATATTGTTTTGATGTTTCAGCTCTGGAAAATCAATGTGTCTACCTTTTTAGTGAGTCTAGACTTATTAGGCGCTTGGTTCGTAAATAACAACAGCTGTGTAAAATGGTTATTTTTAAAGTTGACTAAAATATATGATACTAAACATGTTGTTTAAGGACTTTGGGAAATCATGGATTTTGTGTCATTATTGAGAAACAGACATTTCTGTTAACCCTAAAAAATAAATAAATAAATTTATAAAAAAATAATTAATTTAAAAAATGATTCAAACTTTATCATATTGTCATATCAAAGGAAAAATTAATAGTAGTCATCGTACATTACCGTATTAAATTGATCAGAAGTGACAAAATACTTTTATGGTGTTACAGAAGATTTATATTTCAATATATACATATATATTATATATATATATATATATATATATATATATATATATATATACACACTGTTAAAAACATTCTGTAAATTTATGATTAAAAACCCCCAAAAACCGGCAGCTGTGGTTGCTGAAATTCTACCGTAAAAAATATGGTAGCAACATTTTAGGTTTTATGGTTTTAACTTAAATTTACAGTTAAATAACGTAACTTCATTAACTGATAATATACCAACCTATTGAACACTAGTGTAGCCAGAAATGTTTAAGTGAGTGGGCCTACATAAAACTGGGTGGGCCAGGTGTGTAGCATATGAAAACTGCATGTCAAATTGCCAACAAAAAATACAGCACCAAGGTTCATTACACAGTACTTCTAAAGCATGCATTAACATTAGTAATTTGTTATGTACATGTTCATTTCAAAATTTACTAATAGGACATTATTAAAATGAAAAGTTAACATTTAAAAAGTTAACATTGTTAACATTTGCCTGAGCTGGTTAACAAAGATGAATAAACACGGTAAGAAATGTATTGCTAATGTTAGTTAATGCATTAACTAATGTTAACTAAAGGAAGTTTATTATAAAGCATTACCTCAGTGTGAAACAACGGGGCTTCGCTGATGATCTCATAAACAATGTTCATGTGTTTCTTTCCACAAAGGACGCATCTGTTTAGCAGATCAAACACTGTACCTATGCTAATTTGATATGCACCTATAGGAAGAGGGAAAACTAAGAAACGACCTGTAATTACCATGAAAACAAGCGATTAATATTTATAATAAATAAATTTACAGTGAAATAAGACGTTTATTAGTATCGTTTAATAAATTACATCCATTTGGAAAGTTACAAACTTCTCATTGGGTGGGCCACAGATGAAAGTGGGTGGGCCCAGGCCCAAGCATAGCTACACTGTAAAAAAAAAAAAAAGTTGAACGAACTTAATTTTTTTTTTTTTTTTTTTACCAGCTACAGCAGATTTTTGAGTTTGCTCAACCTATTTTTGTAGGAGATTCTCAATTTTTTGTTGTATAAACTTAAAATGACAAGTTGAGAATACTCAAAAATCTGCTGAAGCTGGTTGCCTTAAAATTTTAAGTTGGCTCAACTTTTTTTTTTCTTTTTTTTTTTTACAGTGTACGCGACTGCTATTGAAGTACTGAAATCTGTTTTGTACGTTTGAAATACACCGATAGCCACCAAATTCAGGTGGTGATGAGAAAGTCACATGATGAACCAATGCCCATCACAAGCAGCTTTTCATGTTGATACTCATTAAACTGAAATATGCAATAAACATTAATTTAACAACATTAGACGTAACATACAACCCTAATAAACATAACTGATAAGAAAAAAATAATAAGAATAGTTATTTCAAAGAAAAAACATCAAATTCAAACAAAATTTGAAATGCAATGCAGGGAATTCTGGGAACGTCAATTTACGGTTTTTCCCTGCAAATTTTACATTCTTTTTCACTTCCAAAAATGGTATTTCATGTAAAATTGTCTGAAATGTCTATTACAGTTTTTCACCGTATATATTAGTTTTATTATATTAGTTTTTTACCGTTAAAATCACGGCCATTTTTTACAGTGTACGGAATATATATATATAATATATATATATTATTATAACAGTCAAAAACTATTGTTGGTACCTTATTTGTTACTTTGTTTCTTTGATGTTTCATATGATGAACACTAGCACAAACTAAGAGAGATGTCCACTCATGAACATATGAATAGGAGAAATAGGAGGCTGTTACAGATAAAACAGCCAACCGTGTTTGTTTACATATATAACTGGACCTGCATGAAAAATACAAAAAATTCTGTCATTGTTTACTCACCCTCGTGCTATTACAAACCTGTATTTCTTTCTTTCTTTGTGTTCCACAGAGTTTTATATAAATGTACCCACCAGGGTCAGTTGGAGGAACAGTATTTTGTGGCATATACCCAAGTCTGATAGACAATAATCTTTTATTTGACTGGATATCATTAAAATAACCACTCTCTCTCTCCACTTGGACAGCAGACGCCTCAATGTGTTGGTATTGACTGGTTTGATCAAAAGTCCATCAGTAGTTTGTCTGTCCTTGTGGCACTGGCTGCCTCATTTATAATCTCATAACAGATGCTCTGAGGGACTCATCCTTATAGGAGCGGAGGCTTCATGCATCAGTACTTCCCGCCTGCATTCACAATGAAGAGAAAGTCATGGTCAGCCGGACACAACACTCCACATGTAAAACATCATCTTGCAGAGGAAATCGGTGGAGTTTTGGAGGAGGAATGAGGTTTCAGTGGGCATGGTGCAAAAATATGTCTTAAGGGACCTATGCTGCAAAATTAGCGCTATAAAGAAATATGTGACATTAAAGCCTAATGGAACTCAAAGTAAAACCAAATGCTGGGTTTTATGAAGTGCGCATTTTGGGAATGGTGCTGAATACACTGGGGAAAAACTCAATGGTGGTCCTAGTCTTGCATATGCAGATTGATTATAGACATTAAAGGAATAGTTTATCAAAAAATGAACAATTTTGCTATCATACTCCCTCTCATGACAAAACCTGTATGACTATTTTTTCTTCTGTGGAACACAAAAGATTTTATTTTATTTTTTTAATTGTTTTGAGTGTGTGTTTTGAACCCTATTGACTTTCACTGAATGCAAAATAATAGTTTAGATTTTTTTTTTTTCGTTCTGCAGAAAGAAGTTGTATGGGTTTGGAAGGAGAAGAGGGTGAATAAATGATGACCAAATTTTTATTTTTGGGTGAACTATCCTTTTTAAGTTTAGTGTTGTTGTTGTTGTAACCTAATGTATTTAATGTTTTGTTTTTTTTTTTTTAAAGAAGTCTCATTAATTAAAGGGATAGTTCATCCCAAAATGTAAAATCTGTCGTCATTTACTCATCCTCAAGTTGTTTCAAACCTGTATAAGTTTCTTTATTCTGTTGAACACAAAATAAGATATTTTGAAGAATGTTGGTAACCTAACAGTAGACGGCAGCCATTGACTTCCATAGTATTTTTTATTTTCCCCTTACTATGGCAGTCAATGGCTACCATCAGCTGTTTGGATACCAGCATTCTTCAAAATACCTTCATTTGTGTATCTGCATTAATTTGGCCATAACAGTAAAGGTAGTACTATTGTGAAATATTATTGCAATTTAAAATAACTTGCAATAAAATTATAATATATTAATGTGAATTTTCAGCATCATTACTCCAGTCTTCAGTGTCACATGATCCTTCAGAATCATTCTAATATGCTGAATTGATGCTCAAGAACCATTTATTATTATCAATGTTATTATATATGAATTTCCAAAACCTAAACTTTTTAAAGGTGAGTTGATTCCGAGATGTTATTAATTTTGATGTTAAGGAACAGTATAAGAAAAACACTCCACAGCAAGTGTAGACAGTGGAGTTGAGAGTTCCAGCAGTCTTGCAGTCTTCCAGGACTTTGTCCATGCTTCATGTCACAAACTGATCGCAAAGAGCTTGTGTGTGTCTGAGAGAGAGAAGAGGACAGAGCCTGCATACTCATTAGCTGAGCATGCTGGGATGCCTGTTTATGTCACAACAGTGGTCGTGATGCTTCCCTGAGGTTTATTCACAACACCTACGGAAACAGGAGAACCTAAAAGATACAGGAGGGAAAGGCAAGAAGTGCAGATGATCTTATGTGCAGTCGTGTCTTTCAGGACCAATGAGGACTGATGCAACATCTTTGCAGAAGTCTGCAAAAGTTTGCAATCATGCTATATCGTACATGTAGTGCTAACACACTTCAGTAAGTATGTTTCTGCAGGTACCAAGCTAACAAAAATATGTTCTAAAAATGTTCTAAAACTTGTTTCTGAATGTTCAGAACATCCAGTTTTTAAAATGCTTTTTCTTGGTTAAAGGGATAGTTCAATCCAAAAACGAAAATTACTCCATGATTTACTCACCCTACTGTCCTAGGTGTATATGACTTTCTTCTTTCAGACCATCGTGATCTCATGATAATTTGTATGCATTTTACGTAAAATGTGTTCTACAAATCATATATTTACTTGTGTTTTTACAGACATTAAAACGTACAATACTGATGTATTTACAGCATCTAAACGTACACTGCACTGATCTGTCTGTCACGTTTGTCTTTACAGTGACTAGCGATTAGTGACTTTAAAAAAAAGAAAAACATCTTTTTAATGTTATATTGTCATTTCCCTGCACATTTTGGTCAGTTACATATAATATATTTTTTATATATTCGCTATAAAATGGATAGGTTTAAGTTTGAGGGTAGGTTAAGGAGTCTAAAAATAGTAAATAGTTTAAGTTTTTTAGCTTAAAATACATAGCAATGTTTACATTTTAAATGTTCAAATACGTTCAAACTGTACATTTCAGCATCCAAAAAATTTTTTGTTCTTGAAAATGTTATGTACTAATACATTTATACGATGAGACTAGGCTGTTCAGACAAATACACTCAGAATTATATAAAAAAATGTCCTGGCTCTTCCACCCTGAAAGCAAAATGAAATTTTGAAGCAAAATAAAATGCATAAATCCATTATAAAAAGTGCTCCACATGGATCCGGGGGTTAATAAAGACCTTCTGAAGTGAAGTATATTGTTTATATAAGAAAAAAATACCGTTCAATCCCATAATGTGATGTTCCTGGTCAAAAATGACTGTAAAAAATGCTTATTAATTTATGCTGTATTATTACCAACTTTTAATTTATGCTGTATTATTACCAACTTTTAAATTCATTTTTTTAACAACTTGTTTGCTTTCAATTGCACAGGTTTTGTATTTCTTTCTGGAACTGATTGATCATAGGGCCTCACTGATGTGAGAGCTTATGCACCTGTTTTTGAGTGAATATTGCCAAAATTATCCACACATAATGTTGTTGTTTTTTTCACTCAAAATCTGAGGTGCATGAGCTCAGATCACTGAGGTGATTAATCAGTTACAAAAAGAAAAACGTTGGCGATTGAAAGAAAACAAGTTAATAAAAACACCCAAGATGTGGTGATAATAATGAGATATTTACAGTCAGTTCTTAAAAGGCCAGTCAGTTTTGACCAGAAACACCAAATGAAGGATTTTTCAGCACAGCACAAGGGATACATATTAATCCCATCATCCAAACCATCATGTCTGTGAAGTCAAATGACATGGAAAGGAATACAAAAATAAATAAGTAAACAAAGTTTACTGCAGCTACTTTGCAGCATTAATAATCAACCAGCTTGGGACGGTGAAAGCATCCACACACACAAACCTGCCAACACCTCTCCCCAGCTGGAGTACAGGTCTCTGTGGAAGAGTCATATCAGAGTGTCTACAGAGTACACATCTGTGTGAAGACATATGGGTGAGACCTGTGAGTGCACACACGCTCACCAAACCACGGGCACCTGAGCTCCCTCTACGCTGTAATTACATTTACTACTCTATTTATGGGCACTGCAGCGCACACACCGGGTGATCAGAGACATCACTTTCGGCTCCTCATTTTATAGAGACAGATGCAGATGTGCTCTGCTGGATAGGACATGATGACGGCCTCAGAGGACTGGCTAGTATCAACACTCCTGTGAAGTGTTCAGAAAAATACGTTCAAGTGCACTTAGATAAATATCCCCTCCACCCTTAATACTGTATATGATTCTATAGTCAAGCTATACACTTCCTTCCTTCAGTGTTTGAGTATATTTGTTTAGCTCAGTGGTTCATGATATGATGGAAATGTATAATAATATACAAATATGTTTGTACATAAAAGTGTTTAAAATAAGTGTATACAATTGATATACTGCTTAAATATAATCATCATCATCATTTTATTTTTATTTTATAAAATAAAATAAAATAAACAAGCAATAAGCTGTTCACAAGCAATAAGCTGCCTGGTCATACACCACAATTGTATTATGCATGCTAAAGAGAGCGGCAAAACTGGGGCAAATGACAAAAAAAGTGACACATTTACATTTATATTTTTTTGGCAGATGCTTTTCAAAGCAACTTTGTACATTCAAGGTATAATTGAGGCTTGGTGCTCAACCCACCAGAAGTGCAGGTATTATTCTGTTTGGCCCAAAAGAATGACTTGAAATCAGAATGTTTGCAATTTTGAGGAGTCTGTTGTTACGCCAGTAGGTGGCAACAAGTGACTGTCTTTATGAGTGAATCATTGATTCATTCAAAAACGCTGATTCATTCAGGAACAAAATAATTGATTGGCTGTGTCTGAAATGTGCATACTCTCTTTGTAAATACTTCATTTTATTTACTTCGCAAAAAGTACATACTGCATTTGTCGTTTTGTTACTTTTATGTGACCTACAAGCATCAGTTGCTTCGCTTTGCTGCCTTTCACAAATCCTCTCTCGCGGTCTCATGGGAAAGTAAAATGTCCAGTGAGATATGGTCTTATTATTGAGAGATACCAGGGTCCTTGGCTCTACCACTGGAGAAAGCACAATGCTGCATGATGTGTGCCTTGCTAACCAATAACAATACAGCCTTGACGTTATTGAATTTCTGTCGGATTTGTGCAACTGTCAATTACTGGCCGTGTCCAAAATCACTCCCCTATAAGCCTAAATAGGGCATCTTTGAGAGTGTGTGGATGTTATCGAGAGTACTTATTCAATCCCATAATGCACTGCAACAATGAGTGTACATGAGTGTCCAATGTACACACAATGGCTAGTGACCACCCATAACGCACTGTGAGGGTCACACTGCATAAATTCTCATATCTCGTCAGAAGATGAATCATCCATCCATTTTCCAAACCGCTTGTTCAAAATGGGTACAGCATAATCCCATTACAGATGTAAATTTATTTTTATAGATTATTAAATAGTTCAAGGCAAATCTTTTCATTACCCCTGGAATTGCCAGTTTGCCAAGATTTTTAAACAGTAAGCACAAACTAGCAAAAGTGGCAGCCCTTCCAGTGCACCAGTGTCTGAATTCACTCACTTAAGTTAAGTTAAGTTAAGTTAAGTTAAGTCATGACGTATTGTCAAGTATGTAGGACTAATGTAGGAAATAGTGAATAAAGGTGTAGGGGATGATTTCGGACACAGCCACTGTTCAATGAGAATAAGAAGTGCCATAAACTGAATCCTACCTGTTCTTATAAAACAGCATTTTAGGTGCACTGTAAAAAAAAAAAAAAACATCAATCCAAACAAATTTTTAATGGCAAACATGTTGAAGATTAGCCAATTTATTAAAGGTGGGGTAAGTCATTTCTGGTAGGCAATGTTGACATTTGAAATCACCAAAACAAACACACCCCTACCCCAAAAGGGTCTCACCCCTATTTTGATAGCTCCACCCCACACATACGTAGGGCAACGATAGCTCTGTGAAACAAAGCAAAACCAATGTTACTCACCTATCCAGAAGAAACAAAGCAACCTCGGCTTCCGAACGCAGGCCTTCCCACTCCTTGAGTTCTCTTCAAGGCTGGAAAGCTAATCCGATTTTTACATGGGTCCTACTTCTTGCCTTATCATAACACTGTGTCTACACCGGACACGAGCGGCGATGCTGTCTACACTGGATGCCCAACTCAGTTTTCTAAAGCGTTTTTGAAAAAAATAAATAAATACATACCCCACCTTTAAATAAGCAATTGCACAATTCAAAATAAATCTCACCAGGAAAAAGTGGATCATCAGGGTACTTTGTGCCTATGTGAATACTGTAAATTCAGACATGCTACTCTGTTCATATAACGTTTTTTTTTTTTTTTTTTTCTATACAGCAGGTAGATATGTGATTTTAGATGCAGCCACATTCTTTATGTGAGTCATGAAAATATTTATGTAATCAATCTGTTCAAAAATGCAAATTCATTCAGAAATGAAACAAAATGTGGTTATATACAGTATCTATCTATCTACCTACTGTGTGTAATTTAGATTAGAGATATTTTAAGAGCAAATTCTGAAATACATAGGCCTAATTCATATGCTGCTCTGGTTGGTTTTATCCAGAGACTTCCAAAATGGCCAGTGAAGGGACTGATGATTTATTTTGAGTTGCGTAATATTGATATTAATCAAAATATGTCACACATAAAGCTTCTGCACTCACAGATATCAGTTAGCTTAACAAATTGTTGTGACTAGATGGCACTAGATGTTTAGATTGCATCAAACATACTTGAACAGTTGAGAGCCACTGATTTAGTTTTATCTCTCCAAGGGCACTTGTGATGAAAATGTTCAAAATGACAGACATTACTTGGCAAATACTTTTCATCCAAAGCGGCTTACAGTACACTTACTACAGGAGACAGTCCCCTTTGGCCAAACCTAGAATTAAGCACTTCGCTCAAGGGCACAATGGTGATGTGGGATTTAAGGAGCTCTTCAGTTCACAGATCACTCTTTCCAGAGTTTGCCAGCTCATATTTTAACCACTACTCAACTCCATAAACTAACCTTGATTCGTTTTTGAAACACTCAACACAACGTTCACTCTTTTCTGTTTACTCAGAATTAGCACTGTTGCTTTACAAAACTTGTCTGCACTTTTAATATCTCACAGCTGTCAAATTACATTAGAGAAATGAAGCTTGTAGTCCTGTTATTAGACTGCTGCGGATGGATGGATAGATTTATCCGCTTCTACTTCTTTAGTATTAATTGTTACAATTATTAAGTGAATAGTTTTACAGTTGATATTGTATTTAGATATTGCAAGCATGAGAGTATTTCAGTTTTGAAGTATTTTCCAAAATTGCAAGTGTTGTTGCTTGTCAAATAGTGATTCAGTGCTCTTGGCCGTAGGAGTAGGGTTTGTACTCGGGTTAGAGTGAGGACACATTAAAGTAGGCAGGGAAAATATTGCATTTCAGGAGTTATTTATATCCTCAAAATTTAACAGGTATGAATTAGGGCAGCCAGCCTTACGGCCAAATCAAAGAAATACAACAGGTCGTGTGACAAAACACCACTTGAGGAACTAATGCAGTGTTTAATAACAAAACTGCAGGGGGTGTTTTGATGATGCACTGGAAACATCCAGTTTCTTAATATCATGATGTAATTATATTTATTTATTTATTAAAATTTTTTTTTTACAAGCATATATTTCAGTTTGCACACTGCAAATAGTTCTTCTTCAGCACACAGCTTGCTTTCGGCATCAATGCAACCCAAGATCCTAATTGTTCTTAGCATTTCATATGATTTTTTGTTTTTAATGTGCACTGACACCATTTTCTTCCGGTCTATGACAAAGGGAGAAAATGAAATAATGAAAAAGATGATGAAATATTCACTTATTTTACTCCCACTGTTAAAAATGTAATGTGTTGCCTTGTGTTTGAGACATTGGTTTTGACAGCTCAGATCTGCTGATGGCACATCCTACAACTCTCCTCTGTGCTTTTCTGAGGCTAATACCACACTTTCACAGTACACAAATATGTAATTCCTTTCCACAAAGGGCAAACTTTTCTACCCACATGCATCTTTATATATTGCAGCATGCCATATTTAATGGCTGCATACTTTACAGTGTGACTAAATAATTATAGACATACAAAATATGCATTATTAAGTCCATAGAAAAAGTAAAATAGTTATGTAAGCGAAAGAAAAAAAATCTCTTTCTCACTCTCTTTTACTATTAATAACAAAAATAAAAATAAATGTTTCTTGAGCAGCAAATCAGCTATTACAATGATTTCTGAATGATCATGTGACACTGATGAATACTGAGCTTTACCATCACAGGAATTAATTACCTTTTAAAAAATATTCAAAGAAAATAAATTTGATTTGTAATATTTCACAAGAGTACTGTACTTTTTAATGTTTCTGATCAAATAAATGCTGCATTGATGAGCATAAGAATGATCTTTCAAAAACATTTAAACATTGTAATTATTCCAAACTTTTGACAAGCAATTTTTATATACTGTAGGAGAAATGATTCACACACACACACACACACACATATTCCGAAACATTTGTCAGACAGACTGTTTTACTGGAAGCTTTCAGCTAATCTACATATAAGATAACATTAGTTCAGCTCCAATCAATATTTCATGTGTAGTATTTATTTATTTATTTGCTAAGTGGTTGTGTAATAAGTGGCTACACTGCTTTGCTCCAGAGTCTTCATTACCCTGTCAGAGTTTATTTTGTGTTAATGACCTGAATGGCTGTGATTATGCCTTACAGATTTGTCCTGGAGCCATGTCCAGAAGGCACTTCAGGATATACACAATTCTAGGAACAGATCTCTCATCCCGATGTACAATGTATATTCAACTCACTTCAAAATCATTTATCTTGTTTCGATTTTTCTCTCTCTATTTTATAGTGGCTTTTTTTAAAGTTTTGTTTATTTGCATTTCTGTATTTTGTTCCGAACCAGCGGGACAGATTGTTGACCACAAACACAGGAGCCTACAGGGGATATTGACATTTACAGGCTACTGTTCGGCTGTGTCGGGATATTGAATAGAATCAAACGCTCAGTCATCCTGCAGAAGGGAATAATATGCCGAGTGCATTCTCCCGTGGAGCTGACACTGTCCGCAAAAGAGACTTTTTATGGCCTCTTTCTGGTCAATCGGTCGGGACTCACGCTTCCATCTGCGAAGCTCCATTAATTAATTCTTCTGTCCGTGCAGAGTCATTTTGCATGAGCTGCAAGAGGAAAATCAAGCTTAATTGACCTTTGCATTGATATTTGAATTTGGCCAGATTGTCCAGTATCCTTTTAAACTGTCATTCCCTGTTGTTTCATGTCAGCTTCTGTTCATAAATAACATCCACCGTCCACAGAAACTGAGATGAAGTGTGCGGTTTCCCAGAGAAACACGTGCAGAATGCTGGACGGACAACTGGTGAGAGATCCCTCCTGAGAAATCTGGTGTCCATGAGCTCAGTAAATGTCATTGCATCTCCACCGAAGACCTACACCAACACATTGTGAAGAACATTTAAAAATGTAAAAATCCTTTTTCCACTACACTCTTAAAAATAAAGGTGCTTAAAAGGTTCTTCAGAGTGATGCCATCAATAGAAGAACCATTTTTGGTTCCAAAAAAGAACCATTCAGTCAAAGGTTCTTTAAAGAACCATGTCTTTCTTACCTTTTTATAATCTGAAGAACCTTCTTTTGCCGCAAAGAACCTTTAGTGAAACAGAAAGGTTCTTCGGATGTTAAAGGTTCTTTATGGAACCATTTAGACAAAAAAAACGTTATTCAATGGCATTGTGAAGCACCTTTATTTTTAAGAATGTATAAAAAACCTTCTTATGTTGAATGGAAAGGTTAAAGGTTCTTCATGGAAAATGAAGTACTAATTGTGCATTGTTGCATTAAAATCTGAATTACAATTATGCATCCTGTTTGCAACATCAATTCAGACTTTAAAAGGCATTCTGAATTCAGTTTAACTTCATAACTGACCTTTATTTGGCTTCACTTGTACCAAACATTTACAACATTTACGAATACATCTTTTTGCATAGGTGTAATGCTCAAGCTTCAATCTGTAGCTAATCCAAACTGCAACATCTTGGCTAGAGATGAACATTCCAGATGCTTATTTCATGATCCTCGTCTTTCATCCATATTCACTCAAATTATTCCAAAACATTGTGCATCTGCGGTGTGCTCACTTGTTTGTTATTTATGCAAATGTATTTCTCGTCATACAAAACACCTTTTGATGTACGAGGACATCCACAGAAGCACGGGTTTAGGATTACCTTTAATTCTGAAGGTAAGGCCTAAAAAATCTGTCAGGGGACCTTGTGCAATCATCTTTTTTCTTTAATCTGATCCATCATGAGAAAGATGCAAATGCGATTCAAGTTCAGTGACTTTCTCGCACCGCTGAATGTCAAATCTAAGATTAAAGAGACTTGGCTCATTTGGTTGTGTAACACAGGGGAGCTTGAGCAATCAGAGAAAACCAAATGTGTTTTTCCTTTCATTTTCTGTTGAACGAATTCAGCAGGTGCAAAACTAGAAAGATGTTTTTTTTTTTCTTCTTTTAAATAAACATTCATTTCAGAAAAACACGCATATGGACATTCAATGTCAGTTGCTGAGGATTTATCGCGGCAAACTTTAAATAATCGTTTCTAATGCAGAGGACTACAATTTCCAAAGTCCTGTATGCATGTATCATGCCCACAACCATTATTCATGACTAAAGGAATGAGCAGCAGTGTCTCCCATACAGCTGAGCATATTTTGGAGGCAGAAGATATTCAAGAGGCCAAGACAGTTAGCCCACGGCAAAATATTCCATTACAGCTGGATAAATCAGGGCATTAATGCATTATTGAGGTAGTATTCTGAGGCTGTTTTTAATTTCAGATGGAAGATTCACCTTTGCATCCTCATCTAATGCCGCATCAAGTATTAAAATCTGCAGCTACGCTCAGATCAAAGAGCCATCAAAATGACAAACTTGAGCCCCAGTGCTGAGACTTGTTGAAGTAAACACTTCTGCAAGTTGAGGTGAAAATTCTGTGACAGATGTTTGACCCAGACTAAGCCTTTTAAGTAATTCACCCATATAAGAACCGCTTAAGGATTCAAACGGAAATGAATAATTTTCCAGTAAATCTCAGCTAATTCCTCACAAAGTCTGTTACCTTACCTTAAAAGAATAGTTCACCACCAAAAAAAAAAAGAGAAATAAATACTTGTCATCATTTACTCACCCTCATGTCTTTCCAAACCTGTATGACTTTCCTTTTTCCGACATTCTTATCGATATAATGAAAGGTGGCTCCTTTCCATTTACATGTAGCCTACTTAAAGGGATAGTTTACCCAAAAATGAAAATTATGTCATTAATTACTCACCCTCATGTCGTTCCAAACCTGTAAGATCCTTCGTTCATCTTCAGAACACAAATTAAGATATTTTTGATGAATTCTGAGAGCTCTCTGACCCTGCATAGACAGCAAGGATCCTTACATGATCAAGGTCCAGAAACGTAGTAAGGACATCGTTAAAATAATCCATGTGACATCAGTGGTTCAACCTTTATTTCTTGTATGAAGCTACGAGAATACTTTTTGTGTGCAAAGAAAACAAAAATAATGACTTTATTCAACAATTTGTCTCCTCCGCGTCACCCTGGCACCATTTTCGAGAGTATCACATACGTAACCAACGTATGCTGTTCTGTGTCAGCATCACCGTATGCTGATACGCTGTTTACGTAGTTTAAGCTTTTGAACGTAAACAATGTATCCGCGTACATACATTGCATACGTTGTTAACATATGTGACCCTGGACCACAAAACCAGTCTTAAGTCGCTGGGGTATATTTGTAGCAAGAGCCAAAAATACACTGTATGGGTCAAAATTATTGATTTTTCTTTTATGCCAAAAATCATTAGGATATTAAGTAAACATCATGTTCCATGAAGATATTTTGTAAATTTCCTACTGTAAATACATCAAAACTAAATGTTTGATTAGTAATATGCTTTGCTAAGAACTTCGTTTGGACAACTTTAAAGGCGATTTTCTCAATATTTTGATTTTTTTGCACCCTCAGATTCCAGATTTTCAAATAGTTGTATCTCGGCCAAATATTGTCCTATCCTAACAAACCATACATCAATGGAAAGATTATTTATTCAGCTTTTAGAAGATAGTATAAATCTCAATTTCGAAAAAAATGACCCTTATGACTGGTTTTGTGGTCCAGGGTCACATATGTGATACTCACCACATATGTAGTCTGTCAATCAGCTCCCGTGGGCGGGGCCTAAGCAATGTGAATTCATATTGCTAGAGAATCAAAACGGCATGCCTAGTGAGACTGATTTGGTTTAATGGGGATTAAAAAATAAAGAGAGGATGGATTTTTACACACTGCAAACACACATTTATGTCCAAACATCATGTAAAAGTGGATTTTGCATAATAGGTGCCCTTTAAGAAAATGGTTTGCAGGGTTTGTGCAGAAAGCAGCGTTATATAACTTTCCTTACGCTTCTTCTTGGTTTTTACTGGCGGCTGGCAACCAGCATAACAGGTACATTGCCGTAATTTAAACACGTTCTTACTGGATTTTGAAGAGTGCACATGTGCATGGAAAAGCGTGAGTTAAAAGTATGTCGCTGTTTTTAACAGCTTTCTCAGAAATTACCGTCTTTCTGGTGTGTTATAATGTAGCTGAATCAGTGAATCAAATGAATCACTGAATTGGATTGTTTGATTCATTGGAAAGATTTTAGAATCTGGCATTGTAAGAACTCTAATAAACACGCCAATGTGAGCTCTGCCAACACAATCTCATGCCAATATGTATCTTTAAATTTTGGCAAATAGGTGGCTTATAAATTAGTGCAATCTGCTTATGCCACCTTGTAATATACTATATCCAGACTTCTTTTTTTATCACACAAATCTATCGTATTGCTGAAGACTTGGTACACCATAGGAAATAAGAAACTATTTTTGCCTAGACTATTTTTCAAGCATAAAAGTGAACATAAATGCAAAGAACCCTTGTGGTAATGTTTCACAAAATCATCACTTTTATGCAATTGACAATCCAGTTCCAAAGCACTGACAAGTTCAAAATACTTCTAAAAAGTAGTTTTAAATGTATCCAATATGTAAGAGATGTCATTTTCTTATTATCGGTTCTAAAACAAGAACCTTTAATGCCCAAAGGATTAACAGTCCATTAAGATAAAGGTGGTTTGTAGGAAGCTTTGGGATTGTATTCTCCGAGAATACAATAACTTCAGACAGATTCCATATGCTTGTTACACTATCTGGAATGGAAAGTGAAGGGACAGATGTTGTCTGGAATCATTTGGGGATCCGACTTCATCAAAGAGTTTGAGAACTCTCACGGAATTCCAAAACACCCTGTGAACTCACAACGCATTTCCTGTCTTAAGTGTGTCACATTACTGGTGTCTGACTAAATGTGCTGATCATTTTGCTGCATTATTGACATTTCTGGGTCACCGTCATATTTATTTTAGAAAGGATTGACACAGCCATATGTCTTCCGAAGGATGTGAACTGTTGCGTGGAATAGTCAAGTCATCGTTATGATAATTCGGATCTTTTAGGAAAGCCAGAATGGAATTATTAATAACATCAGATCAATACCCAGTCAACACGTGAGATCACGCGATGATCACAGTGACATCACACCATTCTCATATGGTGATCCTCACAGTGTGAGTAATATGTGAGCTCATTGTGAACCCAAAATGTTGAGCAGGTTGAGACGAGGCAGTTCAAATATTGATCACCAGGGGGACATTCTACTTCCTGTTTCTCAACACTGTCACAGTGATATCACATGGTGAGCTCACAGTATGAATACACAGCTAACAGATTTCTGTTATAAGAACCTTCTCCAAACATACAACTGACTTCCAGACACAGCCTTAGACGAAATCAACTGAAATAAACGAATCACCAGCTTCACTCATTATTAACCAGACTGACTTTATTTCTGTCAGACATCTACAAAAGCGCTTATTGAGAATCAACAGAGATTTAGATGATGATGTTTTATTGTTTTGTTTGACGTTACCATCATGGTGATTAGTGTTTGCTTTATTTGGGCTCTTGACGCTTGACTTTTTGGGGGGCTGCTGTAACTGTGTTTGTAAAGCACATTTGTTATGGCAAGGAAAAGCAAAAACAGATTATAACCAGGTGATACTGGTTTGTTGTTGATGTTAGCAACACAATCGTCATCTAGACTCAATATGCAATCTTGCTGAGGTTTTATTAATCTAAAGTTTCTAAGTATAATAGCTCTGTGATTATACAGCATATGATCCAGCAGTCTCATAATCAGTTATGAAGGATTATAAAAGCATGAGACACAAACGTTATTAACTACCCTGTCATTCAAACACAAAGAGAGACATCAATAATCAGTGTATGAATCTCAAAAATGGTGACAGTCAAAAGCTTCATGCTGCAATGCATGCTGGGTACCTAGTCTCTGTGCAGTGAGTGCACTTTGACCTCACATTAGTATGAGCACACAGTGAGGACGCTGTGAGGTTACACTTTTAGCTCACTGTTACCTCACATTGTGACCTCATCACGAGTATCCTGTGAGCTCATGGTGAAATCACTGTGAGATCAAATTATTGATTGGGTACTAAGTATTAGAAGAGCCATGTGACCTTATGAAACTAATATAAAACTACAACGAAACATACAAAGTTCCCCAATAGTGGTTGGTAATAGACTTCAATTTCCTAATTCTTCACACATGATTGCTCTTATCTTTATGAATATTTATTCTTTATATCTAAATGAAAATCAGTGGGATAATGTTATAATCTGTATATCAGAAGAACATTTTTCTTATCTGGAATCATCGATGTGCCTCCATCTATAGTCTGCTGAATATTACTTTCAGAGGGCACCCACCAAGGTCATATGTCAAGGGATGAAGCATCAGTAAGAAGTTCAATGATTTCCAAAAGGCCTAATTGTGATACTGAATATGAGCTTATGAGAATAATGGACATGTGTCACATTAACTGAGACCCGTAATCACCTGTCGCTCTCTGTTAATTAACATCGAATCTAGAGAAGTATTTGTGTGAGTGAAACGAGGCCACAGGTGAGACTAGGTCCATTTTTGTTCGTGTATCTGTATGGGCTTGTGATATGCTTGCACATCATAAGCATGTATGCATTTGCAAGTTATACAATTCACAAACTAAGGCGTGATGATAACTCCTGATGGTCCACTAATTTACCTGAAGGTAAAAAATAGTGATAAATATGTAGTTTGTTGGCTGATAAATTACCGCTGGCTGATGGTGGTAACTGATCAAAAAGGTTCACATTAATTTCCATGTTGGGCATATGTTGAATATTTAGCACTTCCATCTGCTCCAAAGACAAGCAAGTGTATAGTTATACATAAATGTATGAAATCCCCCCGCCCGTCCTCTTTAACCTGTGGCAGAGAAGATTGTAAATATGATATTTATAAGCTTTAATCATGTGGTATATCTGAATAACACCCAACAAATTTGATAAGATCCAAACACTGTGAGAAATAATTTATAAACTCTTGGGAACCAGCAAAAAGATAATTTTACCTCATTAGTGTTTAGATCATGTAAAAAAATAAAATAAATAATAATAATAATAATAATAATAATCTGATTTAAATTTGTATTTATTCATTTATTTTTTTTGCAACGAAGTCTCAACTTCAAATAAATATGCACTAAACTTTGCACATTGTTTCTCAAGTGTTATGAAAGATATTATGACATGATCTGAAAAAAGCATAACATTTACTTTCTGATTTATCAGACAATTGCAAAAGAAAACCATTCTGTGCTTTAAAAAGTCACTTAAGTTTTCCTGAGATGTTCATTTAAAAGTAGTGATACTATTAAAATAATAAAAAGACTTAATAATAATAATATAATAATTATTATTATTATAGATGTCCTCTTATTGCATTAAAAATAAATAAGTACATAGAAGCAACAACAATAATAAATCTTCTGTTGTATTCCATGAAGAATAAAAAATTAAGAAATAAAAAAAATACAAACCCCCCACAAATTGGGCAGCGGTTTAGACATTAATGGCTGTGGGTTGAGTTATTTTGAGGGGACAGCAAATTTACACTGTTATACAAGCTGTACACTCACTACTTTACATTGTAGCAAAGTACATTTCTTCAGTGTTGTCACATGAAAGATATAATACAATATTTACAAAAATGTGAGGGTGTACTCACTTCTGTGAGATACTGTATATATATATATATATATATATATATATATATATATATATATATATATATATATATATATATATATGTATATATATATACACACACACACACACACACACAGTATACACACACACATATATATATATATATATATATATATATATATATATATATATATATATATATATATATTAGGGGTGGCACGGTACATGTATTCGTACCGAACCGTCACGGCACGGACATCTCGGTTTGGTGCATGAAGCCTTACGACGAATACAGGCAATTTACCCCCAATCCAGAAGGGGGCGCCCGCAGTAATGCAACGCTGTTTGATAACCGCCAGCAGAAGAACAGCGAATGCCATGAGTTGCACACTTGAAAACAAAACCCACTAGACAGTGATCATGTGCTGATTCTGAATGCATCTCTCACTGACAAAGAAGTATACTTTAAAGGCTTGCGCACTCAACTGTTTGCGAAAAGGAGCTTGAGTTTGTGTATCCTACCTCTCTCATTCGGCACAAATCCAAATATTCCATAATATTTCCATATGTGTGATGTAACGTGTATCTGAATGCTAAACTATTATTTATTATGTAAATGGTTGCGTTCCAACGGTGACACAGAGGAGGGCGTGCTGATGTTTGGCTCACTGTATTTTATTTTGATAAAGTACCAACTGCGCTGTCAAGTTAGCAATGCTGGTACTAATGTGTGTCTGTGTGTGTGTGCGCGCGATCACTTCAACTGTTTCCTTATACCAGCAGAATCAACTTTAAACACTTATTGTCTTATTAATAATCACTGTATAAAGGTCTGCTTTTATTTGTGTACACTCACAATGAAAACAAATCAGATTTTATATAACATGTAAAAAATTGTAATTTGCACTACTGTCTGTTCAAAATAAATGAAAAGAAACTGAGCATAGTAGATTTCTTTTTTTTTTTTTTCTGTTGTACTGAAATCGTATCGAACCTGACCCCCCAACCGAGGTACGTACCGAACCGTGACATCTATGTACTTGCCACCCCTAATATATATATATATATATATATATATATATATATATTAGGTAATATAATCAGATTAATTTTAGATTACTTTTGATTTAACTTGTTTATCACATTGATTTAAATAGCATTATCTTGTACCATAATGATGTAAAAAATACAAAGAGTAAGAAAACTTGTTCCATTCATTATAAATTTACAACATGAAGTGCATTAAACATTATATTACATCAAGGTTTCCGAAACTAGGGTTCATAAAGGAACTGCAGGGGGTTGTGAGTTTAATGAAAAGCTGACAATTATTTAAATCATAAAAAAATTTAATTAAAATAAATCATTTTAAAACAAACTCCCTTTCGAGGAAAGTCGGCGGTCATATTTGCAATGCCTCCGGGCAGCTTGTACAATACCTATTGTAATGAATGGGGGAATCCTGAAATCTCAAATCAGCAACACAAATCTGAAATTAATTGCCCCATGAACGTTGTTTCTTGTGCTCATATAGCATTTAAAAAGCTTATTTTTTCAGGCTTGAACAGCCAATGTGCATGCGGAGTCATAACGTGCATATACTGTGCATGTGCATTGGCTGGTCTAGTCAGGTTTCTATGGGAAATTTGGCTCTTTCATTTAGAAGGTGGGACTATTTCTCCATATTGCGCGTTGCAGTTTCTCCCATTCATAAGTATAGGAGTGAACCGTCTTTGTATTTCTATAGTCTTTGTTTTAAATAAAACGCTTACTAAAAAGATGGAATATTTTTATTTACCTGCATGCCATGTGATCATTAATCAACATCAAAGAAACCGTCAACATGCAAATGTGATACTTAATTATTGAAATATTTATTTTAAAATCTCAGGGGTCCTTAAAGCAAATATATTTTGTGAATAAAGTTAAGATGACAAAAAGTTTTGGAATGTATGTGACTAATAAATAACGTGAATATGTGCATTTTAATTAGTTATATACATGGTCAAAAAACCTACAGAGTAATAATTCAAATTAAAATGAATGTGTTCATCAGTAGTTGATGCAGTGTTGAAAACCTTCTTAAACCTGAAATGATTTTTGTAAATCCAGTGGTCAAATTCTTTCGCCACCTGACTAATGACTGATCTTTGTGTGAATGCCCACAAAACTGGACTATATATACATATATAATATGTATATAATCGGTAGGCTATTTTAGAAAGGAAAATTTAAAAGATGGAAAAGAGAAATTAGGGAGAATCAATGAATGATGAATAATTTATTGCTATTGTGTGAATAATATGTAATCATGTAATCCATAAAAAAAGTAACTGTAGTCTGATTACGAGTATTTTAAAATGTAATTTACTCTAATTACAAGTACTTAATTTTTGGAATCTGATTACGTAATCCAGATTAAATGTAATCAGTTACTACCCAGCTCTGTATATATATACAGTGGGGCAAAAAAGTATTTAGTCAGCCACCAATTGTGCAAGTTCTCCCACTTAAAAAGATGAGAGAGGCCTGTAATTTTCATCATAGTTATACCTCAACTATGAGAGACAAAATGAGAAAAGAAAATCCAGAAAATCACATTGTAGGATTTTTAAAGAATTTATTTGCAAATTATGGTGGAAAATAAGTATTTGGTCAATAACAAAATTTCATCTCAAAACTTTGTTATATACCCTTTGTTGGCAATGACAGAGGTCAAACGTTTTCACACACTGTTGCTGGTATTTTGGCCCATTCCTCCATGCAGATCTCCTCTAGCGCAGTAATGTTTTGGGGCTGTCGCTGGGCAACACGGACTTTCAACTCCCTCCAAAGATTTTCGATGGGGTTGAGATCTGGAGACTGGCTAGGCCACTCCAGGACCTTGAAATGCTTCTTACGAAGCCACTCCTTCGTTGCCCGGGTGGTGTGTTTGGGATCATTGTCATGCTGAAAGACCCAGCCACGTTTCATCTTCAATGCCCTTGCTGATGGAAGGAGGTTTTCACTCAAAATCCCACGATACATGGCCCCATTCATTCTTTCGTTTACACGGATCAGTCGTCCTGGTTCCTTTGCAGAAAAACAGCCCCAAAGCATGATGTTTCCACCCCCATGCTTCACAGTAGGTATGGTGTTCTTTGGATGCAACTCAGCATTCTTTCTCCTCCAAACACGACAAGTTGAGTTTTTACCAAAAAGTTCTATTTTGGTTTCATCTGACCATATGACATTCTCCCAATCCTCTTCTGGATCATCCAAATGCTCTCTAGCAAACTTCAGATGGGCCCGGACATGTACTGGCTTAAGCAGGGGGACACGTCTGGCACTGCAGGATTTGAGTCCCTGGCGGCGCAGTGTGTTACTGATGGTAGCCTTTGTTACTTTGGTCCAAGCTCTCTGCAGGTCATTCACTAGGTCCCCCTGTGTGGTTCTGGGATTTTTGCTCACAGTTCTTGTGATCATTCTGACCCCACGGGATCGAGGGAGATTATCAGTGGTCTTGTATGTCTTCCATTTTCTAATAATTGCTCCCACAGTTGATTTCTTCACACCAAGCTGCTTACCTATTGCAGATTCAGTCTTCCCAGCCTGGTGCAGGTCTACAATTTTGTTTCTGGTGTCCTTTAACAGCTCTTTGGTCTTGGCCATGGTGGAGTTTGGAGTTGGACTGTTCGAGGTTGTGGACAGGTGTGTCTTTTATACTGATAACAAGTTCAAACAGATGCCATTAATACAGGTAACGAGTGGAGGACAGAGGAGCCTCTTAAAGAAGAAGTTACAGGTCTGTGAGAGCCAGAAATCTTGCTTGTTTGTAGGTGACCAAATACTTACTTTACCGAGGAATTTACCAATTAATTCTTTAAAAATCCTACAATGTGATTTTCTGGATTTTTTTTTCTCATTTTGTGTCTCATAGTTGAGGTATAGCTGTGATGAAAATTACAGGCCTCTCTCATCTTTTTAAGTGGGAGAACTTGCACAATTGGTGGCTGACTAAATACTTTTTTGCCCCACTGTATATATATATATATATATATTAGTGCTGTCAAACGATTAATCGTGTATACACACAATATATGGCATTTTGTATTTCATTAAAAAAATACATTAAATAAATACATAATAACAATGTGTTCTTTTGTATAACAAAAAATCTACATACTGTATATACTAAGTAAACTTAATAACTACAAATAAATACAGCAATATATACACAACAACAATAACAAGTGTCCTTTTGTATTCCATGAAAAAATAAATAAAATTAATATGCATATAATTAAGGAGATACAATAGTTACATACATACACACCCAACAATAACATCAAGATTCATATTAATATTAACCAAAGAAAAAAAATTGTCTTCAATTTTATCAAATTGTAAGAGTACCAAATGGCTTCAAAGCTAACAGACATGAGCTAAAGGCCATAAATCTTAAGTTTTGATGTCATGGCTTCTTTAAGCTATATCACAGCAAGCCCCTCACATCATCAAGCGTGTCACAAAAGAACCACAAAGATTAATGAGATGTTGATTGTTTTTTTAAAAGCAATTATACATCAGAACCCCTGCCAGATTCCTGACACGTTGTGCGAGTCATTGTCTGAGTTACGGTCTTTTCATTAGCTCTTTCATTTTCACTAACCCCACTAGACTCCAGCGCTCATGTTTGGGGATACGGAGATGTAAACTACACCACCATCCGCTCTCAAGGTTGAAGGTGAGCGAATAATAGACCGGGAGGGGAAAGAGAGAGACAGAAGGGCGAGAGGGACAGATGGAGGAGTAGATTGGATGTGAAAGGTAGATAGCAATTGCGTGAGCGTATGAGAGAGAAAGAGAGAGAGAACGAGTATATGTGGGTTGGAGAAAGAAGGAAGGACAGGTTGAGAGATTAATCTAACCTATGGCGTAATGAGGCCTCAGTCTGGATGCCTTCCTCCGCAAGGAGAGAGAAAAATCGACTGTATTTATGCCAACTCGCCATCTAGCATGTCTATTCCATGTCCAAGTCCCATCAGCCAGCTATACCCCCACCCCCAAAAATATCAAATAATGAAATAAAGTTTAACAGAGGGAAGCCCTATTAACTGACAGAGTACTTTCTTACCCTGGCGAGAGCGATCTCGTGGGTTGAGTTCGGAAATGACAATGTGCAATGACAATGCTGCCAACTTCCCTGACAAGGGTCTTTTATCAAGCTCTGTGGAAAGCCAGGTCCCAATCATTTCATTCCTGGAGCGGGAAAGAGAGTAAGCAACAGAGAAAATGGGGATAGGAAATCCAACATACGCCCACATATAGACTCTACTTACTTCATGTTGATGTACATTTCAGTTGATATCATGTTCGACAGCGTGTGAATTTCTAGCGGTAATTATCTGTGGAGGTTCATTTCGTGCAACCCAAATTGTGTCTTAAACATATTTTCAACAAAACACTGAATAATATATTTGTGATGTATGTAATTATTCAGTAAAGTGATAAATAATATCAGCACTTATGGTTTGTCATTGATCCTAGACAGGACATATATATATATATATATATATATATATACACATATACATACACCCACAGTGCTGCTTGAATGTTTGTGAACACTTTAGAATTGTCTATATTTCTACATAAATATGACCCAAAACATCATCAGATTTTCATACAAGTCCTGAAAGTAGACAAAGAGAACCCAATCAAACAAATGAGAGAAAAATGATCCAGTGTAACATATCTGTGCATTGCAAAAGTATGTTAATCTTTGCTTTCAGAATCTGGTGTGACCCCCTTTTGCTGCAGTAACTGAAGGTAAAGTTTCTTGTAAATGCTGATCAGTCCTGCACAATAACATGTAGGAGTTTTAGCCCATTCCTTAGTGCAGAACCACTTAAACTCTGTGATGTTGGTGGGTTTCCTCCTATGAACTGCTTGCTTAGATCCTTCCACAACATTTTAATTGGATTAAGGACTGGACTTTGACTCAGCCATTCCAAAACATTAACTTGGTTCTTCTTTAACCATTCTTTGGTAGAATGACTCGTGTGCTTGGGGTTGTTGTCTTGCTGCATGACCCACATTCACTTGAGACTCTGTTCTTAAACAGATGTCCTGACATTTTCCTTTAGAATTTGCTGGTATAATTCAGAATTCATTGTTCAATCAATGATGGCAGGCCGTCCGGGCCAAGATGCAGCAAAACAGGCCCAAGCCATGATACTACCACCACCATGTTTCACAGATGGGATAAGATTCTTAAACTGGAATGCAGTGTGTTCTTTTCTCCTAACATAATAGCTTCTCATTTAAATCAATAAGTTTTATTTTGGTTTCATCCATCCATTAAACCGTTCTCCAATAGTCCTCTGGCTTGTCCACAAGGTCTTTAGCAAGCAATTTTCTTTTTGGAGAACAGTGGCTTTCTTCTTGCAACTCTGCCATGCACACCATGCTTACTCAATGTTCTTCTGATGGTGGGCTCATGAACATTAACATTAGCCAATGTGAGAAAGGCCTTTAGTTGCTTAGAAGTCACCATGGGAACTTTTGCAACCTTGTAGACTATTACACGTTCTGCTTTAGAGTGATCTTTGTTGGTCGACCACTTCACGGGAAGGTAACAGTGGTCTTGAATTTCCTCCATTTGTACACAATCTGTCTGACTGTGGATTTGTGGAGTCCAAACTCTTTTGGTTTTGTAACCTTTTCTAGCCTGATGAGCAACATCAAATCTTTTTCCGAGCTCCTCAGTAATCTCCTTTGTTCGTGACATGATTCATTTCCACAAACATGATCCGACTTTGATAGATCCCTGTTCTTTGAATAAAACTGGTCACATACTGGCATTTGATAGTCATTGCACTGACTGAAAACACCCCTGCACAGATGGACTCTAGTTTCACCTTTAAATTAACTGCTAATCCAAGAGATTTACATACTTTTGCCACTCACAGATATGCAATATTGGATCATTTTCCTGAATAAATAAATGACAAAGAAAATATTTTTGTTTGACTGGGTTCTCTTTGTCTACTTTCAGGACTTTTGCGAAAATCTGATTATGTTTTGGGTCATATTTATGCAGAAATATAGAAACATCTAAAGGGTTCACAAACTTTCCAGCAGCACTGTATATCAGGGGTGGTGAACATCGGTCCTGGAGAGCCGCAGCCCTGCAGGGTTTCAACCCTAATGAAACACACCTGAACAAGCTAATCAAGGTCTGAAGGGTTACTAGTATCAGGCAGGTGAGTTTTTATTAGGGTTGGAGCTGAACTCTGCAGGGCTGCGGCTCTCCAGGACTGGAGTTCGCCACCCCTGGTATATATATAAACACACTTTTTAATAATTGAAATAAAACAAATATTAGATGGGAAATTGGATTTATTGATGATTAAAAATGTTCTGTATATTATCTCCTCTCACTGAATTTTTATGTAGTTGCAAAGAGCAAAAACAAACAAATAATAAATAATGCTAGATCCCACTTTTGCATAATTTGATTGGAAATGACACATAATAAAATATTCTTTGTCTTAATTTCCTTCTTCTTCAAACACCGCATTTCATTTCAAACATGCTCTTGCTTGACACTGTTGTATTCATGGGAACCAAATACACTAGATAATAAAAACATTATTAGTGTCAAAACTGTTGGTCATGGTGCAAATGACTTCAAAACAACAGACAGTTGTATCATGATGACAGAAAAATATAAAAACGGTCAATGATTATTTCACTATTTCTTTAGATCATAATTAGTTATAAATGTAATAAATAACTGTTTGATTGATTTTCATGTTTTAAGGGTAAAACAATAAAATACACATATAAAAAGACTTTTGAAAAAGTATCAAAAATAAATGATGGACAGTATTAATGTGACCTTCATGCATACATAGACTAGAAACTAATTGAATCGAATGTGACATTTTTAAGACAAAAAAAACGGAAAAAGTATTTCCTTGTAAAATGTACTCCATAATCTTTTTTTCAGTCGCTGTGGTTGAAGAAACGCCATGCAGCTTTGATGAAAGTGTTTGTTTCTGTGTTTGTGTCCCATATGTTCAAGACTACAAACTAAAACCCCCTATAGCTAGTGATAATTAAAGCAACACCAGTAGGAGTATCTTTCATATATCAAAGTTTGATTACTGAATTCACAAATCCTCCGCAACTGGGAGAATTTATGTATTTACTGGCCTGCAGAGCTGCATGGGAACTCAGTCTGGGGCTAAATATAGATTCCCTCATAAATAGCAACTATCATTTACGCTGTATCAGAGTGAAGACATTCACCTGTCATTCCACATAAGAATTCCCCAGTCAGTCGGTGAAGGACACCTTGTGTGTGTGTGTGTGTGTGTGTGTGTTTAGATCAGCAAATCAGACCCAATGTTACCCTGACTCTGCTCTCTGATTCGCTGCTGCAGCAGAAACGGGTTTTCCGCCTGGAACAGGAGTCATTTTTAGAAAGGACTAAACAGATTCTCTTTCGCAGATCTAACCAGCAAACATGTCACGCAGTCGCACGGCTCCAAATACCCAGGACACCTTTGTGCTTCTGTTTATAGAAAGACTTGAGAGCCTTGTGATGGCATTATAAGTTGTCGCCTAAGGTTTTCCTTGTGTACCTGCTCGGTTCGCCTCCAGCACACACCAGCTGTGCACATTTTGCCTAAAGACAAGCAAACATCATTAGAAACCCCGGATCCACCACTGTAGTGTGAACTTGTAGTGCGAATCTGAAAATACCACAGACGAGAATCTGTATCTGATGTACAAAAATACATTTATTTGAAACGATTCCAAAATGACAGTAGTTTTCCATAGAAATATCGAAATAAAGATGTAACAATAACCATGAGTCATGCAGCTGTAGATTTTGTGCGACGGGAGATAAGTATTACAATAATTTGTTCGTCAAAACATTACTGGTTTTCTATCACACATAAATCGTATGGCGAGTTTCTTTTCCACCAGCTTCATTTTGCTTTTATGTTTATAGTGTCGTTATTGTTACAAAGTCATGATTTATATTACAAAGAGAGTGTCAGTAGAGCAAATAAAACCTGATGGATATCATACAACTCCACTGAATGAGGGAGAGAGGGCTCATTAGCACACAATGGCATTAAATAAATCAGCTAAAAGAACATAAATAGTTGTTAAACGTCAGCAAGTACTTTTCTATATTAGAAAGAGGTTCTCACCAACCTTAGATAGCAGGTTAGAACAAGTGCTCGGCTCTCCAGACTAACCAGACCTTTTACACTGAAGGTAAAAATGCTGCATGTGCGACAAAATCACAGCCAATCAGAGCATTTCTCTTGACCTAAAATGTAAGATTTATGTATTTGAATCACTTATAAATTTTGCACAGTTTTAACATAAACTAATAGACTTAATGTAATGCATATTTGTCAGTCATGCATAAATAAGTTTTGTGCATTAAAAAAGAAAATGTATTATTAGCTATCCACATCTATTGCATTTTATTTGAATAATCATATTTAAAAAAAATAAAAAAAATAAAAATATATATATTATTTTTCAAATGACTTAAGAGTCATCATAAATCAGTTCATTGTGAAAACAATAACATTTATTTTAAAAAAGGGCGAGGATAAAATATGACTAGCCATGGAATAAGCAATACTAAATTATTTAAACACAATCATATAAAAACATATTGATGATAAATATATAAACCTGGTTATTGTGTATTTATAGTACTATTACAGAAATCCAACCTGTTTAATTAAAAAAAAAAAACAGTTGATTTTCAGATTATATTTTAACAAATCTCTCTATATTTTTTTTCTCTCTCTCTATAATTTGCTTAGAATCCGCATAAATATATTCTTTGCTAAAAATTTTTATATTTTTAAAAATATTAAAATGTATTATTCAGTTAAAAAGTATGAACATGGTTAAATATGGCTAGCTGTGGAACAAGCAATTATTTAATTAGTTAAAATGTATGAAACATTGTATTTTTATAATTGCCTTAAATTTACAATCAACTCAATCTGTATAAGTAATTTAACTTAACTGACTTAAAAACAAGAGTTGAATCTTGTATAACTTATTTTAAAAAGCTGAAAATTGCTTAAAATAATGTAAAAACATGTTTTCATGATTCAAATTTGCCATTTTTTAAAGTGTAAACCTGCTTATTGAGTATTTAAAACACATTTAGTTTATTAGTACTATTACACAAATCTTACCTGTTTTATTTATGACTAAGAAATATGCATCATATTTAGTTAATTATTTTATGTTAAAACTGTGTGATACAAATGGTTTCTAACATTTATAAGAAATTCAAATACATAAATCTTACATTTAGGCCTTTTTTGAGTGTGGGTGCATCAAAACCCACATCAAAAGGGAACAACAAAACATCTTTACAAAACATCTGAGCTTTATCTCTTGTTGATTTTCTGCTTGTTAGATTTAGGTGAGTGGGGGACTAAAGATATGAGTAGACAATGAGTAAAAATAAATAAATAAATAAATAAAAATCAATGTCACTATTAGAGTGAGACAACAACTGTGACTAGCAGAGATAAAGCAGGAGACTAAGTTAACCTGCGAATGTTAATGGGAGTGTGTGCGACTGGATGGTAAAGTAGCAGCTTTCCCCCGTTCCCTCGGCTCAGGGCCTGTGCTAGTGTAATTGCATGCTGACTTCAGCACACTGTAGAGCCTCTGAGAAGTACAGATTAAGAGTAAAACACTGTTTCATGTCACACAGCTTTAGACTGTGCAGACGTCATGCATTAAACCAGTCTCTGTAGCCCATTTTCAGTTCTTTTATGGAGGATAAGCGTATGTGTAAAGCATAAACAGCATGCCTGTATGCATCTGGAGAGACTATGCTCATGTTTACAAATGCAAAGCTGTTTTCTAGAATGGTTAAAAAAGGGGGAACATGGCAAGTTAACTACCATAAAATGTATGCAAATTTGGCCTAGATCTGTAGACTTGAATATGCACTTACTCAGTTTGAAAGGTTGGAGTCGGTAGGATTTTTGTATTTTTGAAAGAAGTCTCTGATGCCCACCAAATATTATTATATTTTAAAATATAAGTTTTATTTTATTTGAAAATATTTAAAATGTAATTTATTCCTGTGATATGAAAGCTGAATTTTCAGCATTATTACTGCAGTCTTGAGCATCACATGGCTCTTCAGAAATGATTCTAATATGCTGATTTGATGCTTACTTAACATATCTTATTATGATCAGTGCTAAAAAGAATTGTGCTGCTTAATATTTTTTTTGTGGAAACAGTGATACATTTTCTTGATATATATATATATATATATATATATATATTGGAACAATGTAAGTCTTTACTGTCACTTTCGATCATTATTTAATGCATGCTTGCTCAATAAAATTGTTCATTTCTTATTTAAAATAAATAAATAAATAAATCTTACTGAGCCCAGACATTTGAACAATAGCCCAGTGCACATGGCTCAAACTCATTTTTGAATTTAATTCTATGAAATACCTCAAATATTGTGGTGAAACAGAAGTTTCTTTGTCAGATTCTATAGAAACTCTAAATTTGAAAGATGAGGGCATATCGGATAGAAATCAGAACATACAATAGTGCATGTTAAGTCGTGGTTAGTCTGGCTGGAATATCATTAAACTTTGGGTCTGAGATGATCAAAATAAACAGAATAATATGAGATCTGTTCCAAAACCTAGTTAGCTGCCTAAGTAGGCAGCATTTTAAGGCATCATAGTGCTCCCAAGGCAGAGACTATCACTTGCTTTGTTTCTAAATGTAACGACTCCCTTATTTCTGGAAGTTGCAGTTTCATATTTACAGTATAACTGCATTTAAAATAATAATAATTTCATATTTCAATATTCATTTTAAACCCATTAATGCTCATTTAACAATTAATCTCAGCATTATTCATGCAATTCTAATAGCAGTGTAAATGCATTCATGGCACCTCTGGACGGTAAATATACCTAAATGCCACAGATTCTGAAAACAATGTTATGGCCACACTGTAAGCCTTAAAAATTAAAGTGTAATAAATTCAATGTTGCATCAAAATATTTATTTCTAAAGCTACTTTTTTGTCATATCTATTCAATGCTTCTCTTATTTAACACTATGATCTTTTGGGGATAATTTCTCAGCCCATATTGATGTGATTATAAATATAAGCGGCTCAATTCTTATTTCTATCTAAAAAAAAAAAAAAAAATATATATATATATATATATATATATATATATATATATATATATGTATATATATATATATATATATATGTATATATATGTAATAATAATATTTGTGTGTGCTATGCTTTTTAAAGCTTATTAGAGTATCCCTGTTCACGTGAGGAGCACTATTTTATGACACACATAGATGCTGCCTAAGTAGACAGTGTTAAAACCAAAGGTCCTGTTTAAGACAGCTCACTAAGTTTCAAAACAGAGAAATAATGTATGGTGCATGAGTTATCTAAAATGATAAAAATGAAAACAAAATGATTTCAACACTTCTTAACACTAGTTTAATACTAGTTAAAAAGATAGGTACCTACCCATTTTGATTTGTAGTATCATAATTTACTTGTTTTAATAATATAACATCTGATTGTTCGGTTTCACACAGAAAAAAAAAAAAATATCTTTGAATAGAGCTCTGTATTCATAAAATATATATTTTACATGGAAATGATGGAGCACAATGTTTTGGTTTGTAATATGTCACTAACTGAGTAGAACAGGAATTAATTGCTTGGGGAGTTATTTTGGCCAAAGTCACTTATATTCTAATATATTGCTATACATTTACATTCACAATGGAATCTAAGAAACCACCTGCTTATTATTCATGAATTATATTCATTTCGTGTGACACAGGCAATCAACTCCAATACAAAATGTCTAACAATATACTGAAACACTGCTCTCTATAGGTTCAGCTTTAAATCTGAGGTCAAAATCCAAAATGGCAACATTGAAGCATATGCAATACGTCTTTACTCTTTTTTTGTGTACAATGACTGAATAAAAAAACTATTTACAGCACTGGCTTATCTACAGCACATCAATGAATCACTGTTTGGATTCGTAACACCCTCTTTCTGAAATGTATAGCAGACTGTGTCCAGTGAACTTCAGTCTTCACTATTATATTTACAGTATAAGGATATGAAATGAAATACACTTGCTGTATATACAAAGAAATTAAAACTTGAGACCTACTGAGAATATTGTACAGTTCAATGGTTTTTCAATCCCTGGGAGATGAGACACCTTAATGTATGCCAAAACTTTGTTAAACTGTTATAAATTAATTTGCCATTCTAAATGATTAATACACACTATTCAAAAGGCATTCTTATTTGTAAGGCATTCACTTATGAAGCAAAATTATTATGTAAGCCATTTCTCTACAAACAAAACAGAACAAAACAAAAAGTCAAAAGAACAAGCTGAATGTAAAAAACCTCAAAAAAAGGACGGTATATATTTGAGGAGCTTACAATAAATTACATTTAGCTGAAGGTATGTTAGAATTAAAGTTAAATTTGATAACATTTTCCAGAAAGATGTCAATCTCTATTGTGTTCATGGTTGTAGATCAAGATTTATTCCACAAAACATTCTCAACGTTTGATATTTCATGGATTTTACCCAAGTTCGAGCTCCAAAAAAAGCTTTACTATAGAGACGTGATTCTTAATAGTTACTGTATATTCCCACTTTATAGAAGTACAAAAAGCTTGCCTTCAAATTGACATTTTATCACAGTGCTTTTGGAAAGGTATCTCACATCACGACTGAAAAATTCACATTTTAGTCCATATCTCTTCGCCTTTAGTTAGGCTTGATTAGTGAGATAAATGTGTAATTAAAAGTTGAAATGTTTCAACAACCACAAATTTAGAGGATTGCACAGCAGGATTGCTTACATGAAGAAGGCAAAGCTGTAATATAGAGAGGGATATAAACACTGTTGGCTTTTTTTTTTTTTTTGCATGTTTCAGCTGCAATTTTGTTCCCTCAGTTCAAGTTATGACAAATATAAAAATGAGATGACCTACTGAAGAGATTAAAAACCTAAAAATTAACTTAATATAGTCACTAAATGCACTCTTCACAATGTGTGAAAAATCAGTTTGAACAGGTAAAAGAACTTGGCATAAATAAGTTCTGACCCAACAAAAATCTGAAGTTTTTGATACTAAAACCCACTTTTTTTCCCCCCACACAATGTCATACCGATAAACTGACAAATATAATTCAAAAATACACTGGGAAAGTGGTTTCCCCCCAACTTTCCATTACGCTTACTGTTCTGTAATATTCAGAACAAGATTTGTGGAATTTCAAACGTTGGTAAATAATCCTAATTTCTCAACCAAGCATGTTTTCAGTAGTTAAATCTATTCTTACTTTCCACACAGATCGTAACAAACAAGACACCCATGCAAATCTGAGCTCCTTAGAAAACTATTAACAATGACAGTGTTTTGAAATTACAAAAAAAGCAAAAAGGAAAACTGTCAACCTTTAAAATTGTAATACCTCTGTACACATTATTACAATACGCCTCCGCCTTCTTTCTTGACGTTTTCAGACACTCGTGCAGTTCGGGATCTCCCTTGTGCTTTCGCAGGTGTTGATCACACCGCCTACTAGCCGAAAACACAGAAATGACACATTAGCCTTCGAAATTCTACTTCAGCAAACAAAATTGTCTTTATTTATTTTCGTAACACATGTCCCTGGACAATTACTCAGAAGAAAACTTATTTAATAATCTTGTTTTTAATTGAAATAACTTTCTGAAACGACTTTTTTTCAACCCAGACCTACTTTTCACTATTCAGTGGAATCTCAATGGATAAGTCTCAACAAGACTTCAAGTTGGATAAATGGTTTGCTTTGAAATGCATAACATTACAGAAGTGAAATGCATAGCAAATGCCATTTTATGTTATCTTAAAATGCTTGATTATACGCTCAACTATATATTACTCAAGTATAAATGAACAAACTAGATGTTTTCAGCATTAGAGTCATTAAATATTTATCCTCATGAAGGCAAGCAAAATGAATGTAAAGCAGGCTAGAAACTTAACCATTAAGTAAGAAATCAAGCAAAAAAATAAATAAAAAATTAATGTTTCATCCTCCTATTAAACACCCACAGAAAGAGTGGTGGGATTTATTTTCTGCGTGGCACCGAATGTTGCATGTTTATTCATCACAGTTGTTGTTATCACACTGACCCCAATTTGACCCCTTTTATAGTTTAATCAGCGCTCTTTTATAATCACTGCTTAACAGCACCAATTAAATATTAATTTGCAGTTATTAAGCAATTACATGATCACAGACGCATCCACTTGGGAAATAAGGACACTTGGGCCCACTGTAGATAGTTCTCATTAGCATGCATTATGTGTTCGATTATAAACTCTCTTGATTCCAAAGGCTGTTTTTTAGTCTGATGGTTTTCACTGTGTAATTCTAAAAGCTGAATGATTCATATTTTAGTGTAAAATACAAAGCTTGCCACCGCAAGAGTAGTTTTATAATAGCACACAGGTCTGTGACTCAAATAGTCCTGAGGCTGCAAAAGAATAAAGAAAAAAATAAAAGAAAAAAAATTACAACTATTTCTATCGTGTAATTTCTACTTAAGAACTACTCAGACTTAGAATACTACAAAAAGACAAGTATTCAGAGATGTATCTGGAAAAGTTGGCATTATGTTCACTATGCTCCACCTTAAAAACATTTCTGACCAATCCTACTTTAGCATCTTTTGTCATGTGCAATATCAGTCAAGCTTTTCTGAAGTACTGTTAATCTTAATTTAATATATATAGTGAATATATATAGTAAGCTTAAAAAATTGCAAATTAACACATAAAAAAAAAAAATTCTCTGAAGTTTTATGTTATAAATCACTCACGTTTGGCACGGGCCTCCTGCTCTTTCTCCATCAGTTCTTTCTGGGTGGAGAATTCACTTAGGGTGATTTTTGGTGTGGTGTCATTCTGGCCCACCGTACTGATCATCTCCTGCTCTTTCTCATGGTTCACCTCTGCATAGATGTTAATCCAAGGGATTTTTCTGCAGAACAAGTTTTTGTTGGGGGGAAAAAAAAAAACATGAGCATTAACAATAATAATTATTAAAGGCGTAATTTCTGAGCCAACGGAATTGCAATCTGTTTGTTTGAATTCAGAAATCTGAAATCAAATTACCAAAAAAGTCAAATGTGAAATAATGTGTTTTTGTGCCTATTTCAGTGGCAAATTGGCATAACATGCATGACAACACAAAATGAGGGCTGTGCGCATGCAAACTTGTTAAACTGCAATACAACAAGTTGTTAAATACGGTGCGACTGTAATCACAATCCATTATTGTATTCCTGAAATAATGACAGTGATAATTGCTGAGTATATTTAATAACTTCTGGAGAAGAATTTGCTCAGGCAATCAGAGGTACTGAGAAGCCGCTTGTCTTGATAACACTGCGGGACAACCCGGAAAAAATTATAGAAATGTAATTCCCCAAAATTTCATGGCATGCTTTTCCAACACACTAACCACACTGTAATGTCTTTGCTATTTTTCAAGCGCACTTTATATTTTTATGAATTAGAATAAATGTCTTCGCTTTTTTTATTTATTTTTTTCAAATTACTATTAATTTTGTGAGCTAATTGCTTTGTTTTTCCAAGTGTAACATTTCCATAAATACGCTTCCTTTTTAAATTACTTGGGGGGGGAGAAAAATTATATCCATTATTAATGATTGTTTCAACATTTCCCTGAGTCTTTTCCATTTGAATTATTTTGAAACCAAATAAATTATTCAAAGCGCTACAAAACAGTTTTCCAGTAGAGGAACCATGGCTGCATATTAAACAATTCATTGATATTTTCCTGCACTTTCAGGAAGCAGCACTTTTTTTCCCCCCCACGTTTCTATATCCAAACTAATAACTAGATTTTACAACTAGCATGAGCATAAATAGCACTCTCAAAACATCCCAGATACAAAGGAAAGTCGCTCCCGAATCCATCCCATCAAATCTTACTTTATATTTCATCTTTATATATAGATAAACAGAAACGAGAACTATGGTGTGCATGAAAAGAAATGAAGTTCAATGGCTCGAGTCCTGGTAAAAAAGAATAAGTGATGTAAAATCTGTTTGCATGGATGTACCTCTTAAATTTGTAGATGAGAAATACAGCTAAACCCAAAAACACCACAGACAGAAGCATCAGCATAGCAGAACTGCTGTGTCTCGGGATGGAGTCAACCAGTGGAGCTGTGACAAAGACAAACACTGTGTTACCGAAGAAAATTAATGTCTTTTATATCTTCATACACTGCCATTCAAAAGTGTTGGCTTGGTAAGATTTGATTTTGTTTGTTGAAAGAAATTAATATTTTGATTCAGCAATGATACATTAAATTAATCAAAAGTGACAGTTAATACATTTATAATGTTACAAATGATTTCTATTTCAAATAAATGCTGTTGTTTTGAACTATCTATTCATCAAAAAATCATTCAAAAATAATGCATCACAGTTTCCACAAAAATACTGTGTCCACTAACAATATTGTCTCAATATGTTTTAGAACAAAACATACCAGTCTAAAAATGGCATTTCATGCAGATCTAAGACATTTTATCATGAGTGAATTAAAGAACAAATGATCTTGAATCATTACAGAGCATCTCCTGTGACATAATTTCCACAAAACCCCCTTCAGCTCTCTCAGAGGGACTTCTGCCAATTGTTGGCATGCCTTCAAAATCGTTCATGGGAGCTTTACACCCACTGGCTGTATATTTCCCCCGTGACTATGTTGTAGAAAGACAGCCCCATGAATCCTGACCTTTTCGAAAGAATCCTGAACGCTTTCCAGAACTTTGGCCACAAAAACAGGCCAATGCTTCTCTGTAAAAGTGCATGGGTAATAGCACAGACCATGAGTCATAGGCTACATTCACACTGTCAGTTTTTGGGATTGACAACCCCATTTTCTTTACAGGTGTGAGTCTCGAGATGTCTTGTTCACACAGCCGCTTACAGTTGTGTTTAGAATACTGTCTGTATGAACGTGCAACGGGAGTCAAGCCCTTATTCCTCACCAGTAACCATAGCGACAGTGACCAAAGTAAAATCAAAGATGGCGCCGTCCATAAAACTGACCCTGCGTCCCAATGTTCATACTATCCATCCTAAATAGTATGTGAGACTACAATAAGTGTGTCCCAAAGCATAGTATGTTGAAAAGAGTATGCCAAAAGTCCCCGGATGGTCTACTATTTCAGTGTGGATCCGAGCACACTCTAATGGCTAAAATTGCCCACAATCCATTGCGCTTTGGCAAAGGATTCTGTCCAGAACTACATACACGAATAAAAAGTGTTAGAAAAACTACACACGTGGCGGATGCGCGCGATCGACCTTTATGTAGAGAGGTTTACACAAAGGGGTCCGAGTTACTAATAATCAACATTTAAACTGGTAAAAACTTGATTTATTGTTATCCGTGTTATATTTCATCTGCAAAAGCAATGTGAACTTTTATAAACATCCATTTGGTCGTTAACTTTTAAAATATGAGCAGAGTTCTCAGCATGAAAGACCCGCGACTGGCAGATCAAGGAGCTACTTCTTTTTTCTCCTATACGGTAGGAAGTTAAATTAAATTAAATGTGGAGGATGTTAACTGTGACAAGATGATTGACAGGCCAGTTTATAGTGACAGGGTGCGTGTAACAGTTGCGACATGAACAGTCCGTTAAAGACGCGGTTGTGTGATGTGATAGTATGTCCCAAAGCTTGCCTACTCTTCTACTACACACTTAAAAGTGTGTACTTTTTCTTCACCAAAAGAGTAGCCTACATACTTTAAGGGCGTAGTATAAGTAGGCACATTAGGACGCAGCATGAAATTCTTATCACTTTCTGACGCGACAAGAGTCCAATAGAGCCGCGAGTTCATTCGTCAAATCTCCATTAACCGACGGCAGCTTTTAAATTTGGGTGGAGAGCTGAACATTTTAATCGCGCGGACGCGTGCAGAACACAAAACTGATGGGACGAGCGGCTCCGGTGGAAAATTGACGGGATCTAAAAATTTCAGATAACACGCAGCTCATTTCTCCGTCACTGTAGGTTACCGAAAACACGAAACACACGGTAGACCCGCGTTTGTGTCACAGAGCGGCTCTCTCTCGCGCTGTATGACCTGACAGACAACTAGTTGTCCAGTCCTGTTCCGTTCACACAGCGCGTGTGTTCCGAGAATGCGGTTGTGAGTCCTGAAAATTTACAGGTGTGAGTACGGTTACAGAATGCGGTTGTCACACCCGTAAATAACCGAACTGTGTGTGAACGTAACTCAAATACAGGACTGACAACCGTATTCTGCTGCTGTGTGAACGCGGCCATACTGTATCAGTTAGAGAGTTTGCTCACTACTTGTCGATGCTATTATCACTGCAAGGAATGAGTTTCCATTACCAAGTTATTGCAGAAAATGTTAAAGAAGCCAAATTATATAAATGTATTACATGTACATAGTGGTACACAAAATGGATAATACTGAATACAGGGTAAATTAGTGTGAATTCAGTAAAAACATACATCTTTTTTATGGTATTCTGGTTCTAATTCAAATTATTTATTCATCTGGCCAATGTGTTTATCCCAAAAACAGTATTATCAGTATGTGTGTTCACTTAGCATCAAACAAATGACTCTTTCCACCACCAGTTTAGCTACAGGAATTGATTCCACTTCATTAGGCTTCTTAATGAGTCTTTTAGTTCATATAACAACAGTAAAATACATATTATATATATATATATTAATTAAATACCTATCAAACCTTTACAATTAATCTAGAACGCGGCAGCAAGATACATTTTTAATAAGCAAAAAATAATGTACTTCACACCTCTGTTTATCAATTTGCACTGGCTACATAGCTGCGCACATAAAATTCAAGGCATTAATGTTTGCCTACAAAACCACCACTGGCTCTGCACCCCTTTACCTAAATTCATTAATTAATTCTCAAAGGGGCACAAAATCACTTTCATAGACTTTTAAATTAACTGTTCCCTCCTGGTGGAATGACCTGCTCAACTCAATCCCAGCAGCTGAGCATCTCCAAGAATCGGCTAAAAACACATCTCTTCCATCTTTATTTGACCCTCTAACTCTAGCACTCTCTATTCTAATTCTACTCTATTCTATTCCCTTTTAGACTTGCACTCTATTCATTTACTAACTGCTTGTTTTCTTAAAAAAAAAAAAAAAAAAAACTAACACTAGCTTTTCTAATCTTTTTGTATTCTATCTATGTTTTATTTTTATTTATTATATAACGTGCACTGCATTAAGCTAACTGAGACTTGCATATTATTGCTCTTTTGTTAATTTTGACTGCTTCTATTGTCCTCATTTGTAAGTTGCTTTGGATAAAAGCGTCTGCTAAATGACTAAATGTAAATGTACCTAGTGTTATGAATGTGAATCTGATTCAATGAGTGAGTTGTTAGATTGACTCAAATTGAAAAATATATTGTTTATATATATTTAAAAATGTCATTTAAATTTGTGATGGCAAAGCTGAATTTTCAGCATCATTTCTCCAGTTTTCAGTGTCACATGTTCCTTCAGAAACCATTCTAATATGCTGATTTGATGCTCTTACTAGCAATGTTAAAAACAGTTGTGCTGCTTAATATGTTTTTGTGTAGATTGTGATCAATTTTTCTCAGGATTCTTTGATGAATAGAAAGTTAAATTATTTAAAATAGACATTTTTTTGTAATTTTGTAAATGTTGTTACTCTCACTTTTGATCAATTTAATGCAGCCTTGCTGCATAAAAGTATTGATCTCTTTAATAAAAGAAACAAGAAAGAAGTGTAGTGTATTTCACAAGTTTAAGACTTGTGATTCTTTCTTCTTTTTAAACCAAATGGCATAAAAAGTCATTCATTCCCAGTGTTTTGCAACCAGATCTGAATATGAACTGGTTCTCGATTTCCAAAGAAAACAATAGACCAGGAAGCATTATTCGTTTCAGTGCTCACTGTTTTTTCTTCTTCAAAAGTGGAGAGATCTTGCAAGCCATGATTGCTGGAGAGCAATTATCCAATTATCTTCCATAAGGCTTTCAGCATCACCGGTGGAGCATGAAAGCCCAATCTTTCAACAATATATAGTGCTGACAAGCTTCTGGTCTCAGGAAAGCAATCAACGTAATTACCCAGGAGAATCGAGGGAACAGTATATAGCACCCAACAGAGGCTAGAGAGGGAGATCAACTGAAATGCCACTTTGAAATGTAATCAAATATAAGCAGTTGCACACTACAGATGTCAACTAAATCATATCAAAATAGCTACATACAGTATGTAGCACAACAGTTTTTTTTTTACCTAAAGTTAATTGCGTGATGTAAACGATGACCCGAGAGCCAGGTTTCAATTCGAACTCCACAGAGATTTGATTCAATGCGTT
Organism: Onychostoma macrolepis; assembly: GCF_012432095.1. NCBI lineage: Eukaryota > Metazoa > Chordata > Actinopteri > Cypriniformes > Cyprinidae > Onychostoma > Onychostoma macrolepis. The sequence goes on from NC_081155.1 coordinate 15,058,398, forward strand.
GACCAAGATTTCTGAGATCTAGGAAGAAAACAGCATTCAGAAGAGTTATATAAAGAACTGTCATCTACATTGCAAGAAAATAAAAATAAAAATAAAATAATTTAAGGTATCATTCATATCCATATAGCACAAACTATGCTGCATGTTTGGTAGCATGCACTTTCAGAAAAAAAAAAAAATATATAAAAATCTATCATTGGCGTGGTGCATATTAGTACCTAAAGTGTACATAGTACTACCTAAAAGGTATATAAGTGTACCTTTTGAAAAGGTGTCCCAAGTGACAGCTTTTGTACCTTTTTATCTAAGAGTGTATGATAGCCCATATGCATCCATAAGCAGTATTCTGCACTCTTGTTTGTATCAAATACAGATCCTACTTTGACATAAGAGTGGAAATTATGTACATTTTAATCTATAATGTCAGACTTTGACAACCCGCAGTGTGACACACATACCCCATTCCTTGTATCAAACAGGACGAGTTCCAGTGAATGCCCAAATGATTTGTTACAGCTCTTTCTGCAGCTTCAATGACAATAAAATTGGCCAAATAGTAAAATGTGTTGTTATTCTTAAGAGTGTAATTTGCCAGTTGTGATTACGCCTGTGAGATATTAAAGTGTAGAGCTTAATTTTGTGAAATGGGAGTGTCAGTAGTGTGGGGTTGTGGATCAAATACTTTAAGGGTTTATTTAAAACCTTAAACAGTTATAATGTCTCCACAATCACTACTATTCAACATTTCACCCTCAAAAATGTAAATTCAAAAGCCCCTGCTGTAAAAGACTCTTGTTGTGACACGTCCTTGTCATGTACGCCTAATTAGACACGGGTCTTTCTGCTAGAGATAATAATGCCTTTAAGGTTAAAGAAAGAAGAAAAAAAAAAAAAAGAAAATAGGTAGAAATGTCAAACGATCCCCTTCAGAATATTTTTGACACGTCGTCTCTTTTTGCGGTGACAATTACTTTCGTTGTAGCCCCGGGTAGAAGCTGCTCTTTTATTCTGATAAAGGTCCATCATTCTCAAGCGCATTTCAACCTTGACCATTAATGAGAAACCATAAAATTTGCATCAGATCTCACGTCTAACCTGCTCCAGATCCTCCTCAGTCCGTTTCCTGCCATCTGATTGGTTCCTGGGAGGAAGCAGGAAGAGTTCGGCCGCAGTCGGAATGCCAGGAAACACGGCCACCAGCAGCTGTTCTTCTGGAATGTCAGCGACCTGGGAGGCACAGGACAAAACGACACTAATTACATAAGGCTCAGTGATTTATATGTTACCGTCTCCCGCATTTACGAGGGTTACATTCATTTTAAATGAGGCTGATGGCTTCCAGTAAATCAGATTTGATGTATACAGAATGAATCCCGGCCAAGAAATTATTAAACGCAAGCGCACGAGTGCAAACGATTCTACACACGTTGAATTCCTAAAAACCTCAATCAATATCTTAGTCAGAGATCCACTACAAAGCCCAAAGGTCTAGACATTACGGGCTGCCGCAAAGCCAATAAAGGGAAGCCCACCATGTATTCTCCCAGAGATACTCACCAAAGGCCATTTCCCTCATAAAGAGGAAATTATCCGACCTCAGGTAAATAATCTTTGTTTTATCTGGTACTACCACGCAGGGCTCGACCGGTTATAAGACAATAGCTCAGGAATAGACAGCCTAAGCATAATTTACAATGAGCAATGCGGCCAGAGCCAAAGCAGTCTTGCGAATCAATACTCGGAGTCTAAGTTTGCACTCACCGCTGCAATATTGGAGAAAGAAAAGCCCTGGGGCTCATTGAAGGATTCAGCCTATGTGCAAGTGCTACTGATATCCCTAATGATTAATGCACATCTCCAAACTCCAGCCTTTATTTCTTTCTCAACATGCTTGATTCGACGCACACTCCGTCTGCTTGCGAATTAAGGTCCAAAAAGGCAATTAGACGGCAAAAGAGAGACATAATGTTGCAATGCTCTTAATTACACCCTGCTAATAGCTTAAGAGTCATTGTTGTAATTAAATCGCTTCTTGTCAAAACATTCTCTTTCCAGACCGAAGAACTGCGGAATAACATTAAAAGGCACAGATGCAATAATCCATTATAGCAGAGGACAAAGTTGTTATTAAAGAGGTTGTTTAGACATCTGTTGTGTTTTCTGTCATTGTAGTTCATCTTTCCCTATTTAAGTGCTTGGCTGTGTCTACTATTGATTCTCTGCTAGAATGCAAATAAAGTTTTACAGGCAAATTTAAACAATTCAACACTTCTAGTATTTTTTCATTTAGATGTATAGTGCTATAAAAAAATCCATTATTGTCATCTTTACAGAGAGCATCCATTGCGTAAATGCTTCCTTGGAAGCCAAGGCATCAATGTGAAAGGCCTTGGGCAGTTTTTAAAGCACAACAATTTACTGATAATTATTACAAAGTGAGAAAATTTGCACAGCATGGGCTGGGTTTTTTTTTTTTTTTTTTGCTGGAGAATGTGCCAAAGTGCACTCTGGTCATGAGAGTCCGTATTAGGTAAATACTGGATGTCTGGATGTGGTGCAAATGGAAATGCAGTTGGTCCAGTAACAGGAAGACACACTCACCTCTATATATAGACTGGAGTTTGAAGATGAAAGTGTCTTCCTGTTACTGGAGGAACTGAATTTACATTTGCATCAAATCTAGACATATTAATCTAAAATAATATACATATAAAGACACACTACCAACGTTTGTGGTCAGTAAGATTTTTTGTTGTTGTTGTTTTATCTTATGCTCACAAAGGATGCATTTATTTTGTTCAAAAATAAAGTAAAACTAATATTATGAAATGTTATAAATAAATAAATATATTTAAATCATATTTATATATGTAAATGATATTTTAGAGATATATTTTAAAATGTATTTTATTCCTGTGATGGCAAAGCTGAATTTCATAATCTTTACAGTCTTCAGTGTCACATGATCCTGAAGAAATTATTCTAATATTGTGATATTTGGTGCTCAGCAACATTTCTTACCATTATTGAAAAGCATTGTGCTATATATGAAGAGTTAATTTGCAAAAACAGATAACTCTGAATTTTTTTTCATTGTGCATTCCAATTAATCTTAAACTTATAACATAATATACAGCAACATTTATTTAAAGTTGTATTTATTTAAAATTCTTTTTTTTTTTTTTTTACAATGGAAAAGTCTTCAATGTCAATTTTGTTCAATTTAATGCATCCTTGCAAAATAAAAGTATTAATTTCTTATAAAAATTACCACTTTTATGAGGCTATTGAACTTAAAACAATGCAAAAACACCAAAAAAACAACAACAAAAAAACATAATAAAAGTAGTCCATACAACTGATATGCAATATTCCAAGTCTTCTGAAGTCAAACAATTGCTTTTCATTAGAAATTATGTTGGTAACACCCTCCCTTCCCTGAAACGCCACCATAAAATAAAATTAAACAAATATTAAACGAAACAAAAAACGAGGCTCCATTCTGGCACTTGTGCATATCTTTACTCCATGTAAAATGTTGTGACGTTTAATGGATCATTGAAGTTACAAGTACTAAAGGGTATTTGTGCCGACTCTCCTCCCCATGATATCCTATTCTCTCTATACCACATCCATCAATACCAGTGTCAAAAAAGCCTAAAATAATAAACAAAACTTGGTCCTTCTTTCAGTATCAAAGTGTTTGTGATTCAAGTCCTGTGCTGACTCGGAGGCACCGGCTCTGCCTTTAACCCCTGCAACTGAAACCTTCTATTCTCATCTCCTCAGGCTGTTATACCGCTATCGCCCCGGTGCACCAGAACAGACAGCCGCCTCCACTCACCTCTCCTACCATTGCCTCAAACAGCCGTCTTAAATGGACCTTGACTTTGATTATGTCTGAGCCTCGCTCTCCCTCTCTTTTTAATACACTGAGCTGTTTATCAGCAGCAGTATGGATAAAGTGTATCTGCTACCTCTAGGGCACCACGGGATGTGCTTTAAATGCGAGAGGATAAATGAAAGGAATGGGAAAAAGCGAGTCTCTTTACCATGAGAGCTCAATATTAAGCCATTAGGCTTTGAACTTGATGTTGAAACAAAGAGGGGAAAAAGTTGGAAGAGGACAGTTTTACTTCTGGTGAATTCTGGGTAAAACCAGGGAATCTGAGGGCAGAAAGATAATGAGGGAGAAAGAGCACATGCAGAAGACGGAGGTGCGTTTACGAGCAGATGTGAGATCAGTAGCCTCTTTGTGCTCAGCTGGTCTGACTTTGTTTTCAGGCAGATTCTGTTCTGTATCAGGGAGTTTAGATTTAAGTGCAATATATAGGGAGTACTGCATTTTGTGTTTTATGTCTGAAATAGAGAGAGAATATGGCTGATTTGATGAGCACAGTCTACCTAATGAAACAGGAAGCTGAAAAATCACTTTTATGATCTTAGCTGGTCTCTAATGGTCTATTGGCTGGTTTTAGATGGGTTTTGGGTACTTTGGGCAATGTGAGCCCGGCTGGCTGCACCCCTAAACCAGCTACAATATTGTAAACCATCTAAAGTCTAGCAGACCAGCTTAAGCTGTTTTAAGTATAAAAGGTGCATGACAAATAAGCAACACGTGTTAAAAATATATACATTCAAAAGTTTGGGATAGGTAAGTTTTATTTATTTATTTGAAAGAAATGTCTACTTTCATTTAGCAAGGATGCATTAAACTGATCAAAAATTACAGTTAAATCTTTCCTAATGTTACAAAAGATTTTTATATCAAATAAATTCAGTTGTTTTGAATTTTCTGTTTATTTAAGAATCCTGAAAAAAATGTATCATGTTTCCACAAAAATATTAAGCAGCACAACTGTTTTCAACATTGATAATAATAAGATTTATTTATTTATTGGTTGATTGGTTGAAATGTATATTCAGCAAGGATGCATTCAATTGATCAAAAGTGAGAGTAAAACACTTCTAATGTTAAATTATTTTCCCCCAAATAAATTATTTTGTAATTGTCTGTTCATTAATGAATCCTGAAAAAAATGTATCACAGTTTCCACAAAAAAAAACATTAAGCAGCACGAATGTTTTTAACATTGATAAAAAAAATTGCTTTTTAGCACTAAATCAGCATATTAGACTAATTTCTGAAGGATCATGAAAATCTATCTTTGCCATCACGTTAATGTATTTACATTTTTTATATGTATCATTTCAGAAGTGTATTTATTTATTTACTTACTTCCTTAATGTAAAAAAATTAATAAATAAATAAAAAAACTACTCAAGCATAAGAAACTTTTCAAAAGATCTTTCAAAAAAATCATATTGACCCCAAACTTTAAACTTTAGTATAATAGTTCAAACAATTTTTGCAATTGTTTGGGCATAAACAAATTAAGTTACATGTGAAACACTAATTAGAAAATTTTTGGCAACTTCAACTATCAGGAACAGTTTTATTTCACCTCTGAACATTCCAAACCTGTCCTGCTTTATTATTAAAGGTGCCATAGGTGATTGTCTTCAGAAACATTTTTTTATTATTCTGGCTGAAAGTCTCTTCACATCCTGATAGCAATCATTAAGTTAAGTGGTCTAAATGTATTTATCTGTATTTATATATTCTGTGGAAGGTGTAGGACCAAGAAATTTTTGTCCAATCAAAACGCTCGGTCCGAGCGTTTTAATTGACCTATCGTAAGCCCCGCCCCCCTTAGTTACTGTTGCTCCCTCGGACAAACAAACCAAGTTGCACACTGTCTTACAATGACAGCTGCAGTGTGAAAACCTTGTCCCACGATGTTTTTGCACAATTTTGGACACAGAAGGCCACCAAATGGGAATTAAATATTCCATGGAGGGATTTATAAAATATTTAAAAATAAATACGGTGGGTAACTCGAAGCGAGGGTTTACAGATCACAATGCAAGCGGGAGAAGTCTCATATTACGGTCGGTCATCACGATCTCGGATGACAACATGCAGGATCAACACTGTTCATGTATCGCAGGGTACGATTAAATTAATGTACATTTAACCAGTTTAATATGGAGAGGCACTGAAATGTAGACCTTCGTTTATGTGTTTTTGACCTACACTGTACAAGACGCGAGAACTGTCCGCTATTTGTATGTTAGCATGGACTCACTAACTTTAACGTTAGCTAGTTGTAGTCAGAGATACCTTGCTAAAGCACAAGATAACATTAACGTTCTGCTTGAGCAGATGTAAACTGTAACTTAATGAGTGTATGACAACCAGAAAATGAACGTTTTTGTCTTAATTTGTATTGGGGTGAATACTTAGGGACATTTTGCTCTGTTTTGTTTGGATTCAGGAAATGTAATAAAATCAATTATATTGCCCATCCTCTCTGGATACCTGGAATCAGTGTTATAAGTACCCCAGGCACATAATTTTTCCATTTTTGAAGCATAAACCGCATAAATCCGATGCGAGCCTCGAATCTTCCAATGTTTCTCTATGGTGCTGAAACCTAAAGATGTCCGAGTTCCGCTCCCCGTGCAACTGATACTCGACTCCATTGGCTAGTCTGCGTTCGAGGGAAGGGGCTTACCAATAGGTCAATTGGCTTTCCTACCTGCCTGTCAACGTATGTATTTGCATACCTCTGCGCACCCTGTTTGCGCAGACAGGATACATCATCGGCGCGTTCACGTAAACTATTGCAGACAGAGTGAGAATGGCAGGCAAACATCAACAACCCAATCTTCCTTCCTGGTACTGTAGTACTTCTATTAACTGTGCTGTAAAGTTTTCTCACAGGTGAATGACACATGATGTAGCCCAGCGGTTCCCAATTCCAGTCCTCGCGCCCCCCACTCTGCATATTTTTGCATGTCTTGCTTATGCCGAGTTCACACTGCACGATTTTCAAACTCGTCGGATCGCTGTTGTTTTCACACTGCATGACTATCTGGGGTAGCATTCAGTCGCTGCTGTGTTCACAGTTCATTCAGTTCACATTGCGCGATGGATCGGCGACAGGGGCTTTCACATTGCACGATTTCACAATAGGAAGAATCGCCGACAACTCTGTCTGATCTGCAAACTACCTTTCACAACAAAACACACGTGAGAAGTGATAAGGAAATAACACGAGAACCTGCGTGCGTCAGCCCGTTTTTCTTGAGCTAGACTGGAAGTATTAAAACAATATAGCCCGCAAATGGTCTGTGTGCTGATTTCCAGCTACAAAAACAACAACAGATTATGCAGGAGGGAGATGCAGGGAACAGGGATTGTGTTCTGCAAAGAGTGGTGAATAATAATTTGCAGTAACTGTTATGATGTTGCGGCTGGTTAAGCGTTTGTGCTTGTTTCTGTATGATATAATTGTACAAATTAAAATACTGATATGATAACTCCTCACGGAACTTCCCTCTGCCCTGTATCTTTGTCTCTCATTGGCTGAAGGTCATCGTGATGTAGTTTTCAGTCAGAAATCATTGCACACAGCGTGATTGTGAATCGCCGACAGCTCCAGATATTTAGCATGCCAAATATTTCACGGGCGTCGACAACGTGTTGGCGATTCCCTCAGATCGCGTCTTTGGTAATTCACACTGCGCGATTGTCACTCGCGTGAACGAGCTCCGATTTGCCTCCGATGTCGGGCATTTGTCGGTGATTTATCAAAACCTGTCGGCGAGTGAAAAATCAGCATTAGTTAACACTAATGTTCAGATAACCAGCTCGTTAGAAGTGAGCTCGGCAGAGGTGGGTAGTAACGAGTTACATTTACTTCGTTACATTTACTTGAGTAAATTTTTTGGGTAACTAATACTTTTAGAGTATATTTAAAATGGGTACTTTTACTCTTACTCAAGTACATTTTTAGTGAAAAAACGGTACTTTTACTTCGTTACTGTGGGCGACGCTCCTCTCATTACTTTATCTTAATGCAATACAAGTTAAAAATCCTTCAATTTATTCCAAGTGCGCCGTCTACTTTTTTTTCTGGGCAATGAGCGATGCCCGTTCGCGAATGATTCATTCTTTTGAGTTAATTCTGTTCGAAGGCTTGATCAAACCAGTTGGCAAACCAGTGAATCGGTTCGCGAATCAGTTTGAATGATTCGTTCAGTTCCCTGCCGCACGCGCTGAGTCGTCTGAAGCGGCTCTCACTCAGAGTTGTAACCATAGATATATATATAAACACTAGATACCTCGTACGCGCTGTTGGCCAATGGAGGTCGACGTCCGCACACGGCGGCCATCTTGCCACAGGGTGCTCGCTCACTCGTAACATTGTGTTGTATGAAGCATGTACTTTTTAAATAACCATAACTTGCTCAATTATCTACCGATTTTCAAACGGTTTGATTTGTTATCAACGTCAGAGATGTAGTTATGACACTGCATACATATGAATAATTATAACAATCTGTAATTTCAACATGTTACAGCATTCAGAATTATAGCCACGTTAATAACCGTTTGTAAATCCGTCAAGATTTCAGCGAGATAAGAAGATTTATGTTCGTGCTGATCACTCATCTTACCTCAGATACCTCAGAACTTGCCAGAAAGCTTCCCTGTGGCAAGATGGCCGCCCTATGATGCCGGAAGTGACTCCGCCTTAAGAGATCTAGTGTTTATATATATATCTATGGTTGTAACAACAAGAGCGTTGAAGACGTGGCTTTGGATCAACAGTCAGTTGAAAGCGAATCTGCAAAGGCTATGGTTTGCTAGCTACGAAGATCTTTATTAGATGAACGCTGCGTGTGCTGTCGGTTCCACAGATATAGATTGATTACAATACACGATACCATGACATTACCAGTTTGTTGTACATGTACCTTACACATTAAATACATTGTATAATTTATTCATTAAATAAGGTGTCACAGAGTATGAAATAAACACCCGCCAAACCCGCGTTAGTTCTAGGAGGAATGCCTTGCCCAGACACAATTAATATTGATATTTTCACAATATTTACGCTTGCAGAAATAAAGACTACATTTGTTTACATTTTGCAGAACAGACGGAAGAAGATCCGTCAATGTGCATTTGTTTCGTTATGTTGAGATGTTCTGTAGCGGTCATGTAAGGAGTTTTCACTCTTCTCTGAGGTTATATACATTTATAATACATAATTAAACTTTAAAATATAATTTAATTTAACTCAGTGATGCAAATCAAAATTTGTATCAGCTGTTACTTCAGTTTTCAGAGTCATATGATCCTTCAGAAATCATTCAAATATATTGATTTATTACCAGTGTTGTTGAAAAAAAAACAAAAAAAAACAAGTAACTAGTAACTAACTACTTGAGTAGTTTTTTTTTATCCAATACTTTTTTACTCTTACTCAAGTAACTATGCAGACTATTACTTTTACTTGAGTAAATATTTCTTCAAGTACTTTTACTTTTACTTGAGTACAGTTTTTGGGTACTCTACCTACCTCTGGAGCTCGGTGCATGAACTGTGTTCCGATTGACATGCTCTCTACACAGTGTTCATTGCTCCCTACTCCCTGAGCAGGGAAATCCATTGAAGTTTACTTCACTTTGGAACATTCACTCACAGATTTGCGCAGCGTCTTCACACAGAGACGAAACTTACTAGAGAAGTGTTAAGTGTGACATAATAAACCTCTGTAAATAAATACAATTTAAATTCACGTCTTGCACACTTTAATGCCCTTTGTATGGAGCATACGCTTTGAATTGGAATCATGGCGGAATATCAAACAAGAACAACCGTCGGATGTGGCTTTGGACGGCAATTGTAGGGAGGGTGGGACGTTTGCTTTCAGTGCTATCAGGCTAAAGTTAGCATTTTCCAAGATCTCCTGTTGCGCCTTCAAGTTAGCACATATACATAGCCAATTGAAACCGCTGGGATACAATTCTATTTTGATGGACATTTGATATTGAGCTGCAACGATCCCTGGGTTGGACTGACAGCTAGGTACATGTGTATGTGAACTGAGACTGTGTAATGTCAATGTATCGATCAACAGTGGCTTCAATCTCTCATCAACTCTGAACACAACTGAGAACCACTAGAGCCGTTGTCCACACACACACACACACTACTGCAGACCTACATCTTCATCCAAACACCTCCCTGGAAGACAATGAATTACTCCCCCTGAGTGCAGTTTACTAACTAGTGATTCACTAGGAATTATGCAAATAGATTAATGCTGCCGACAAAACCTGTGTAGAACGCACTACTGTGACCTCGTGAGTCACTTCTGAGAGTTAGGTGAGTACTAGATACACTTTACTACTGCATCACTGTGATCCAGATATCTGAACTGGCTCTTCAAAATGTCCTTGTCTACACGCCGTTTCTGGAAACATCCCCTGTTATAACTGCTGCCGTGATCACCTCTTTAAAATGAAGTTTAATTCACAGCCTGCTTTCTGCGGGCAGTAATATTGTGATGATAATTGAACCAGGAAAATAGGCACTGAGTTTTGATATCTATAATAAGCCTAATTTACATATAAAGGACGCGTGTTTGTGCTGAAATGGAAGACAATAACTTAATTTAAACACAACGCAGTGCTATTTCAGCGCATTTAGCACCTGGTTAAATGGATTGTGGGTGGTTAGCAAATATGATGCAGGATTCTGGGATGCAATGCGACAATAGTGGTGTAACTGGTTTGTGTCATGAGAAGTTTGATCAATCATGAGAGACAAATGAAAACATTACAGAAATGACATTTTCTTAATTCGTATTTTATGTCTCGCATTACAGTGAAAATATCTAAATATGTGACACCACTATTTTTCTTTTCTTGTTTTAAGCATACTTCAAAGAAAATATGGTCAAAATCAATTCGTAAATGAAGAAAAAAATATGCAGTTACATTTGTTTTCTTGATAGGCCAGTCGCTTTCTCTGATATAATGGAAGCTTTAATATAAATAAGATCGTAAAATAATTCAATATATAATTATTTTAAATGTAAACAAAGAGACATTAAAAACTGGGAAACAAAACAAAAATAAAACAGTTTTCTGTATTATTTATTGTGTTGTTTTTCTGTGAAAATATCTAAATATGTGTCGCTATTTGTAAATTATTCATGTTTTCAGCAAACATCAAAGTAAATATGGTCAAAATCAATTATCAAATGAAGTGAGAAATATATATGCAATTAAATGTGTCTTCTTGATAGGCTGATTGCTTTCTCTGATGCTATGGAAGCTTTAATATAAATAAGATCGTAAAATAATTCAATATATAATTATTTAAAATGTAAACAAAGAGACATTAAAAGTAAAAAAAAAAAACAAGCAAACAACAACAAAAAAAACGGTTACACTTCATTTTAAGGTGTCCTTGTTACAGTGTAATTATACATTTAAGTACTGAGTAATATTAATTAGCTACATATACTTACTATATGGATAGGTTTAGGATTTGTCTTAGAGTTACTTGAATGTAATTATGCATAATTTATTTTTATTATAATAGTAAGTACATGTAACTTGTGTAATAAGGACACTTTAAAATAAAGTGTTACCAAAAAAAAAAAATTATAATAATTATTTGTCTTGTTTTATAGTGAAAATATCTAAATATGTGCCACCAGTATTTTATTTATTTATTGTTTTTTTTTTAATGTTTTAAGCATACATCAAAGAAAATATGGTCAAAATCAATTTGCAAAAGAGTTAAGAAAAATAAATGTAATTAAATTTGTCTTGCTAGACTGATAAGATCATTTTAATTATAGTTAAAATATTTAAATATATGGCACTAAAAGGTATTTTTCTTGTTATAAGAAAATATGGACAAGAATCAATTTGCCAACTATAAAAAATGACCTAAAAACTTGTTGCTAGACAGACTCTGATGCAATGGAGGGTTTGATCTAAATAGTATATAATATACTTCTAATAAATATTTAATGTCCATGCATTTATTTCTTTAAAACCCTGTGTTTATTTCACAATTATGAGCAACTGACTTTGTTTTTACCTATTGTTCCTGGATTTATTTAGTAATTCATGTATTTTTCAGTGAAGAAAAATATACACTATAGAAGCAAAGTGTAAGGGACAAGGACAAAAGAGACAATGGGAGGTATTTGACCAGGATCTGTAGGAGCTACAGAGACGAGCCAGGAAAGGACAGCGAGTGACAAGATGGATAGAATAAATTCCCACTCACTTGGAGAACAGCCTTCTTAATTACCCGACCCACATCCTGTCTCCACTCCGGGATGTCGGGGTTGGCCTCGTCCAGATTAGGAGAGAAAGATAAAAGAAGCGATTTGAAGAATTCTGTCACAGAGGAAGAGAGAAGCAGAGACATACCCTTAATTCTTTCTCTCATAAGATGCCCAACACCTTCTATCTGCTGTGATTTGTTCCAGATGATTTAGTCGAGCTGTAGCAGAGTTATCATTACTGACAGGTATGGAAAGGTTAGTGCTGATCACAAAAATGATTACAGTCTATTTGGCAGTTGCCAGAAGGGAGATTTTATGACTGGCTTTCAGTGTCAAGAGACAATTTCCTGTAATTCTGAACACTCTGAATGCTGCAATAATACATTTAATCAAGGAAAGGGTTGTTTATAGTTATATACAGTAGATTATTGTTACCATAGAGAAAAAAAGTAAAGAGGAATAAGTAACTTGAAACAGAGGCCTTTATATGTATGTAGCATATATCACAAAAAAAAAAAAAAACATTCACAATTTATTACACATCCTTCAGATAACATTAGTGTGACCATGTTTAACTATATTTAATGTCTCATCGAGAATATACTATTGGATTGTGAACTATAGACTTCAAAAATAATTTGCTAGTTAACAACTTCCTCCATAATAACACTGTTAAAAATGGTCATGAATGCATCACAGGAAAATTGTTTTTGTGTGTGTCAGAACATCATCCATATTTTTGCTACATCGCAAATCAAGCATTGTGTCAAATAGAATTATGTTGTCAAAATTATGGTAATGAAAGTGACATCCAAACTGGTTGAGGCTAATTTCAGAGCTAGACAAAATGATCATAAATACAAAACACAAGATTAAATTAGAAATAACCCATATTAAAAATAAATACATACGGACACACACTTCTGTCTGTCTATCTATCTATCTATCTATCTATCTATCTATCTATCTATCTATCTATCTGTCTATCTGTCTGTCCTGTCTGTCTATCCATCCATCCACCAATGATATTTACCTATTTATTAGGAAGTGTTGGAAATGGCTCGAACTTTTGCTACTGTAAATGCTCTAAAATTCTCAATTTTTATTTATTTATTTATTTTCTGAGTATTTTGCAAGTATGCAAGTTGGTTTATTTTGCTGGTCTTTATTTTTTTGGACTTTATTATTATTTGTTTATTTATTTTACAATGGACTTCTGTATTATATGATTGAAATTATGGAGTAAAACAAAAAATAAACATGAAAAGCATAGCAAAAATAAATGAAGGCGGCATGATGGAACGTTTTCAAGACATTTTTAATGAGAACACATGTCTGTGAACACTCACCTTGTATGGCGATGCTTCTGGTGTCCTGCAGTATAGAGTCTCCTGACGAGACCTGCACAGTGACGGTGACCATGCCCTCGGTGCTGAACGTGTGGGAAATACTGCTGTCCAACGTAATTATGGGCTAGCGCCACAAACGTGGTAGATACAAAACAAAAACAATCAAAATTCAATCCATAGCTTTTTTGGTAATTGTAAACTCAATGACTTCCTTAAAAAGAAAACTATTTTAAAATGAATAGCGCCAACAGCTTTATTGATGTTTCAGGGTGAACAAGCATAAACTAAAGAACACATCTAAATACCACAAAAACGACAAGAACAAGAACTACATTATTAACGGTTCATTGCTCCTGTTCTGTTTATCTTCTACCGTAAAATGTCTCGGAGGCCTTCGCCCAACAAAGCGAGGCAGAAAATCTGTAATTAGGAGCTGGTTGTACCTCCGTGTTGTTCCCCAGCCACCAGAAATAGGTAAGCGTTCTGAAATGAGAAGGCCAGACCACTGCCGTCAGGTTCACCTCCTTATTCTTAATGACCACATATGGAGCCAGCAGCTGAATATGCTCCACAGGGCCTGAAACACACACACACACACACACACACACACACAGTCAATACAAGAACAGCAAACAGCGCAAGAGGTGAGCAAAACCTAAATATTTAGCAAAATCAACTAGCCGGTGGGATGAATAACTAGTCGACTACTTGGTCTTGTATAATTAGGCTGGTTTCGGCTTCACCTGACCCCGATTGGATGCTGTTCAAACACAGCTAGATGGAAAGCAAGGGAATGGAGACAGAACACAGGGGTTTTGAGACCCGTTTTTAAAAGTTTGAGTATTTTTAACTTGGCACGGCATTTTAAAAACGCAACACTCGCAGTGGGCCGTTAAAAAAAAAAACACCAAGAAGTCAGTGAACAAGTAACATTTTCAGTAGAGTTTTAATGGGCTAGCAGTCTTAACACCTAAAGCACAATGTGATAAATGAAGCATTAGCCACTAAGAATGAAAAAAAAATTATATATATATATATATATATATATATAATATACTAGATAAACTATTTGGACAACCATTGTGACCCATGTAAGTCTGCACAAATACATAAATACATTTTTATTATTTATCACATCATTTATTCACTCATCTGAGATCTTTCCACATTGTTTACTCCTCCCCGAGTGCAATTCTTTGCTTTTTTTTTTTTTTTTATGTTTATTTTATTAAATAATTCTGCTTCAGTATTTAATGCACATCAGGAAATAAAATTTGGACCTAATTGCTCTCATCTGATCACAAGTGCCCACCCCCTGTTTGTTTGTGAAAAGTGGAGCTAAAAGCAGTAATTAAGCACCGCAGTCTACTACACCTGTGGAGTTGAAGGACACATGCAGATTTTGGCAAAACAACTATCAAAGTCACCTACCTAGACTATTGTGCTCAGTTAATAATAATAAAAAAAAAAAAAGTTAAGTGAACTTAAATTAACTTTTTTTTTTATTATTATTATAATTTACTTAAAAATTTTAAGGCAACGGGTTTCCAAAATTTTTTTAAGTTAAGTCAACTTATCACTTTTTACAGTGTATATGAATAAGTTAACATGAACAAAGATGAAGTAATGCTGAACAGATGTGTTGTTCACTGTTAGTTCATGTTAACTAATGCATTAACCCTCTGGGGTCGACAAACGCATATACAGTATGCGTTGTGAGGCAGATTTTCCTGATAAGGCCGAAATGAGCTTGAATTACTCTGCCATTTTTGATCGTACAGATAAGAGCAATACACCATTCGAATCTGTAAGGGGTCTACTTTTATTTGTATACACTCATAATAAAAACTAAACTTTGTGCTTTTGAAGAATAAAGAAAACAAACAGGGTGCGCTCTCTGTCTCCGTCTCCGCGAACTGCTTTTTGAAACACGTCACTAAAATGAACTGTAACTCAGCAAATGCTCAACACAGAGACATGAGTAATATATCTATAGAAAGCTTGACTTGTCTACTGTTAAATGAAGTAAGTCTTACCGAAAACAAATATTCTGTGATAAAGTAATCCGTATGAAACCAAGGACATGTCCAGTTTTTCCGTCTGGTCTCATTATCTCTAATTAGTTCACGCCCACGCGCTGCTCGCGCTATTGTTAAGGTGCGTTCACGCCATATCGTAATAACCGTAATTACGAGATACCAACTTGTAAAAAGCGTTCACATCCTCGCAGAACTCGTAATTACAACTTGTGAACTGGGAGCTTTCTGAAAGCTACGGCTTGTACCACGTGACCGCTACACCTAACGCGGAACCAGAGAAAAATACCGGCGCTTTCAAAGAAAGCTATATTACTGCTCTAAAAAAAGAGGAAAATAGATGCATGTATATAGATACTATAATGTACTATAAAAAAAAACATACCGTGTTCGTACTGTTATTTTGTTGTTGTTCTCAACATTCTTTCGCGGGCTCGTTTTGTTGACTGTCGCTATAGAAACAGATAATCCCCAGTTGGAGGACATGAACAGCCCCGAGTTGAACTTCACGTGTTGCCATCTCTGAATTACGGTAATTACGATATGGCGTGAACGCAGCATTATTTCAAACCTCCACGCGAGCCACGCGGCATGTAAACGCCCACACCACCGTAAACAAAGCAGCAACGCGTTAATCTCGGATACTTTTCAGTTTTGGAAGAACACGCTGTGAGGAATAAGCCTTGTATTTACCTCAGAAACGCGCTGAGAGGAAAAAGTTGTATTTACCCACAGAAGACGCGCTGAGAGGAAAAAGCTTTGTTTACTTCACAACCGAGCGCGAGCGCAGCTGGAGCCGCCGGAGGAGGAGATACTTTATACCGAGTAAGTAATGTTTCTTATTGGCATTCGATAATGTGTTGTTGTGACAAAGTTGAACGCATTTACTGGTGAACTTGTCCCAAACTATAACTCCAGAATAAAATGTGTAAAATCGAGTGCAACATTTTGAAATATGATAGGCAACCTTTCATTGCATTTAAATGTTGCACAACGTGAGGATAGTTATATGTTCTATGCTTTATTTATTTTGAATAGTAAAATATGTAGGCCTATATATTATAATAAATATAATGTACTGTTTTTGCTGTACTTTGGATCAAATAAATGCAGCCTTGGTGAGCTGAAGACACTTCTTACTGTTACTGTTCTACACAAATCTTACTGTTTAAATAATTTGACTGGTAGTGTATGTATTGTCACCATGTTTGCTTTGTTTTGTCTGTTCATTGCGTTGCTCACGTCTGTTTTTTTTTTTTCTCATGCAGTTTCTGCTGTCTCCCGTTTTCCTGGGTTCCAGTTTCCTGCCACTGTTTTGGATATTTTGGATATTGCACCCACCATGTCTTGACTCTCCTGTTGTTTATTTGTTTGTTTGTTCCTAACAATGTTAACTAATACAACCTTATTGTAAAGTGTTACCATGTATGCACTGTAAAAAGTGATAAGTTGACTTAACTTAAAAAAAATTTGAGGAAACCCGTTGCCTTAAAATTTTTAAGTAAATGATAATTTACAAAATAAATAAATAAGTTAATTTAATTGTCAAGTTCACTTAACTTTTTTTTTTTTAATTATTATGTACTAAATAATTTTAAGGCAACGGGTTTCCTCAATTTTTTTTTAAGTTAAGTCAACTTTCACTTTTTACAGTGTGTGTATATGTGTATATATACAGTATATGTGTGTGTATATATATATATATACACACACACACACACGTATACTGACTCCAAGCTTTTGAATGGTATAGTGTATAATGTTACAGATGCTTTTTATTTCAGATAAATGCTGATCTTTGGCTATTTCTATTCATCAAAGAATCCTGAAAAAAAAATCATTTTTAAATATTGACAATAATAATAATAATAATAATAAAATGTCTCTTGAACAGCAAATCAGCATATTAGAATGATTTCTGAAGGATCATGTGACACTGAAGACTGGAGTTATGATGCTGAAAATTTAGCTTAGCTCACAGGAATAAATTACATTTTAAAATATATTCAAATAGAAAGCAGTTATTGTAAATAGTAAAAATATATATATTTCAAAATATTACTGCTTTGGCTGTATTTTGGATCAAATAAATGCAGGCTTGGTGAACAAAAGATAATTCTTTAAAAATCTTACTGTTCAAAAACTTTTGACTGGTATTGTATTTTTTACTAAAACGTAAGTAAAAATATTACAATAATATTATAATATATAACTTTTGGTACCTTAGCAAACTGGACAATGTATTATAACGCACCTGAAATAACTTTGTGTGTGTGTGTACTGGATTTTGTGGTTTACATGGACAAAATTTGTATAATGACACGGGTATGACAGAGGTATTACAATTTGAAGGTGGTTTATGAGGACAATGCCTATGTCCCCATAAATCAAAAGGCTTAAAAAACATACTAAATGGTGTTTTTTTGTTGTTGTTTTTTAATCTAAAAATGCACAAAGTTTCCTGTAAGGGGTAGGTTTAGGTGTAGGGTTGGTGTAGGGCAATAGCACATACAGTTTGTACAGTATAAAAACCATTACGCCTATGGAGAGTCCCCGTAAACCACTAAAACAAACGTGTGTGTGTGAAACCTACACGTCACATGCAGGTAGAGGGATGACGTGTCGAACCCGAGGCTGTTCTCCGCCAGTGCTGTTACTCTGAAGATGCCCGCGCTGCGGTACACGTGCCGGATGCCCTCCTGCGTCCAGCTCAGGTTGGAATAGGACACGGCCGTACCGTCCCCAAAGTCCAGCTGAATGTTTGTCCTCATAGAGTCGCCCTAAAAACAACACGCAGAGCCAAGCCTGATTATTACAACAACTCTTTAGCACACTTTCCTTAATCACTGAGTCTGGCAGCTGCGACCAAAAACAGCTGCGGGTAACGTCACCATTCTGCTTCACAGACACTGGCCCATCTGTTTCCAGACACAAGCATTGTTTTCAGCCCCGGAGTTCATTCCTGCCATAACTCTGCCTCATATATGAGATGAGGTGTGTGAAACCAGACACAGAAGCCACTTATTTACAAAGAAAACAGTCACTGCGTCAAATTAATTACCTCTCAGCATGTATTTCAGCTTCCTGTGGGAATCCGTCATATTACTTTTGATATGTAATATTTACTTGATACTCTATATTGTGTTGGTTTGGCTTGCTCAGATATCCTGATGGGTCAATTGCAATCCACCGCAATCATAATTGCTGTTTACCAGATACAATATTGCATAGGGAATACAACCATAAATTTGACTCATATGGCTCTGAGCGAGTCTGCTGTAAAGTATCCTGCCATTTTGTAAGCTAAAATAACAAAATTATTATTATTTATTTATTTATTTTCAGTTGAATATGTGGGTGGGATTACATGGAGGAAATCATGAATCCTCAGTAAATTGCATTTCTTATTTCTATTTAATCCAATCCAAACAGTAATAACAAAAACATTTTTATTATTATTATTTTTTAATTAACAAAGTTGAAAAAAACACAAGGCATCTGAAAATGCTTAAATCAGATATTAACATTAGCGGAACCTTTTATTATATATATATATATATATATATATATATATATATATATATATATATAAATTACAATCTAGTGCAGAAATAAGGAAATATTATTTTTAAATAATTATAATAATTAGAGTATTATTTAATAATTAATATAGACAGTAATTAAGTAATACTTAGTAGTATTTATAATAATAATAATAAGTATTAAATTATAATAATTTACATATATGTATACATTTTATTATATATAAAAATTATAAATTACAATCCAGTGCAGAAACAAATCAATAAAGAAACATGTTACTATTAGTATAACATTGTTGTACTGCAAACAGTATTATATAATAATTAATATAGACAGTAATTATGTAATACTTAAGGGGAGACACTACAGGCAAAAACACTGTTTTTTTATGCACCTGTCAATTTTGAGATTTTGGGCTTTTTGGTTTTTCATAAAGTGTTTTTTCAGACTAGTAGAACGAAAACATCCAAAAGACACTGTTAAGTGTTTCTTTTATAGCACTTTATCTATTTGTGTCAATAGATTTCAATTACAATACATATTTTTAAAGGCCGTTTTCTCAAAATGAGTTTTTTCTCCTACACTGAGCCATAAATCTCCACTTCAGTAGCACTTACACACACCAAACTTTACATTTTTATTCCTGTCTATATCCTGAAGGTTTTTACAGAGGGATTTGTTCATATCATCAATTTGCTTGATTATATATATTTTAATCGCCCCAAAATTGTCAAAATATAGTGTTTTCTGTCTGTTCTAAGTATTTTCTGAATTATGAAGTGACAAAATAAGATACCCAAAATTCCCTCTGTAAAAACTTTTGATTATAATATGTCAAAAAAATTAAACAAGAATTTTGAAACTGACTTCATCCAGTGTTTAGATTTTTGTACTAGAAATGTATGCAATAATATTTCATTAAATAATGCCTCATTTGCGTATTTAAACCTAACATTTTAGAAAACTTGTAATACAAAAAATGTTTGCAATTATCAATGTAATCAATCAACTAGGTAAGTAAGGCGATAACTATTAGTTAATGTTTTTACCCTATTCACCTGCAGTGTCTCGCCTTAAGAGTATTTAATAATAATAATAATAATAATAATTCTTGCACAAAAACTGTTAAACTTCAATACTAATATTTGTGGCTGTCTTAATTTGATTGGTTTCAAATATTAAACTATGGAGCTTCACCCCTCTGAATCACATTTTAGGTTGGAAAATATGGAAATCATATTCCAATAGTGCATGTCATTCAAGACCCAATAGCAATCCACAGATATCTGGCCTCACAAGCCTATATCTTCTGACAGTTGAAGCGCCTCTGGTGCAACGCCTGAAACATCTGCCCCAAAACCACCCATTAGCACTAATTATAAATATAAAACTGCTAAACCAGCCAGTTTAAAAACATCAAAAACAGAGAAAAGAAAGAAGAGGATCAGGAAGTTGAGATGAAGTTGAGTCCGTGCCTTGAACCATTCTTTTTATCCACCATCCTTCAGGCTTTTACATCTGGTTATGGGTGCAAGTGAAAGAACGCTAAGCATACGTATGCGCGTGTGTGTGTGTGTGTGTGTGTGCAAAATTCCCAAATCCATGCTTACGCTCCCCAAATCTCCTTCCTTTCTCTCTTTCCGCTGTTAGCGCATTGTAGCCTAATGCTATTGGGATATTAATTTGTAACACTGCTTTAGCAGCACACGAAGGATGGGGGGGGGGGGTGTTTATGCCCTGCATAATGACAAATCCAAAGCTGCCTGGTTTATTCCTGTCTATTTGCTTTTAGGCACTGCTGACTGTGAAAAGCAGCCCGCCTCTGTGAGTTTATGTGCAAGCATGTGCACCGGGTTGCTTTTAAGATATTTCACGCCACTTTGTGCAGAAAATCACAACTACACTGTGGGAGGAGAAAGGAAAAGATGACTGACAGGAGGAACAGTTTGTATAATGACGGTAAGGACACAATTTGTGCTGAGCTCATGAGGTTCAGACAAAGTCCTTTTTCAGGGAAGTCAGTTCACGTAGTTTAGCTTCCATCCTGGAAATTCCCCCCATAGCATTTTTAGGGAACTGTTTCACTGCAAGAATGAATGAGTGAATGAATGAATTATTAGCATTTTTATTCAGTTGTCCAGTAAAAATATCAACACATGATTAATACAATATACAGCGGGTAAAGTAAGTATTGAACATGTCACCATTTTTCTCATTAAATATATTTCTAAAGGTGCTGTTGACATGAAATTGTCACCAGATGTCTGTAACAACCCAAGTAATCCATACGTACAAAAAAAACAATACAAATAAGTTCAGAAATTAAGTTCTGTGTCATAAAACGGAATGACCCAGGGAAAAAGTAATGAACGCACTTACTGAAATTGATTTAATATTTCGTACAAAAGCCTTTGTTGGTAATGACAGCTTCAAGACTCATCCTGTATGGAGAAACTAGTCGTATGGATTGCTCAGGTGTGATTTTGGCCCATTCTTCCACACAAACAGTCTTCAAATCTTGAAGGTTCCATGGGCCTCTTCTGTGAACTCTAATCTTTAGTTCTTTCCATAAATTTTCTATTGGATTCAAGTCAGGTGATTGGCTGGCCACTCTAGCAGCTTTACTTTCTTTATCTGAAACCAATTGAGAGTTTCCTTGGCTGTATGTTTGGGATCATTGTCTCGCTGAAGTGTCCACCCACATTTCATCTTCATCATCCTGGTAGGATAGACATTTTTCCATTCATCCTTCCTTCAACTATATGAATTTTGCCAGTGCTACACCATGATGTTTTGGGGTGATGTGCAGTGCCATTTGACCTCCAAACATGGTGTGTATTATGGCATCCAAAGAGTACAATTTTTTTTGTCTCATCTGACCAGACTATATTCTGCCAGTATTTCATAGGCTTGACTAAATGTTGTGCAGCAAACTTCAAATGAGCTCCAACATGCTTTTTCTTTAGCACTAGAGCCTTGCGTGTTGAGCGTGCATACAGACCACGGCGGTTGAGTGCATTACTTATTGTTTTCTTTTAAACAATTATACATGCTAATTTATACATGCTAATTCTTTCTGAAGCTCTCCACAAGTGATCCTTGGCTCTTGGATAACTCTTCTAATAATTCTTCTTACTCCTCTATCAGAAATTTTGCTAGGAGCACCTCGCATATATATATATATATATATATATATATATATATTATTTTCTTTTTCTTACCCCAATGACTTTTTTAAAGTTAAAATTAAGAAAAAACATTTAGTAAGGTTTATACTTAAAACAATGAAGATGGATGGATATACAGACAGACAGACAGACAGACAGATAGATAGATAGATAGATTGATAGATAACAATAAACTAAGGTAATCTGCTTCCTCATAAAGTTTCTCTGCTTCTATCTTTTTTTTTTAACCTCGAGCTGCTTTCTCTGTTAAAAAAAAAAAAAAAAAATCTTGTGTTGCACCTTAAAGGCATTAAATATTAAGGTCCATTTGATTTGCCTAAGAAACAGCCCCGGCTCTGACCCTCATGAATATAAATAGATGGCATTCTTAGCTCATCTCACTATCTGTTTCCCTCTCTCGCTTTACTTGCTCTCACTCTCTTAATGAAAGGAATAAGCCCTCATTTCCTCATCTCATCATACTGTAATGTGACAACTCTGCTGTGGTGAGACGCCTACGGAGAAACACTTTACCTGGAATGAGCGTACGGGCATTTGTGTGTGAGAGACAGAAACCAAGAGAGAATATGTGTGACCATGTGTGCATTGCACCTCAATGAAAGCTATTCCCCAGCAGGCTTGTAATATGTATCTGGCTTGCACCATACCATCTGTACAGAGTGAAGCCTTTTCATCTGCCAGAGCTCCAGAACAGCTCGAAAGTTTCCAGAATGTCAAAATGACCTATGTGGGTGTAAACGGTCACATATAGAGCTCAATGATTGTCTCACTTAGCCAGACTGGTCTGAAAGTCTGGTCCACCAAGAACAGCATACTTAGAAAAAAATAGTCTGACCATCATGTAAAGTAACCACTGACAGTTATTTTTGTGATGTTATTAAGGGGAGGTTAATACGAAATAGCTGAAACCATAATAACAAACCAGCACAGTAAAAATGTTGAAATTATAGCACAACTGTGCCGGCCAATAACTGGCTGAAAAATCCACTGTAAAAAAATACATTTTTCAGTTGTTATCTTAAAGGAATAGTTCACCCCCAAATGAAAATTAACTCACCCTTCGCGACATTCGTGCAAATGAGTTTGTTTCTTTATCACAACAGATTTGGAGAAATTTAGCATTGCATCACTTGCTCACCAGTGGATCCTCAGCAGTGAATGGGTGCCGTCAGAATGAGAGACCGAACAACTGATAACATTACAATAATCCAAACTTTCAAGTAATCTACATGACTCCAGTCCATCAATTAACGTCTTGTAAAGTGTAAAGCTGTGTTCATAAGAAACAAATCCATCAACACATTTTTAACTTCAAACCATTGCGTCATTCTAAAATGCGAGTCCTCTATGCATAAAATTGCTTTCTCCAGTGAAAATATTGTCTCGTCTGAACCAGGAGAGAAATATGCATAGACCAAGTACCGTTTTCAAGCAAAAACAGTCCAAATATAGTCCTAAACAAACATGCTGATGAATTTTGACACGAGAGAACAACAGGGGGTGGATTTTTTTCACTGCAGGAAGCAAAATTATGAATTATAGACTGGTATTTTGGCCAGTTAAAATGCCTTAATGATGGATTTCTTTCTTATAAACTTAGCTTTTCACTTCAGAAGACATTAAATGACGGACTGGAGTGGTGTGGATTAATTGTGAATTAGTGTGATGTTTTTTTATCAGCAGTTTGTACTTTCATTCTGACGGCACCCATTCACTGCAGAGGATCCATTGGTGACAAAATGATGTAAATTAAATTCCTCCAAATCTGTTCTGATGAAGAAGCAAACTCATCTACAAATTGGATGGTCTGAGGGTTAGTAAATGTCCAGCAAATTTTCATTTTTGGATGAACTATTACTTTAAGGTGCGATTTCTGACCTGAACCTTAAAATAATTTGTTGGTGGATGCTAATGTAGTCTGGTTGATTGAGGCATATTAATTCATATTTCTGATCTGGCTAAAATTAATTAGAAGTTACTACATAAAACACATTTTTTGGCTACCAGACAAAACGCTTTACAGTGCCCAGAGATCAGTGAAAATATGTGCAGACTTCATTAAAAAAATTAAAAATTAAAAAAAATCAGCCAACAAGTAAAAAGCACATGCTCTTATACAACTGCAAATCCAATGAATACTTTGTCTATATCAGTATTTCTCAAATGGTGCTTTACAACTTAAAATGGGCTGCAGATCTGTTCTGATAGGGTTACGGATAGCAGATAAAAACAATGCTAAATGCAAACAACAAAATGCAACTAAAAATCAAAACATGCCTCGGTAGGAAAGCAATATAAAAAAGTATATGAAATTCTAAGGCAAGGCACTACAGGCAAAATGTTTTTTGTTTTTTTTGTTTGTTTGTTTTTTAATGCACTGGGCAGCGTTTCCCGAAACCTTCTTAACGCTATGTCGTTTGTAAGTTATACCTTAAGTTGTACCTTGACGTTAATATGTGTTTCCCGAAACGTTCTTTAAGTATACCTTCTGTAAGTCATTCGTTTGTAAGGTTAGTCTGAACCACTCTTAGCTATACCTTAGCAAATTCAGCAGCTTTTACATCTTGTTGGGCCAACTTTGTTGAGACAAACTCGACGGAGCTACAGCCTAAGCCCTGAAATTCAGCTTTCAAATTTTCTGGATGTGGTTGGGGATGGATGGGCTGAGTAAGACCTCGGTGTGGCGGTGCGTTCACTCAGTCACAAACATCCTGCTCTGTCACACAACCGATTATATACGTGTGCCTTTCACCAGGCACGAAGTGATAGAGGCACATCAAGGCTTCCATGCCATTGCGGGTGTCCCGTGAGTAACTGGCCCTGTGGACAGTACACTTATACCCATTGCCAACCCATCAGCGCTCGACCAGGCCTTCATAATACATATGAACATGATAATATAAATGACCCTTTCAAAAGCAAGCAAAGCCAAACGGCCGGTTAATGTAGCTGGTTAAGGCAGAATACTTCTGGCTGTGAGGTTGCATATATGCATGATATCCAAGGTTGCATTTAGTTTGCAATTTGAATCATTTTATAAATACAGTGAGCCCCGATAAATGCAATTTCTACTATTTCCAAAGTGCTTCTTTATAATGAACATCACTTTCTCGATACTTTACCCACTCTATAACGCAGTGAAAGAGCTAGGAGCTCCTGTATATAGTGAACAATCGATTCTCAAGCCATCGATATCAACCTATTCAGCACCACCGCCATGGACAGCACCTGCTAACGTTGCATGTAAGAAGATTTACCTTAAGCAACATCTTAAGGTATAGTTCGGGGAACACACCTAGGAAAGGTATACCCTTAGTTAAGGTGTACCTTTAGAGTCTTCGTAGCGCGCTAAGAGACACCGTTAATGGGAAACACAGCCCAGGTAAATTTTGAGATTTTGAGCTGTTTGGCTTTTCATAACGTTGTTTCAGACAAGTGGGAAAAAAAACAACAACAAAAAAACATCTAAATTACACTTACAAGTGTTTATTTTATTGAACTTTATCTACTTGCGCCTGCAGGTTTCAGATACAACACACTGTTTATAGGAATTATTTTTGTTTTCCTCAAAGTAAGTTTTTATTTTTTTTATTTTTTTTCCCTCATGCACTGAGAAAGAACTCTCCACTTCAGTAGCACTTACATATACTAAATTGTTTTCCTGTAAAATATGCTGAAGGTTTTAGAGATGGGGTTTGTTCACGTATCATTTGCCTGTTTTTTTTATTTGCCTTTTTTTATTTTTTCAACAAAATTATATCCCTTAAGACATGGTGAAAATGTTTTTTTTTTTTTTCTTCCTGTAGCTGATGACTGTATTTTCTGATTTATTAAGCGATAAAAAGAGCTATCCAAGATCCTCTCTGTAAAAACCTTAACCTCTAATATGTCAATAAAATGAAACAAGAATTTGTAAACCTGGCTATCCAATGTTAAGATTTCTGTTCTGTGGATTTATGCAAATTAGTGCATATTTAATAAGATAACTAATCATTTGCATTCTTGCAATACCAAAAAGTTTCCAATTCTCAGTGTACCCCAGCAACTGGATAAGTATGGTGATATCCGTTAGTATTTATATCTATTATCTATTACTATGTATTAGTACCTATTCACCTTGGGTGTTTTGCTTTAAAATGTAAAAAAAAAAAAAAAAAAAACTTCCCATATCTTTTGTCGTTAATGTCAAAGTCAGTCTGCATGTCTTATTATAACTTTAGTTTGCCCCCCTAAAAAAAGATACTGTTTCTTCCACTTGATGCCTGATGTTAAATCCAAGTGCTGAAGCAAAACCAGTTGAGAACCACTGCTTTAGCTAACAGACATAATAAATGAATCTGCTACATGGACATCTTGATATCTGATCATTGATAATCTGCTCACATGGAGTTAGCGCATCAATTTAATAATTATTACTGTATAATTTAGGTCTTGACTCAGTACCAGGCCCATAATTATAGCTTCTGGCCATGCCGCATTTTAAATGATCAGATCACTGAATCCGAAATTTGACTATGATTTTCCATTAGCTGAGTTCATCGGATTCAGATGACCCTCGTGATGATCTCACCTCGTCTAGCCGCACCAGGAAGGTCACATTGCTGCCCATGTTGGCTGTGAGTTTGTCATCACGGGTTGTCAGGACTAAACCTCGCGGGGGGCGATTCGGACACTGCTGTTTCCTGGCCGTGTACATCTCCTTCACTCCTTTTGTGCAGTTATTCGCTACCACTTTGCGATACCTGAATCACACAAAGAAATCAAAAACTAGTCTGAAACATCTTTCTTTTGAGATAAACGATTTGATGGTTTGATATTATCTAACTTAATGACATTCACATTGTGACTTAGTGTCTCGGTCACTGTATTTATCCATTTGAATACAACAAGCCTGATAGATCCATTCTGAGCAGCTCTGGTTTTTTGTTGCTGGATGAATTGGCTTTGGCCACAATTTATGTGACACAATCTCAGAAAAATGATAATCGCATTCTTTCTCTGTCTCTTTCCTTGTCTGTAATTTCGCACTCTTGCTCTGAATGGATATGCTTTCTGACTGATGTTGGTTTTAAATTAGGTTTAAATGAAGTCCTTCTATTACACAGTGTTATCTGTCCAGCTAGGTCTCTTTGTATGGATTGTCTGTCTAGAAAGTTGTTGTAAAGACGGACGCCACAATCTCCAGAAAGTTTAAAACCCGCTCACGTCCGTATGGCTTGTGTCTGCTCATCAGCACAGCAAGTTTAAATCATGGCTCGCTTAATTAAAAATAACCACTTTCCTAACACAAGATTGGTTTAGTGCTAGTCTGATTAAAAATGCGATCACAGGAATAATATGTGACTATTGGGTAATATACTGTAAGTTAGCTATTGTTTTCTTATTTATTTTCTTATTTATTACTATTTAAAAACATATATGAAATATATGGAAAAATATGGAAAAATTAAATGTAAAAAAATAAATCAATATTTTATTTTTCTATATTATTTATTCAGTTTATATTAATACATTATTTTTATTTTGTATATTTTAGAATTTTTATTTTGTTAATAATTATTATTATTATTATTATTATTATAAAAACAGGATTATAGTTAACTAAAACAATTATTTATAAATATATGAACTAAATAGAAAATTAAATGAATGAATGTTTCTAGATATTTTCTAGATTTATTCAGTTTATATTTATAAACAAGATTAACTGTTTATAAATAAATATTATTACTAGATCTTTAAAAATAACGCTTTTTGTATCTAATATCTAAATATTATTTAAAATATGACATATGTTTTATATATATATATATATATATTTATATATATTCTAAAATGTTAAAAAGCAGGGTTATTATAGTAACTATTGCTAAATCCATAAAAAATTAAACATTAAAAACTACAGAAAATATAGACATAAAATGGCAACAACTAAATTACTAAAACAGATTTAGCCATCAGTGACCAAATGTCCCCACAATGAGAGTAAAACACCACCATGATGAAATATGAAGTGTCTGCATATTGTATATAGACAGCTTACCCTGTGCTGTTGAGGTAGTTTTGCCCTTGGCTGCAGCTTCGAGACAACGTGGAAGGGTTGAACCAAAATGCAGGCAAACAGTTTCCATCCCCTCTTCTCTCAAAACCATAATCACTACAAAACAAAATAAACAAGAAAAAAATATTTAATTTTGACTCGTTTGAGGCATCAAATTCATCCTTAAAAATATAAATTATCTCCAGGTATGTTTGACTAGTTTCATACAAGGTCATCGCAAGTTCAAAACTCGTTTGTGACATTTTCTAATGCCGTTTCCTGATGCCTATCCTGTAAAACATTCTCCTAACTACCTGTACATCCTTTCATTCATGCACAGCGGCACATCTTGTATTCAAGCATGTCCCTCCTTTATGCCCTTGAGACAATTGTAGCCATTGAGATATATTAATTCTGGGATGACAAATGTCTTTTCTGCTCTGAGAGCTGCAGGCATCAACGTATGTCCTTAACGTCTTTCAATTCATTCTCTCTTCTCCCAGAAGCTCTGGAACCTGATGAAGTGAATGTCTGTTCATATATCACCGGTGACTTTGATTTATCAATTAATTACTGATCCACAACAAAACCCAGCAGACCACATGGTCCCTTTTGGCATCACGCATTTGGGTTTTTAATTATGAGCAGTTCCAATCCGGCACTCAGATAAGTGTCGAGTTTTAAAGATATTTGTGTGCTGGTGCTCAGATTATTCTCATACAAATGTAATGTTGTTTTAGGTACATATGGGTGATTCTTTAAATAGTAACACTTTCATTACTTTTTTTTTTTTTTTTATATTTATTCAGTTGAAGAAAGTTAGCTGCCAACCAGCAACTAAGGAAGGAATGGCTATGCATCATCTATGTAAAAATGCTGCAGAATATTATGCTTACGAAAAATGTAACCTAAAGGGATCAAATACCACAAAAACAAAAGAGGTCCCAAGACTGAACCCTGAGGTACACCACAAGTTAATGGTACCATAGAGGAAGAAGAAGAAAAAATCCAACCCCCACCAAAAATGTTCTATCAGAAAGATACAATTTAAACCATGGGCAATGGTGTCAAAGGTCAAGATTTTTTACACTGGGTTTTGTGTCATTGTAGTTTTATTAATGTATGTGCTTTCTTATTGTTTTTATTTGTTGTTTTATTTGTTAGGGTTTATGTACAGCACTTACATAAACCCTGCGGCACTGGCTTTTTTAATGTGATCTAGAAATAAATGTGCCTTGCCTTAATTTGAACTAAAACGTATGTCCTTCAATAAAGAGTTCATGATCATCTGTGAAGTGGATATTTGTATGTGTGATGGTGTGAATATTTGATATTTAGTGATAATGATGTAAAATAGTCATGACATTTCTTACTTTTTTGGAGAAAAAGTTGGACTTGCTAATACAAGTTAACATTCAATTTTCTTTGATCTTACATAAGTAAGAAGAAATGGAGTTTCTGAATTACAGTTTGCAAAATACTGACTGGTTTAGTAATGACACCCAATAAAGCTAGTCTCAGATCATATATACAAACAAATGAAAGGAACTTCTGATCTTTTAACTATAACTTCTAACAAAGATGTGCTTCTATGTCACTCTCATTTACATCATAATCAAATTGAAACTCAATTGTTCTGTAAAATGCTTGGTGTGATCTAGTATTGGTCAATCGCAGCAGTATAGGAAACAATCCTTTCTTATAAAAATACATATTATAATATAAATAAAAAAATAATAATAAAATAAATGATTAAGTTCTTATTAAAAAAATGTCAAAGCAACATTCTTGTTATCATTCTTGAGATATATTATTATCTATTATAATTAATTATTTAATATACCCTTAAAGTAGAATAATTACTAGCAAATATGAAATATATAAAATAAAATAAAAAAGTTAATTTAACTGAGAAAAATCACCCCTATATTAGTATTTAAACACTACCCTGATTACACTGCGTAAAATGTTGATTTTGTATCATTTTAACAGTTTTGTTTAAAAACAGGTAAACACACACACTCACACACACACACACACACACACACACACACACACATACGTGTCACGTGTGTTCCCGTTGTGTTCCTGTCACATCCTTATTTGGTAGTGCTTGTTCTTATTAGTTAATTATTGGTTAATTTGTGTCAGCTGTATTTAGTTATCTTGTTTAGTTTGATTATTATTATTTAAGCCTTGTCTGTCCCTTATTCTGAGTTCCGGTATTGAATGTCTTCCCTGTCTGTGTACTGTCTTACCCTGTTGGATATTAAAGGCTCTCGTTTTGTGAATTCCTGCGTTCTCCTTGCTCCTTGCACTACTGTGATAATATGTGTGTGTGTGTGTGTGTGTGTGTGTATATATATATATATATATATATACAGTATATATACACAATGCTGCTTGAAAATTTGTGAACCCTTTAGAAATTTCTATATTTCTGCATAAATATGCCCAAAACATCATCAGATTTTCATATAAGTCCTGAAAGTAGACAAAGAGAACCCAATCAAACAAGTTGCCAATCAAACGGGAACACCCATATGTAAAATAGGCCCAAGCCATGATACGACCACCATGTTTCACAGATGGGATAAGATTCTTAAGCTGGAATGCAGTGTGTTCTTTTCTCTGAATATAATAGCTTCTCGTTTAAACCAATAAGTTCTATTTTGGTTTCATCCATCCATTAAACCTTTCTCCAATAGTCCTCTGGCTTGTCCACATGATGTTTAGCAAGCAATTTTCTTTTTGGAGAACAGTGCCTTCTTCTCGCAACTCTGCCATGCACACCATGCTTGCTCAGTGTTCTTCTGATGGTGGGCTCATGAACATTAACATTAGCCAATGTGAGAAAGGCCTTTAGTTACTTAGAAGTCACCCTGGGAACTTTTGCAACCTCGCAGACTATTATACGTTCTACTTTAGAGTGGCCTTTGTTGGTCGACCACTTCACGGGAAGGTAACAGTGGTCTTGAATTTCCTCCATTTGTACACAATCTGTCTGACTGTGGATTTGTGGAGTCCAAACTCTTTTGGTTTTGTAACCTTTTTTAGCCTGATGAGCAACATCAAATCTTTTTCCGGGTCTTCGGTAATCTCCATTGTTTGTGACATGATTCACTTGCACAAACATGATCAGACTTTGATAGATCCCTGTTCTTTGAATAAAACAGGTCACATACTGGCATTTGATAGTCATTGCACTGACTGAAAACACCTTTGCACAGATGGAGTCTAATTTCACCTTTAAATTAATGCTAATCCAAGAGATTCACATACTTTTGCCACTCACAGATATGCAATATTGGATCATTTTCCTGAATAAATAAACGATAAAGAAAATATTTTTGTCTCACTTGTTTGATTGAGTTCTCTTTGTCTACTTTCAGGACTTGTGCGGAAATCTGATTATGTTTTGGGTCAGATTTATGCAGAAATATAGACAATTCTAAAGGGTTCACAAACTTTCCAGCAGCACTGTATATATATACATGCTTAAAAAGTCTCTTAATTGTTATCTACATACTGCATCACCAACTGCAATTATTATTATAAATGGTGAAGAAATGGAGAATTCCTAATTACAGTTGTCCTTGCAACAAATGCATTACAAATGTTATTTTGTTCTTCTGTCAGTATCACATATCTTATATCTGCAGCTAGAAGATGTGTTTTTAATTCTTACACCACAACCTAAACCAATAAAACTTATTAGATGAGCTCTCTGTATCAGAGCTAATGGAAAGAGACAACATATTATATTCCACAGAATAATTACTCTGCATATCATGTCACAAGATATTTTTTGCAATTAAAAGTTCTGTGAATAACAGCGAATTTAGCAAAAGTTGTTTTGTTCCTATCTTAAAACTGCAGGATGAAATATGTACCGGTGGGCCGAACTGATCTGGACAATGAATATACGGAAACAAAATATCACAGAAGCTAATGGACTTAATTAAACTGCTAAAGTTTTTCTCATTCAGAAATGAGGCTCAATGGAAGAAAAAAGTACCACAGCTTGGCTGTATCTGGTTAATTTAAGATAAACAGAGAACTGGGTAAAATTTGAAAACAAATTAGCATGCAAATTAAATCTGTTTAGTAGTTTGTCATGTCTGTATCATCCAGACTATTACACCTACAAATCACACAAAATGCATTACCAAAAACAATAAAAAAATAAATAAATTAAACTTCTGTTCTGGCAGAATTAATCCTAAGTTTATTTAAACTTTATTTAATGGCTTTAAGTTAAAAAGCCATGAAGAGTTGCAATTCTGAACTTGTGCCTGAACGCTTAGCGCTCATTTGAAACATGTAGGTTTGAGTCTAGTATGCAACATGTCCTAATTGCTCATTTTCTTTCCTTTCTCAACTGCCCGTCAAAAACAAAACAGCAAAAATAACATCATGTTCCTTTTCTTTTTAAGTTGACATATTATAATAATGTCCCCTGATAAAAAGGAAATAAATGTTTTCTGCTAAATTACGTGCTGCAGCTCTGGCTTTTATATAAACGACTTGAAATGTAACTATAGGACGGAAGTTGAATTACAGATTCAGTTATCAGGAGAAGATTGCTGTGATGGCAGAGGTAATAATGTAGACATATAAAGAGTCTGGCAGCAATATGTTATGTGCAAAATTCAAAGGATCAACATATAATCAAGATAATCAATGTACAGTCAAGTTAAGATGTCCTCCCATCAACTTTCAGTCAATTTCAGTTGCAGCACCCTTAATGATCAAATGAACATCTCATACTGAATTCAACTCACAAGCTACTTTTCTGCTCAGATCCATGGTGATTGTGTAACCTAGCATTTTTCTGTTTTTACACTAAAATATAAACAAAATTAAGCACTGAAGATGTGCATGCTTTTTTTTTTTTTTTTCAGGATTACTGAACTACATTATTTGTAATGTCTCTTCGGTGACTTTTATTTTTCTAATTTCCATAAGTGGTATTTGCTAGAATTTTTGGGGGGATAATTTTATTATGAAACTAATTTCTTTATTTATATAAGTAAAGTAAAATGATTTTAAGTTAACTTTTCTAAGTCCAAGACAACCATCATTCTGTAAAAACTGAAAAATGTCACTACTATCACCAAAAATCCACACCATCACACATTATACAAAAATCCACTTGAAGATCAACTGAGGTTATGATCTGTTCTTTGTTCCAGAACATATGATGAATGTTTTTCTCATAAAAATGAGAAATAATCAAGATTAGAATATTTTAGTCAAGATTAGTCAAAAGCATTGAAGTATTTGTATTAATATACAGTATTTGCCCTGTATAATCATACACATTGACGGTATAAAGTTACTCCATGCAATGCTTCTGTTCTTACGTAGGCGGGCTTCGTGTCACAGAGAATCAGAAAAATGTCAGAGACAGTTTTTTTTTAAATAAATCCTCCCTCTGACATTCTTAATCAGTGAATGCAACAGACCTCTAAGAGAAGAGGATGAATTTTCAGCAAAAATAATTTCCAAAAGATGTATTCACATACTTTTGGGAAAGAAAGAAAGAAAGAAAGAAAGAAAGAAAGAAAGAGAAATACAACATAGTACATTTCTCACATAGTAAAAATATTTCTTTATATGAAAAAAAAAAATCAGCTTTCTTCATATTTTAGTAGGAGGGTCCTAGCAAGGCGTTCATCTTTTTAGGGGGTCCATTCCTTTCATATGTTGAACAAAGCATTGCTTAATGAAAAATTCTAGTGTTAGAATCAAAGTACTCTGCAAATTAAAGACGCGCGATAAATCTCAAAAGGCAACCTAGGGACGACTTGCATATAGAGAAGACAAATGAACACATATCTAAAAGCATGTTAAGATCCCGTCACTGAGATTTGTAACTGTACTATTTGCTGCAAAACAAGATCAAACAGAACAGGAGAACATATTAAAGACAAAGTAAGGATGCACTGCGCGTTGTTGGAAGAAGATAAAACACTTCTCTGTGAATGTGATAAATGATGTAGATCCCGAGGTATTTATATATACTTTAAAAGAACCTCCAGACAGACAACAACAGACTACAATGATAAAGAACCTCGATCTTCTCTTCTTCTCCTCTCAGCCCTGCGGCCTTTAAAAGCCCAGGGACTGTCTGAATCATGCATCTTGATCCTAATAAAGCACCTTTCCCACCTACACTGACCCTACAGAGGGGGTTAACCAGTCCACTGGTGTAGAAGTCTATTCTGAGATCTTTGAAAACAGCTCCCGGATCGCCAGTGAACAGAACATGAAGGCCATGTGGTTTTATAAATACCTGTGATCCCACCTAAAGAGCAGAGTAGAACACAAAACAACAAAACTATAAAGCGCAAGAAAATCTAGACCGCACTTTATGTTTGCAGGAGTTTCAGGTCTTGCTATGTTTGAACGGTTTGATATATTGACTCAACAAATAAATATGTGATGTTGTGTATTGAGCATCTGTGAACTGGTTTACACTGATTTAATAAATTTATCACCGATAAAAGTTTATGAGCATAAGTCTCTTATGTTCACCAAATTAGCATTTATTTATTCAATAAATAAATAAAAATACAGTAAAAATGGTAATATATTGTGAAATATTATTACAGTTTAAAATAACTGTTTTCTATTTTAATGCATTTTAACTTTTAATGTATTTCTTTGATGGCAAAGCTGAATTTTTAGCATCATCACTCCAGGTTTCAGTGTCACATGATCCTTCAGAAATCATTCTAATATCTGGATTTGCTGCTTAAGACACATTTCCTTTTATTACCAATTTTAGAATCAGTTGCTAATTCATATTTTTTGTGGAAACTGTAATGCAGGATTTTTAATGAATAGAAGTTCAAAAGAACCACCTTTATTTGAAATATAAATATTTTATACTATTATACAGTAAATGTTTTAATGCCACTTTTGATCAATTTAATACATCCTAACTGAATAAAATTATTAAATGATTGTATATGGCTATATTATTTTGTTTTGAGCAAGCATGTGGCGGCCAAACTTAATCATATTAGTTGTAAACTCTAGCCAGTTTGTGAGACTGTGACTAGCAAAATGAATGAATCATAATATGCCCATAATAATAATCAAATATCTAAATTAAGATCACATCTAAAATGATGATCAGCATATAATTAGAATCAGACTACATTTGAGACCTTCTTTAATTGGAGTCAGATCAAATTAATATCACAGTCAGTCTAAAGTAAATTAAACCATTCAAGACAATTCTTTTAGAATCACGAGAAAAGATATACCTGCAGGAAATCACTGATGTAGCTGTCGGATCAGTGGGTGGATCTTTTATCAGTTCATTTGGTTAAGCGTGCTGCTCACTCACCATTCAAAGTCGTGTGCTCTGCAAATGCACGGTTCTGCAGACAGGATCCTGGAGTTGTCCCATCCCACCATGCAGTAGTTTCCTGGACGACGCTTCATGTAGATCTGCTTTTGACCCATTATGCATGGCTCACCCTAAGAAAGTCATATCTAAGTCAGTTGCAACATATATTACAATTTTGAAATTGTGTTTTTGCTTGTTTTTCGTTTTACCTGGTTATGCAGGTGCCAGGTTTGGTAGTCTCCCTCTGTGCACCTTCTGGTGAATATGGACTTGTAGTCAATTTTGATAAGCTGCCATTCAGAACGATGACTGAAGTGTCCAAAAAACCTGCCAATTGACAAAGAAATGTTTAATTCTCATACTGCTCACTCATTTTCATGTAAACCAGGAGACTTTCATTAGCTGGTCCAGACGTGTAAGCATTGGAATTAAACTTTGCAGAAAGGTACATCTCCAAAGACCAGATTGAGCATTCCTGGGTTACTTCATTAGCTATGTCTGAAATTGCTCCCTGTATCCTATAAATTGTACAGTATGGGGTTAGTATCATTATCTGAATTCAGAGTGAACAATGCCCTATGTAATTCATTCTGTAATTCGTTTCTATGTGTGTGTAGCACCTACCGCTCTGCAGATCCTTACGCAGATCCCTGTTATAATTTATTTTTAACAATAATTTCCTGTTAATGTCAGTTCCGTCTTTCAGTCCTTCAGTTTCATTTGTGTTCAAAGTAATAATTAAAAAGTATGATACAACCCTATTAATCTATATACCAGCACTGAGACATAATGAGAAGTGTTATTGGTTCACTGAGACTAACAACATTAGCTTAAGAGTCTGATTAATTAACCTTTCCTCACGAGTGTATCTCTTGAACGAACAGGTTTTTAGAGCTCAGAGGAATCTATTCTTCTGTAATGAATAGGACATAATGAGGACGCACAGGCTGTGTGTGTGTGAGAGAAAGACGGTGGTCAAAAACAAACTTCTATAGACTTACGTCATGATCTGATTTTCTGCACCTGCCTCCACCAGAACACCGTCCACAAACAGCGGCATGGCTGAGAAACTGTGACGAGTCCACTGACGACCTTCATCAAAGCTGATCCTGCAGAACACATTGAGATGTTCAAATGTCAATGGATGACAAAACTACAAACAAACAAAAGAATGTTGTGCATGCAGTGCTGGGTAGAATACTTGTGAATTGTAGTCCGTTACTGATTCCAGATTACATAAAATAAATTGCAGTTAGTAACGTAATCCATTCATTACATTACACATTTTAGGTAATATAACTACTTTTTGATTACTTTTAGATTACTTTCAACCTAACTTGTTTATCATATTGATTTAAATAGGATAATCTTGTATCATATTGATAAAATATATATATATTCTATTTCAAATTGTAATAAACAAAATGAATGTGCATTAAACGTTACATTACAGTACGTCAACACATTACACTTGCTAAAAAAAGATATATTACAAAAATGTGTTTACCTGCATGACCATTAACCAACGTCCGAGAATCATGAACATGCAAATGTGTTACTTAAATGAGAACTCAAATAAAAACTAAAGTGATTTTTGCAAATCCAGTGGTTAAATGCTGTGTGGCAATATTCTAAATGTATTTAATTTCAATTCTATTTTAGAAAGGTACATTTAAAAAATGAAAAAGAATCGGAGATAATCAATAATATGCATAATGCACTGCTATATTGTGTAACTGTAGTCTGATTATGAGTATTTTTAAATGCAATATAATCTAATTACAAGTACTTAATTTTTGAAGTCTGATTACGTAATCCAGATTGCATGTAATCAGTTACTATCCACTACTACATGCAGGTTTGGAAGTGTAAGTAAATGATGACAGAATTTCATTCATGGCTGAACTATACTTTGAATAATCTGTTTTAGAGGGAAGCAGATATAACCAAAAAGTAGAGATACATAAAACCCAGTAAAAGTACAATAAAGATAAAAAAAAAGATAGAAAAGGAAAAAAAAGAAAGCAGAGGTTGAAGAAAACCAGATGCAACATGGAAACATAACAATGTTTCTAGATCTTAACGTCCACAAATGGGGGGAGGGAACAGAAGCAAGTAAAAGCTGGAGAACTTTCTTCCTTCAAGTCTGATCATGATATTTTCTGACAGCTTATCAACATCATTCCACAGGTGCAAACAGTAGGCTAGCATGTGTGACAAGGTTGCAACGATGCACAATGGCACTGCTTCCAAGTAGTCTCCGGTCTGCTAAAAGCAAAAGTCGGAGGTAGTGTTGACATGTATCCATTAAGAGAACACACAGTCAAGTCTGTTATTTGAAGTCATACTCTCAGGAAATGACACGACTGCCCTCCACAGTTGTGACTCCACTTACTGTCTCGCTTGAGTTGTTTAAGAGAACTAAAAAATGAAGGTGCCACACTTCAGTGGGCCTAAAACTAAAGCCAAACGCTTCGAGTGATAAGAGAGAAAAGATTTGAGACTCTGGAGGATTAAACATCAGTGAAGCAAAACCAGGGAGGGCCAATTTGAAGAAGGAACCAATGTGTGAACTCGGGGGGATAAGTGGGAAGCTTTAATATGGAACACTTTCCATGGTGTGCCACGTAAAAACTGATTCCAATCTGTTATTTGGCAGCCTTCGTGTCCTGCCGTTTCATTTTTATTCGTGTGGGGAGCATGTTCGATCTACACCAACCCAACGATTGATTTTTTTCCCTCAATGATCTTAATAGCACAGAACCGACCCTGTCAGACAGATGGAGTGCCGACCGAAGTAACTGAAGCAGGAATTTCACCAAACCAGCATGAATAAACCTGGCAGAAGCAAGCTTATTTTCACCTACCAAAGATGTCTAGTGGGCACAGTGGGCTGCTTCACGGCAACCAAAGCTCCACCTTTGTCCAAAAACCACACGTTGTGCTCTTCCTCAAAAATCTGCATCATGGGAAGAACAACATGGGGTTATTTTCATTTTATTGCACAAATAGGCTCAAAAAGGCACTTTTGTTTAGAAATTTGTGTACTCTATCTCACAGTCATAAATAAGTTTTCTAGTTTTTGTACTCTGGTTTAACCTTTTCGGTTTTGCAATATAGTTCTACAGAGATTACATATTTTTGAAGGACAAAACCCAGCCAAAGTTAGCATTTAAAGGGATAGTTCACCTAAAAATGAAAATTTGATGTTTATCTGCTTACCCCCAGGGCATCCAAGATGTAGGTGACTTTGTTTCTTCAGTAGAACACAAACGAATATTTTTAACTCAAACCGTTGCAGTCTGTCAGTCAGTTAGTCAATGGGATCCACGGCTTTGAGAGTCAAAAAAAACATACACAGACAAAACCAAATTCTTCTTCTTGCTTTACGGCGGATCGCAGACATATAAGTGCATTACCACCACCTATCTCTCAAATGGACCATTGACACTCCTAATTGAGATTGCAGATAGAGTGTCAATGGTCTATTTGAGAGATAGGTGGGGGTAATGCACTTATAAGTCTGCGATCCGCTGTAAAGCAAGAAGAAGAAGAAGAATATGCGTCACGCGCCAGCTGTTTTGAACGTGCTCAGGACAGTTAGACATTGTGGTGGATCAGAGGTAAAAAACGATATAAATACTGTTCAGTTTCTTGCACAGACCGATCGTTTCGTGTCTTTAGACCTCAATGTATCGTCACGAGCCGTAGGGTTTAATTTGGATTTGTCTGTGCATGTTTTTTTTTTTTTTTACTCTTAAAGCCATGGAGCCCATTGACTGCCGTTATATGACTGACAGACTGAAACGGTTTGAGTTAAAAATAGTCATTTGTGTTCTACTGAAGAAACAAAGTCACCTACATCTTGGATGTCCTGGGGGTAAGCAGATAAACATCAAATTTTCATTTTTGGGTGAACTATCCCTTTAAGTACTTCCGGTTCCATCGTTCTGAATCAATGTGGTGTTTTTTAAATGGGTTTTTGGTATACTGCCTGAAATATAAGGTTTGTGGTTAATACAAGCTCAAGATTAGGGCAGTCAGTAATGATTATTTTGGTAATCGAGGTCGATTATTCTGACGATTATTTGAGTAATCAGATAATTATAATAATTTTTTTCATGGTAGTAAAAATTGACCTAAGTGAACAATAGTCTTTAGAATTGCATAAAATAAATAATGTCTTATAAACAATAGAGCTATGTACATTACGCATTATAATGCCTGCAGAGGGCGCCAACAGCATGCCAATTGTTTTTACACTTTACTGCGCAATCTAATTCGTTTAATATTGACTAAACAACTTTTAATTCAAATGTCCATTTAATCTTGAATATTTGGCCTTCTTTAAAAAAGAAATGCTACAACCACTGTAATTTCTTAAATACGTGGACATCAAAACATGTAAACTCAAAGCGAGGGTTTAAACTCTTATTTTGAAATTGTGATGAACAGTTAGCATATTGAGAAATATATTGATGTGTTCTTCTGTGTTTACGTAGGCTTATAAATTATTTACCTTACAAATCTCATGACATGGCGCACATTGAATTCCCAGATGAACGGTACAATAAATGCAAACTCGCAACAATATGCAGAGATTTTGAGATGCTCCACACATGTAAATGATAACAGTTTGTGTGGAACAGCATTTACTGTGAATGGAGCTGCTCTGACACACACGTACGTATCTGTTACGGTATGTGGTTATAGCACAAGCGCACAAAGAATGATTTAACGAAAGGAGTTTTTAATGAGCATTAACACACACATTCCACTGAAATAACATTAATCCAAGACGAAGACTAGAGGGAAACAGAAGGCTTATAAAGATAGGGAAACAAAAGAACCAACAAGATGATTAATTAACACAGGTGATACGAATGATAATTAGACAAATGAACTAATGGGAACAGGAAACAAACCAAATAAGGGCAAAACGGAACTAAACAGAAACAGACACGTGACAGATATTGCCCCCCCTCTCCTGGAAGGCGCGTCTCGTGCCGTAACAGTTCCATCGGGGAGGGGGGGTGGGTGCCCTGGATCCCAGGGCGGATCATGGAGTTTGGGGAGCCATGGTGGATCAGGAGACTCAGGAGGCCATGGCAGAATAGGAGATTGCGTGGCCTTTGTCCTTGGCCCGGCCACTGGCATATGAGATGGAGAAAGGTTGGATGGAACCAGCGGAGATGAAGGAGATGAAGGAGACTCAGGATACGAAAGAGGGCTTTCTGGAGCAGCCTCTGGGGTGAGGACAGTAGCCGGGCTTGCAAAGCGTTGATTTCCCTGTGAACAGCGGGATTGGCTGAGGATCGAGCGGCGGGCTGATTCTGGATCGGGGCTGAACACTCTCCAGACACCGGAGGATCCCTTCTCTCCAGCTGAGTCCAGTGGTGTCTGGGAGGTCCACGGGGTGATGGTAGTTGGCGGATTTTTTTAAAAAATTGAGTACTCTAATTGAATCTAGGTATCTTGACAGCCCTATTTAAGATATTTTCACATTTTATTCTATGACATAAAATACACACTTAAAAACCCTCTGTGAGTTACTTGAAAAAAATAAAATAAAATTGTTGCTATCAAGTGGCTAAATGGGAAGTATGAACCAGTATGAACCAGCCATACCTGTCTCCAGTTATTGCCTGCATCTGATGAAATGAACATCGCCACATTATTGTAAGACAGCTCGGAGCCAATATTTCCTAAGAAACGAACCAAATCCAAAAAGATAAATAAATAAATATTTGTGTTAAATAATGAAACAATGTCGAACACCAGCATAGCACATTCAAAATTCATAAATCAACAAATGTGTATTTGTACTTGAATAAGCAGCTTTTGTAATTGAGGTCAGACAGCATGGTTCAATATTCGCTCAATCCATGGTCATACAAACTCAATATACTCACAACATGCATACAAACAAACTCAGTTCTGACTGGCATGTTCATGAGCCCACAATCCTGACACACAAGCATATTGCACAAAAGAATGGTTGTTTCCAAACAGCAATGAGGTTAAATTGAGGTTTTGAAAAGAAAAAATCTTGATGTCTCACACTGTGCTCAGAATTACCAAGACACAAAAGTCTGGAATTAAAAATCAAGTGCCACAGTATGAAATCAAACACTTCTTATCAAATATCTCATCCAAGACCAAATGATTTGAGCTATGCTACCCTTACTCATTTTATATCTCCATACTTTCCCACTATGTCACCAATTGGCTCATTTTGTGCATTTTAGATCAAAGTTACTTAAATGAAATATTAAAAAGAAACTTCTGAGCAATATGTTTCCCCTCTAATGACTCGGTATTACAGAAGAGATTACAAGAGGAAGACAAGGTAAGTGTGCCACAACTTCTACTCTTGTCTACTTCTAGTTGTGTTGTTTTACGCCTACACACACAAACATCATGAGTAGCGTAAACCCACCCACAGTCGCCTCCGCTGTGTGCTGTTGCCCTGTTCTAAGACTGTCAAAATGAACCGAGGGGAAGTGATTGTACGTCCTTGAGTTACCTGTGAGAAATGAGTTTGTTTCCTTCAAGTGACAACTCTAGCAGCAAACCCGCTGGGAATGTGAAATGAGAGAGCTGTTCATGTTTAAAGAACTTTCGTATATTTAAAATGAGGGGCTATTTCAAAACTGATTGGACATAAGATGACAAATATTTGACACCAGACCACTCATTAAACAGAACAAGTGTATAGAGAAATGAGTATTTACACTGCTATGTGTGTGAGTGTGCGCGTTTTTGTGACAAATGAGGACATAAATTTGTATAATGACAAGGGTATGACAGGTATTACAAGGAGAAGGTAACTTTTCAGGACATTACCCCATGTCCCCACTTTTCAAAACGCTTATAAATCACACAGAATGGAGTGTATTGAAAATCTGAAATAGCACAAAGTTTCCTGTAAGGGGTAGGGTTAGGTGTAGGGCAATAACATACAGTTTGTACAGTATAAAAACCATTACGCCTATGGGATGTCCCCCCAAAAACAATCGTGTGTGTGTTTTAATAATCATGAACTAACATTTTTTTTTTAGGTTTTTGAAAGTGTAAGTGAATGCACTTGGTGTTCAAAATATTTTCTTTGTTCCATATTAATTTTACAAATATGTGGTCTACATTCATGAATACGTTGATTCCTTTTTTTTCTTCTTTTTTTTACATTATGTACCCATAAAGAGGGGCCTATTACGTGGAGCACATTGTCACAAGGCCTTATTACAACCACCTTTATATAAAATAAAATAAAATAAAACAATAATAAAAGTTTGTTATTCATGTTAATGATTAACATGAATAACAAACTGACTGAGTAAAAGGAATAGTTCACGCACTACAAACATATGTAACAATGTAAAATAATCAATAAAATAAAATCTGATGTGTATCTGCTTACCCCCAGCATCAAACATGCAAATGTGTGGGCTACATCATAGATAGTTCACCCAAAAATGAAAATTAGCTATCATCATTTACTCAAACATGCATTTTTTCCTTCCGAACAAAACAGGCATTTTGAAGTATGTTGGTAACCAAAAAGTTTTGTTCACCGCTGACTTCCAAATTTCTCAAAAAAGCCTATTTCATGTTCCAGAAAAAACAGAAAGTCATATTTGTTTGGGACGACATGAGGGTGAGTAAATAATTTTCATTTTCAGGTGAAATATCCATTTAAAAGTTGTTTGTATTTGTGATTTAGGGTGATTTGCTCATAAACAAGCCAAGTCGTACTCCAAATTACATTTTCAATTGGTGCCAAAATCCCA
Source organism: Onychostoma macrolepis (assembly GCF_012432095.1). Classification (NCBI taxonomy): domain Eukaryota; kingdom Metazoa; phylum Chordata; class Actinopteri; order Cypriniformes; family Cyprinidae; genus Onychostoma; species Onychostoma macrolepis. The sequence continues at coordinate 15,101,877 of NC_081155.1, forward strand.
CTAAACGGATCAAATGCAGACTGCAAACAAACATAAGGGTCTGCAGCAAAAGCTCTGGCGTGAAAGCATCCTTAGTGACCAGCCTGACGTAACAAGCAATGTTTAAATTTCTTACAAACATGCCAACACACCCAACAGAGGCTGAACATGACAGTCCCACACATGCTGCTCGTGTTTTCATTTACCTGTAGCCACGATGACTCCCGGCGCCGAGCTCTTGGTGGAGATGGAGCCTGAGAGGTACGGGTTCTCTGACATCTGCAGTTGTAGGTGCAGCGAGCAAAACGGCTGAGCAGAGAGAAAGTGACACATCCTCCATTAGCCACAACAAAGCTATTATGTAGCTGTCAATCAAAAGAAGCCGACGTGATCCCGCAGGCATGAGAAAGTCTAAGACAATAAGCGCACGAGTGCTGCTGCGTCGGCCATAACACAGGCGACTTTATGCTTAATATTACACAATTCATAATACAGAAACAACTCCTATAATTCACTGTCATGACCCTGGAGAAACATGGATAATGCTGGGTGATCTATTGCATACGGATACCGTTAATCTTGCCGTCGGATATCTACCGTGTAAACAAAATAACACAGCTCAGGTAAATCAAGACAATAAATCTACAAAGCAAACTCAGTCAAATCAAGTTAATATCAAGGCAACACAAACATAATTTAGAAAATTATAGCTGTTGTGGGAATGATTCTGTGTTCCGTTTAAATTCAGATGTAGAATATTCCAACCTGATATGTCTTATTTTAAACCATAAAGGCCAGACGATACAAAACAAAACAAAATGCCAATCGCAATCTTCGCTTAGCAGGTGTTCGACTGTGAACAAAGAAGATGTCTGGCAACCAAATTACAGAGAATAAATGTTTCTGTGCAATGTTAACATGTTCTATAGGGGCATAATTATCAACATACAGGATCACGCCTTTCTCTGCTAACATCTGCAAACATTTTTATCACATAATGTAGGAACTATGACTTGTTGATGTATTTTGTTTGCTTATAATGTTTTGCATTAACAATGTACATCTCTCTAGGTGCCAGAAAGGCACACATTGTCTTGAGGGATGAATTTCTGTTTCCAAGTTTAAGTGGGATTCTATTACACTTTTCAAAGTAGGAAGTTGATTTCCTGGATTGCAAAGCAGCATAACACTATGGTGTGACGTGACTCGTCAAAATTAAATCGTGCTCATTATGATCAGCTGTCTGCACTGGAAGCAGCCGAAGGCACATCGCCGATGCCCTATTTCAGTTTTTATCACGTGGTACAGCCACTTAATAGTAATAGCAATTGTTCACTCAAAAATGACAATTTTGTGGAAGTTTATAATGAAATAAAAATATCGGTTGAAGTTTATTTTAAGGTGTCTTTGTTACAGTGTAATTATACATTTGAGTACCGAGTAATATTAATTAACTACATGTACTTACTCTATAGATAGGGTTAGAATTAGGGTTTGGCTTAGGGTTAATTGCATGTAAGTATGCAGAATTTATTATTATTATAATAGTAAGTACCTGTACATATAACGTGTAACAAGGACACCCTAAAATAAAGTGTTGTCAGAATCAGAAATGAAAAAAAAGTAGATATTTTTTTGTGTTTTGACTTAAAAAACCTATACTGTCGGTCTAATTCTTTTGTTTCTATAATGTAAGTGCAGTTGTAGTTGCACTACTATTCAAAATGGGGCCAACTTGCTTGCTTATTTATTTATTTATTTATTTATTTATTTATTAAACAAAAAACAAAACGGATAAAAATATTTTTTTTGGAAAACTTCAAAAGTGACAGGTGACAGTAAAGACTGTTTCAAGTTATCAAAAAATATAAATAAACACATAAAAAACATCAAATTCTATCAAAAATTGTGGGAAAAAAAAAACAGCATAACTTTTCTCAGCATTGATAATAAATGTTTTTTTGAGCAGCAAATTGGCATATTAGAATGATTTCTGAAGGATCATGGGACATTGAAGACTGGAGTAATGATGCTGAAAATTCAGCTTTGCATCACATGAATAAATTATATATTTAAAATACATTAAAACAGCTATTTTAAATTTTAATAATATTTCAAAATATTACAGTTTTTTATTGTATTTTTGATCAAATAAATGCAGCCTTGGTGACCTTTAGAGACTTCTTTTAAAAACATTTAACAAATCGTGAATCAAACTTTTGAATGGTAATGTATATGACAAATGTATAATACTATTAACACAGAGTCAAATTTAAACCATTTCAAAATAAAATAGGATTTGATTTCATTTTACTGTTGCTGAATTGTAGCCTCAATCTTCCAGCCGATTGGTCTGTGTTAGTAAATACTCAGAAATAACATGTAGCGTTGATGCTTACAAATGTAGAGAGCCTCCAGCCATGACTTGTAGAAGTATGTGTTTGGCTTTGTAATAAAGGGTACTGTGGCTGTGATGTTTTATTACTGAGTGCAATAGTGGGTATCATGTACTCATTTATCTAACACTAGAAAGATAACAACTTGAAAAGCTCTAATGAATAGCAATAACATATTGACTGCGGTTTCCACCAAAAAAGGGACAAATAATGCAATATAATCATGTTTGGAGTACCCTCTGTCGAGACCGCTACCCTTACCGTGAATGCTAATTGCCCTTTACAGTCATTACCGGCGAAAGACAGGGATTTGACATTAAAGCAGAGAAGCAACTCTCCTGGGACCTCCAACATAACAAAACCAGAATTATATCTGCTCTCCATGCATCACAAATTGTCCTTTTCATCCCCTCAATAGGTGGCTTGACATTATTATGTGGATGGCAAAGGCAACAGAATTTCGAGTCGGTAATGGTAAGGATTATAGGAGCCTAATGAGAGTGTCAAAGCAGAGGACTATTACAGCCACTTCAGTCTGCTGGAGCTTTCTGTGTGTGTTTCTTTGGCCTTGATGTTTTTCTTTTGACTCTAAACATGATATGGCTGCTAAATATTAATGAGTCTCTATCCATATCAATACACTGAAACTATTTCCCATTTACAAATAATAAAAAGGTATTACTTGAGTAGATCTTATATCATTTCTGATTAAGCATTACAGAGTCTGTTGCCTTTAATCAAATCTGTTGGAGAAATAATATTACCTTGAAAGAATTTAAGTTAAGCTAGCCGCATGTTAATAAAATAAATAGTTCCCAAATTTCCTAGAACATTTGGTCTAGATTTCTTTTGTATTCCCATAAATAACAAGCTGACCCATGAATCAAATCAAATCAAATCAAATCACCAGAGTAATGTTTATTAGTGAGTGAACTCTTCCTTTAACTTACAAAAACTACAAATACTTACAATTAATGTATTTTATTTTATTATAACATAATGCTTGTAAGCAAGCAAATTATTATTTTATGTGTAAAACAACAACAAAAAAACAACAACAACAAAAAAAAACAATCAAACTAAATAAATAAATAAAACAATACAATACAATTATTTTATGTATTTAGTAATGTTAACAAGAAAAACAAACAGACCAACTTAAAGGAATGGTTAACTTACTAATAAAACTTGGCATAACATAAAATAACTGTATATTTTTTTCAGTAATGCCTGACATGAATAACAACTAACCAAGTTAAAGGAACAAAATCACTAATAAAGTGTTGTAAAATAAAATTAAAAAAATAATACATTAAAAATAAAAATAAAAAACATTAAAATAAAAATAATTATGAATAACAAACTGGCCAAGTTAAAGGTATAGTTCACTGACTTATGAAAAAAATAAAATAAAAATAAAATAAAATAACAATTGTAGGTATTTTAGTAATGATTAACATAAATAAAGTTAAAGGAATAGTTCCCTCACTCATAATAACATACAATAACATAAAATAAAATAAAATAAAATAGTAGGTAATTTAGTTATGATTAACATGAATGTCAAACTGACCAAGTTAAAAGAATAGTTCACTCACCAAGGTAAAAAAAATAAAAATGTGTTAAAGTAAAATTAAATAAAAATAATTGAATTATATTAATGATTAACAAGAATAACAAACTGGCCAAGTTACAGGAATAGGAGTAATTCGCTCACTAACATAAATTGTGTTAGTTGTAAGTAAGTAAGTAAATAAATGATCCAAACAAAGAATCCTTCCAACCCATGTGTTTCTTACCAGCACACAATGAATGGGATTTCCTGTTAGGTCAGTAGCAGGCGCCTGCAAAAGCCTCCAGTCCCGGCCTTTGTTGTAAGTAATGTACGTCTTCACCTGGTTCTCCACCTTCCTATTAGCGATTAGCATGCCTTCAATCCCTGCTACCTGGGAACAAGGGGGAAGAAATATGATACAAATATGAACATGAACATCTACATTCAGCGTTACAGTGCTTCGGACTGCCATCTAATAAAGTCTCTTAATTACGCAGACACTAGCGGCCACTCTATGATAGCCCAAGCTCTCTGACATGCTATTACTCTAGCTGACAAGCATCTAACCCAGTGCCAGGCTGCTCATCCTTGGCTTAAAACAAGCCCAAACTTAGCAATATTGAATGGTGACAGTGGTGCTAGCGATCCGTTTTAAATCGCGCCCCGCTAGCGAAGCATGCTCTAAGGCAGGGTCCGAGTCTGTAAGTGGCACTAATAGGGACTGCATTTGACAGTGTCACAGTGACGGAGCCGCATTGGATGGACACGGCTAATGAGGTCCCCTCCTCCGCTGGCCAGACGTGTCAATCACAGCGGTAATTATTTATTATCCTTTAGCTTCCATCTCTCCGTTCCAATGTTCTCCCGGAAGAAGATGGATGTACTGGTTGTGGTAGAGCGGTTCATATTCAGCATGCTCTGCAAATCGGGTCATACTTCAGTGAGCAGATCAGCTGCTCGTTGGGGTTTACAATGAATTCATCAGGAGTCCATGTTCAGCACTATCTATGCAAACAATCAAAAGAGCTACTGAGCAAACAAAGCAAAGATCTCTTGCCTGAAATACTTCTGTTTAAAACAAGAGTAAAATGACCAAGAAGATCTTGCTGTGTAAACTAATTTAAGAAGCTGTTTGGGGTGCATCATATGTTGGTGACCAATGGAGTTTTCAACTGGGAGGAAAGACGAACAGGAAACCATTGGCAATTGCGGGAAATTATGTTCTACATCCACTTACAATAAACTTTTAGACCAGATGCAAATTAAAATGTTGAAGAAAAACTCAGCATAATTTATTTTATTTGTATGCCACTTAGTTTGATATTTTATGTAAAGCAATGATATTTATTTTTAATTGACCATAAAGATTTGATTCCATTGTATACTACCATTCAAAAGTTTGCAGATTTTTATTTATTGTTTTTATGATTAATCACATCCAAAATAAAAGTTTTTGTTTACATAATATATGTATGTGTACTGTGTATATTTATTATGTATATATAAATACAAACACATGCATGTATGTATTTTGGAAATATTTACATGCATATGCATTTATATGTTTATATTCTTATATTTTATATTATATATAAGTATATTTAATATATAAACATAACATATTTTTCTTAAATATATACATGCATGTGTTTGAATTTATATATACATAATTAATATACACAGTATACATATATTATGTAAACAAACTTTATTTTGAATACGATTAATCGTTTGACAGCACTATTATTTATATATACTTATTGTTATTTTATATACATTTTATATATTTTAAATAGGTATTGTTGAACATATTTTAAAAATGTAATTAGTTCCTGTAATGACAAAGCTTAATTTCTGCTCACCATGGATGAGTTTATTTGACCAGAAAAACTGTAAAAACTGTAATATTGTGATATGTTATTACATTTTCAATAACTTTTAAATTTTAATATATTTAAAAAATGTGTCTGATTTTAAAGCTGAATTATCAGCATAAATACTTCAGTCTTCAGTGTCTCATTATCGTTCAGAAATCATGGCAATATGCTGATTTAGTGCTCAAAAACATTTATTATTCTTATTATTATCATCAATGGGGGGAAAAAAAAGTTGTGATGCTTAATATTTTTTTGTGAAAATCATACTTAATATTTTTATTTTGTGGAAATTATTTATTTTATTTATTTATTTTGGAATATGTATTTTTGTAATGTAAAAGTCTTTACTGTTACTTTTAATCAATTTAATGAATCATTGCTGGATAAAATATTAATGCGAAAAAATTAAAAATAAATAAATAACTTATTTGTATATTTGAATTCTAGTGTTGCCAAGGTAAGCAGTGTGTGTACTTTGCATACAGGGCAGCAGGCCGCTGATGCCAACACCAAAGAAGTGTGTGCCAGAACCAAAATATGCATTATCAATCATTACTGTTATAAAAATATATAAAAGTAAAGCAACTTCACTTCTCGCCGATCAATAGAGAGATAAATATGACAAACGTCCAGTCACAAACTTAGGTTCCAACTGGAGCTTCAGTGAAAAAAGCCAGGTTTCAATAAGCATTAATGAAGGCTGCTGCAATCTATTAGAGATATGGATGGACTGCTGATTCAGTATTGGCAGGGTGAGCGTGCATTGAGCCAGCCTTGGCACAGAAGTGGGGAGATGCATCATAACCAATGCATTAATGAAACCATCCTTGCTTGCACTCACTAATGGAGACTATTTTTAGCTGCTTGGACAAGGGAAGCGAATGTTTCATTTCTCAGTGTTTTTTGTGCTTGGTACAGGCTGCTAATTTTAAAGCAATATGATATAGTATATGCTTAGAGCGACCATATACTGATCGTAACGTCTTACTGTCAAGAAGGAGGAATGGTTTTCTTGAAGTCAATTGGCAAATCTACTCTTACAGAAAAAAAAAAACTACAGTGTGAGAGTTCTAGCCACAGACAGGCAGCTCGATCTTGAAATATTGATACTTCTGATACTCAAGTTTTCTAGTAAGGATTTATCCTTACAAAATAATATCGATTGTCGATTCTGCTAGACTAGTGAGTAGTGATTTTATTATTTAGTATAGAAATGAATGCAAATCATAAACGTCTAAAGGGAATATATATACAGTTATGGCCAAAAATATCGGCACCCTTGTTAAATATGACCAAAGAAGGCTGTGAAAATTAATCTGCATTGTTAATTCTTTTGATCTTTTATTAAATATATATATATATATATATATATATATATATATATATATATATATATTGAATCACAAAAATCTAACCTTTCATTGGATAATAAGAATTTAAAATGGGGGGAAATATTATTATGAAATAAATGTTTTTTTTTCTTAAATACACGTTGGACACAATTATTGCTACCCCTAGAAATTCCTACGAGTAAAATATCTCTGAAGTATATTCCCATTCATATTCACATTTTTGAGCACTCCAGGGTGATTATGAACATGAATTTATCCAGCCATGGCTTCCTGTTTCACAGAAATATAAATAGGAGGGAAAACAAAGCCCAAATTACCAAAGAATATATTTCTGATGTGCAGCAAAACATAATTGAGCTTCACAAATTAGTGAAGTGGCTTTAAGAAAGGAGCTAGAGTAGTGAAAATTCCCATTTCCACCATCAGGGCAATAATTAAGAATTTCCAATCAACATAAATGTTATGGGAAGAGGACGTGTGTCTATATCATCCTAATGCACAGTGAGAAGGAGAGTTTGAGTGGCTGAAGACTCTCCAAGGACCACAGCTGGAGAATTGCAGAAAATAGTTGAGTCTCGAGGTCAGAAAACCTTTAAAAAAAAATGTCAAACAGAACCTACATCACCACATGTTGTTTGGGAGGGTTTCAAGAAAAATTCTCCTTGCTCATCCAAAAACAAACTCCAGCATATTCAGTTATCAGACACGACTGGAACTTCAAATGGGACTGGCTTCTATGGTCAGATAAAACAAAAAAAATGAGCTTTTTAGCAGCAAACACTCAAGATGAGTTTGGTGAACACAGAGATAAAAAGTACCCCATGTGTACAATTAAATATACTGCTGTATTTTTGATGTTGTGGGCCTATATTTCTGTTGGAGGTCCTGGACATCTTGTTTAGACACATGGCATCATGGATTCTATCAAATACCAACAGATAAAAAAACAATAAGTCACTGACTCTGTTAAAACTATTATAATGGGCCATGTTTGGATCTTCCAACCGTGCAATAATCCAAATACAAACCTCAAAAACAACACAAAAATGGGTCACTGAGCACAAAACCAAGCTTCTGCTGGCCATTCCAGTCCTTCTGACATGAACCCTATAGAAAATGAGTGAGGTGAACTGAAGAGAAGAAGCACCAACATGGATCTGGGAATCTAAAGGCTCTGAAGTGATTCTGGATGAAGGAATGGTCTCTGATCTCTTGTCAGGTGTTCTCTAACCTCATCAGGCATTATAGGAGAAAAATTAGAGCTGTTAAACTGGCAAATGGAGGTTTCAAAAAGTATTGAATAAAAGGGTGCCGTTAATTGTGGCCAATGTGTGTTAGAGAAAAACATTTATTTCATAATGATATTTCCCCCCATTTTAAATTCTTATTATCCAATAAAAGATTGGATTTTTGTGATTTTTTTAATAAAAGATCAAAAGGATTAACAATGCAAATTAATTTTCACAGCCTTTGATCATATTTACCAAGGGTGCCACTCTGTAATATTGCTCTGAAAGTCATAAATAAAGTAAAAAGAAAGAAAAAAAAAACTTTACTTACTACGTACTACTTAACTTTAGTACGAGATAAAAAATGTAAAAAATTTACAAAAAAAAAAAAGAAACTAGTCTAATAGCCTAGTCTTGTTAAAAGAAGAAAGCAGAACAATGCCACTGACATAATAAAAAGTGTGCTTTGGAGCAATAAAGCAATAATTTTAAATGTTTTGAATTTGAGGATTGATCTTTTCTGAAGTACCAGTATTTCTTAGCCGAGCTTAAGCTGGCTAAGAAACCAGTTATGCTCCAAAACACAGCTAAACTTGAGTAAGATTTTCCAGTGGGAAACAAGTAACGATATGTCTTCTTGGTACAATGAACTCTTTTATCTCGAAAGATCAAGGGAAACTTCATTCCTCGAGATAGGATCCCTTTAAAAAGGAGTCATACACAAAACACGAGCAGTTCCCATTGAATCAGCAATCTCTCTCCTCTCCACTCTCGACAACATTTAACTACAACTCAATTTATCTCTCTGTCTTCATTGCTATCGTTCATTTACGCTTGCTAATTCCCCAGAGGCTTAAGATAATGTGGGCTATGCTTGAGTGCCAGGGCGAGAAGTAGCGTCTGACATGAATTCTAATGCAGCCTGAGGAGCAATGAGCATCTAGCATGAAGCCGTTGACTTGAAGGCTAATGTTAGCTTGTTAACAAGTTAGTGATGAAGTTATGCCTCGTAAAGGTCGATCATGCTGTTGCCTCCGAGCCCACGGCTGGTCCTGACGTTCTCCAGGGCCAAGGTGAAGTATATGCCTCGCGTGTCAGATATGTACAGGTTATAGGTATCATTTTGGTTCCACTCCTGTACGGCGGTGAAAACCTGACCTTGATCTGTGCTCACGATATGCATGTCCTAGAAAACAGAAAAAGAAAAAAGGAGAAAAGACAGCTGAGGGTGAGAAAAAAGAAAGCAGAAGTCATTAGCGAGGACCCCTGCTAGGTCTCGGTGGGCATGATCTACTGGATTACATGTTTGCGCAGGACTCAATTGAATATGTGTTTTAATGTATCCCCAACTGACCAAAGCAAGCCAAGTGAAAAGATCTTGTACTTCAGTTCTTCAACAGGAATGTGCAGAAATGTGCTTGGCATTAGTAACTAAAAACCTTTACTTTTAACTGATCATTCATCCACACCAATAGGTGTCATAATAAAGGCCAAAACTACTGGGGATAGCAAAGTAACTACAGAGGGTTGATGAAAAGCTAATAAATAATTAAATTATAAAAATGTAGTACATTCTCCTCCTGTCTAGCTTACTTTCGAATCTAGTTGTCTAATAAAAATACTTTGTCTACTCCAGCTAATTCATTTGAAATTTTAGATGATCTCTTACCTTCGGCAGGGAGTATTTGGGGATTTTAATGCGTACAAAAGATTCCCTTTGATAGGACACATAGTAGCTTGCTCTGCCAGTGTTCGTCACCTGCATGGAAAAACAAAAAACAAAACACATATCTCAGATATCAAATAACTGGCATCAACAATGGGGAAATCTATTGACAGTAACTATTGATTTGTCTTTGTACTCTGAACAAAAGTTTAGAGGTGGGTGGTATGACCAAAATCTTATATCACAGTATGAGTAATTTTATATAACGGTAATGATGTAATGCGAAATATACACCCTAATGTTGGCTTTGTTAAAAGTAACTGGCAACTCAGAACTGGGTAAATATGTTGGGTTAAACCATGGGTGTCCAAACCTGTTCCTGGAGGGCCACTGTCTTGTAGAGTTTGGCTCCAACCCCAATTAAACACACATTGACCAACAAACAACAAATTAAGGTCTTGAGACTTACTAGAAACTTTTAGAAAAGTGTGTTGGAGCTGAATGGAGCTAAAAGAATAATTGGACACCCCTAGGTTAAACTACAAGCAGTATATACTGTCATAGTGTCCAGCAGGGTTGCCAGGTCTGCAAAACAAACTCATCCCAAATCACTTTTTTTTTTTTTCCCACGATTTTCCACTCCTTTGATTGTACGCTCTGTCGAAATCCGTGTTCCGGGGGGAAGGAGTCCCACTTTGTCGAAATAGCTCTCCGGTGGTAAGACTTGGAAACCCCAAGCCCTATATTTGATGAGGCACATTTGATGAGAATGAGAGCTATTAACTTCCTGTCTCCTCCAGCACATTACACAAAGCTGTAAATTCAGATGGCTAATTCAGTGACGGATCGTGCAGGTTATGTCTAGAACGACCCGTTTAAAATCTCCCCACCATGATTTGGAGGATACTGCTTGGTCTTGGTTTGTCGATGCCCTTTGCAGTTCAAGAGTGGAGAGTGGTAAATATCTTGTAGGACAATCAATAATCTCATTATTCTCTGTCAAGAGAAATCTTTAATTCTCGCAAGCAACGCGCCCGCTCCCACCCCGCTCCGAGGGGGATTGTTGGCGCTAATGATAGCGCGTGTAGCAAATACACACTGGTTGTTAGCATACACAGCAGGAACTGTCAGAAGCTTGTCATATCTACAGCTGCACAAGGGGGAATGGAAAATGAAATAAATAACTCTTCCGCAGCACAAAAGGTACTTCATCCTGCCAAAGTAGCAGATACGTTTAATTCATCCCACCTCTTTTCATAATTTCAATTAGAGGGCATATATACACCCAACAGGATTCCGATTTGAACATGGGAATAAAATGGCTCCGTGATTATATGACAGAAACAATTATGCTTCTTAGCGGGTAACGTGCATTCAATAAATGAGGAGAGAGAGGCAGAGAAAGAGAACAGCGGTCTGGAGAAAGTTATAAACAAACAGCATGTCCGACGTGTCTCCAAAAAGCCGCTCTGCGTGCAACAGAAGGAAGGAGCAGGCAGGATCGATGCTTTCCAGGGGCAGTTGAACTTCGAAAGAAATTGGGATGATCGATTTTTCTGTTTCACATTCTTTGGACTGTGATGTGGCGTGACAAAACATTGGGGTTGAGCGTCCACTCCTTATTGGCAGGACTTGTTATCTGCACTGCTGTTAGACTTCCAAGAGGGTTGTGAGTAAATGTTTTGAAACTTGCCATGTGAGGAACTTTTCCGTTGGCTGGGAAATACTGTCATTTATAATTCCCAGTCTGAAGTTTTGGCCATGACTTCGGATGCAATTATTTGTATTCTCTAGGTGCCCATTCTCTATTTCCCATCCTAATATGTACTGTTTTGAAGACAATTGTTTTCATGCAAACGGAAATTAATATATTCAAAAACTGCCCTGGATTGGAATTGGAAATTTAGGCTATTACCATTTCACTTTTTCCCTTGAGTATAAGATTATTATTCTGATCCACTAGGGAGTTGAAAATGACACATGAACACATACATATTTACGCACACAAACTTTGCCTGAATGTTAAGGAAACTTTAGTTTTTGGAAGGGAATGACATGAGGGTGAAGAAATGGTGACAGAACGTTCATTTTTGGGTGAACTATGTCTGTAAGGTATATTCTCACTGATGGTGATCTGCAGCCCAAAGCAAGTCTTTCATTTTCAATGAGATTTGGAGATCGGGGCCGATATGTGCAGCGGCAACAGTTGCCAATGTGACTAAGGTGAGCAGAGTTCAACTTCTTGGAAATGAGCAGCAATGCCATGGGAGTGAAGACAGAAGGCCTCGTTAGTTAGATAATCAAATAATGCATATGCCAAATTTTGGAACCCACTTGTTACAGTCTATATATGCACTATATACATATCACACATTCCACAATTTATAAGTGAGTGGCAACGGGAATGACAGAGCATTTCGCAATGGGAACACAAACAGAAACCCCAACAGATCTGTTGTTCTAGGAAGTCCTTATCTCAAAGACTAATGGCAAAGGGTTACACTGTTGTCATTGTATTTTTTTATGATTATACATTTGACTTTCATTAACTGTAGATGTCACTATATAATTCCATAAATAATTAAATGATGCCATTTGATGGCTTGACTTGTTTCTTTACTCTAAAGCACTTCAGAAGATGCTCCTTAATATAACAATAATCGTATGTATATATATATATATATATATATATATATATAAAATTAGGCATCTTCTGTCCTAAGACAAGAACATATTTTAGTTTTAGGTTTTAGGACAACTTTGATGAAAGGTTTGATGAAAATATATTTATATATATTTTTAATTGTATCATTAATTTAACATATTTTTTAATTGAATTGAATTGAATTTTATTTTTTATTAAAAATAATACAATTATATATATATATATATATATATATATATATATATATATATATATATATATATAACATTAATTGATAACATGTTTAATATCTAATTAATATATCTCTGATCTCTGTGATCTCTGGTCCTTACCTGAACAAACACGTATTCATCTTGAACCACAAGTGAGTTGGTCTCAATATAGCCAGAAAATGGATATGTCCTACTGGATTCAGAGCAGGCTTGAGCTCTGCATGTCACATACTGGCAATCTGTTGTAAGGAGAGACAGAAAGAGGATTCTAGCTGTTAATTAGATTTTGATTCTGAGGGCACTGAGTCCAGCAACCTCTGACAGCTTCTCAGAATCAGAAAGGACGTATCAGCTTCAAGGAACATTAGGTGGAAGATTCAGAATTATGTATCCAATATTAAATGGAAAGTTCATTCAAACAACTGAAACTTCTGTCATTATTTGCTCACCCTCATGTCAACCATTTTTTCCACTGAACACAAGAATTCTGGTTTTTGAAAGCTTGGTTACTATGAACTATTGATGTATGGAAAAAGAACTGAGATCGAATTTATTTATTTATTTTTTTTTTTCAAATAAGGGTGAGTAAACAATGTTTCAATGGACTATGCCTTTAACCAGTGAGAGAAAGTAAGGTGGAGAGAGTCCAGGTCCTGTATTAATCTGCTATCAGATGGTATGTTTATCATTACGGTAATCCTGTCTAGCTGCCTGCAGGACTGGCTTTATCCTCATTCCCAAGAGCACGGTTTCTTTTCTCATCTCTTTTCCTCCTCTAACATCAGGACTGAAGCAGGAGTATACCATAGATCAGTAGATGGGATGTGAAAGGAAGGTGGGAAAAAAAGAGAATTCGAAATAACCCTAGTATGTACTGTAAAGCTAGGAGCATTTCTTTGAATGGACGAGCATACTAAAGAAATACACCTCTTCACTGAGCCACTGAGTCTGACACTGAACGAAAATATAACTTGTGAAAGTACTGGGACATGTTGTTTCAGAACGAACAGAATGAGTGAGGAATCAGCAAGAATCTGCTGGCTCTTTCTTTTCTCAAATGAATCAGAATGAGTGAGACATGAGCAAGGATCTGCCTGCATTTTTTCAAATGAATCTGTTGAGTGAATAATAAAATGACTCACTCAATACTCCAAATTTAAGAAAAATATGATGTTTTGAATGATTTGTTTTTACTTTTATAATATAATATTACATTTTAATAATATTAAAATTAAATTAAATTAAATTAAATTAAATTAAATTAAATTAAATTAAATTAAATTAAATTAAATTAAATTAAATTAAATTAAATTAAATTAAATTAAATTAAATTAAATTAATTAATAAATACATAAATAAATAAATAAAATAAAATAAAGTTTTTGTTTATTAAAAAAGGACTAGGTCCATGACCTGGGGAACAGTTACATGTCTTTTTTAGCATACCAAATTAAAAGATTTGAGTGACTGTTATGAATCAAATTTCCCACTACTAGACTGCTAGACAGTTTTGGAGAATACATACAAAGACAGAAAGAAGCAACTCACGGCCATCAGGAGTGTGAGCCTCCATGTGCACCAGATCTAACTCCTTGTCCAGACCGGTTACTGACCTGCATTAGACACACCAGAGCGAGGAGAAAGCAGTTTTATCACAGAGACGAAAAAAAAAAAAATCCATAACAGATGTCTTACTGAAGGTCCATTTCAGCCAGCAAAGTGAAAAAAAAAGAGTTGTGAGGTGCCACTTCCCCAAATGCCACATGATGGGGAAAAGTATCAAAGTACAATTTACAGCAGCAACCAGAAGCATGTCTAAAACCCATGTATTTGTAGGTGTATATTTGTGCATGATGGTGACAGTGAAGGAGTACAATGGAAATGAGAATGATGACACCTGTTGGAAACATGAGTGTGTGGAGCACCAGCCTTTAAACAACCCTACCATTAACTAGACAGTGTCTTTTATAGCTCAAGTAGGCTGTACCAGTGCACACGTTCTCTGTGACTCATGCACACACTGAAGACAAGTTTCTCACTAACAGTCTAAAACATCCTTTCAGTGGTTAGCATTGAGTTACATATCATCTTAGATATTTTATGTGATTTGTACACTTTATTAAGAATGCATTGACTAAGAATGTAAATGTATTTGCGTAAATTTCACATAAATACTGTTCTTGCGATCTTAATCTTACATTGTGTCACATTTAAAAAAATAAATAAATAAAAATTCTGACAAAAATCATTGTATAAATGTTCCATTCTCAGCCAGTAAAAGAGGGGTTACTTAGATATGGCAACCCACTTCATGTAATATAGGACCGGTTTATTAAAGTTAATATGACAGGAGTAAAATAAAAGCTCAATTGTTTAAAGTTTGAAAATGAAGAAATAAAGACATCCATTAGAATTGTAATTTTACAGTTTAATAAAGTCAGCCAATAAAAGTGGGGTTAGATAAAACAAGTAGTATTCCACTAGCAATGTGATCTCAATATGGCAACCCACTTCATGTAATATAGGACAGTTTTATTAAAGTTAATATGACTGCAGTCTAAAATAAAAGCTCAATTAAAGTCTCTAATATATATATATATATATATATATATATATATATATATATATATATATATATATATATATATATATATATATATATATATATATATATATATATATATATATATATATATATATATATATATATATATATATATATATATATTTATTTATACTACGGGGCCGTTAAATGCTTGAATCTGATTGGCTGAACGAGCGTTCTAAGGTGTGCAATTATTTTCAGGAAACGCACGGCGAACGTAGTCCCAGGCATCTCTTGACCGCATTACATGACCATATCACTTAGCCAAATGATTTCTGTTATTTCAAAGGTCTTACAACAGCAAAATAACCAAGACCCACAACGACACTGGCCAAATAAATAAATATAGTAAACAATATATATATATATATATATATATATATATATATATATATATATATATATAATTTATTTAATATTTATTATTATTATTATTGTTATTATCATTTTATATCACACATTTTGGCCAAACTGTACAGTCCTACAAAAAATATATATTTTAAAATCATAATTCAATCCCACAACCTCACTGGAGTCTTTATATCATTGCGGGTGTGCATCAATTTAAAGTTGTTTTTTTTTTTTTTTTCAAAAGTTCTATCCATTATGTCTAAAACAAAAACTTTAAAGTCTAGATGCACTGTGGAGTACAATTTCTTTCTCTTTCACTCTCCTCAGCCATCTTTATGCCTCTATTTTCTTTCCATCTTCCTCTGCCATGCTTATTCTCCCCCTTTCTTTTATTGTCTTGATACTGAATGGAGAGGAGTTGTGCAACAAAGGTCTTAGAGCTCAAACATCTTTGCTGTTTTCATCTCACATCGACGTGAACAACAGCCTCTGCATTTTCTAAGCATAAAGAGCGGGCAAAAAAAGGACACAATTTTCAACCGTATCCACCTTCTCAATTGCTCAAACTCGTTCCACATATCACGAACGCATCAATGTCAACCAGCACTCGACTAAACTCTCCTTGTTCGCCCATAAAATTGTAAGTTAGTGACATCGTGTGAGAAATGGAGATGAGGTGTGATTGTGACAGTATCACCTACCAGTAGAAGCGATTCGGAGTCACTCGCTCGTGAACCAGCTGCCACTTTCGGCCAAAGTCAAATGAACTATACAGCTGAAAAAAAAGAGAGAAAAATGACAGAGGCAGCCATTAAAAACAGGCAGTCATTAAAATCTGCAATCATTCGCTCTGTTAAGTTAAAGCCATGTAACCATTTAAAGCCAGATTTTTCTCATCTCAGTTAAGAGCCTTTTCTCTGAATATAACTGATTCGTCATTGTGATTTGTATTTCATTATACAGCTGTGCTTTTCAAAGCACTGAGCAAAAAAGCACAGTCTTGAAATCAGTTGTCATGGGTTAAAGAGAACACAAACACACTATTGTATGGAAATATATGCCATTGTAATAGTGTGGAAAATGGAAACTATATGTATTGCACATAAACACAGTGAAGAAATCACATCATAAAGGAATACATTTTTCTTGATCGTTTCATTTAATAAAAATAGTTTGCTATACAAAGCTGTTTTGTAGTTTGAAAATATATAGTAACTTTCAGAACTCAAACCTTTCTCAAACATCGTTAAGCTAAACAAATAAATAAGTAACAATAATGATTAAAAAATGAAAAGTAGAGGAGAGAAAATTATATTAGAGTATATATATATATATATATATATATATATATATATAAATGTACTGTGTATGTATATGCTGTACTATGTAAATATATGTGCCAAATATTTGGCAAAATCATTAATAGACTTTCATTAAAAGTTTAGTTTGTTTGCTTTTGAAATAAATTAATATAACCAAGGACATACTGAATAGATCAAAAGTGACTTTTAAAATAAATTTTTAAAAATAGATTTATTTTTAAATAAATACCTTCTTATGAACAACAACAACAACAACAACAACAACAACAACAAAAATGTATCTCAGATTCCACAAAAAAAAAAGATTAAAAGGCAGATTCACTATTTACAAAAATATGACACTGAAGACTGGAGTAAATGCTGCTGAAAATTCAGCTTCATAGGAATAAATTATAATATATATATATATATATATATATATATATATATATATATATATATATATATATATATATATATTAAAATAGAAATAAATAGTAATTGTAAACTGGGCAAAATATATTTTTAATAACTATAATAATAATAATCATCATCATCATAATCATTTAAGCCTGTCTCCTACTGTAATGTATCTCAATTATCTGTTTTGGTACAACAAAGTCAGAGTCAGTGATACAATTTCTTTGCCATGCATTCAGACAATGAATCAGACAAATGATATTTATCAAAATACTATCCTTCCAGATCTCTCTTATGCATTATTATGGCTCAAACTCTCACACAACAGACAGAAACAAGAGAAGACAACCGGCAGAAGTTAAAAGCACAGCTCATTCGAGGTTCAGCAGTTACCTGGAGCAAGCAGTGCGTGAAACACAACACACATTAAAATGTGTCTAAATGGAATTATTTGGACTTGAAGCTGCAAGGTGAATCTCAAGGGAATCCTAATGGATGAGATGAGTCCATTCAAGTCTGCAGGGAATTCATTTAGAAGTTTCTGCTCCACTATGTGCTCTATTCAGAAGCCATTGAAAAGAACAGACTATACCTTCAATCTCTAGAGATTTCTAGAGCCGTTAGGATGGCAGATCTCAAACTGGGGTCAGTGGACCCCAGAAGTCTATCTCAAATAGCTAGGGAGAATCTTTCTGTATTGTGAATACTATATGAAAGCAACAGCAGCAGACTCACATTTCTACTATCTGGGTTTCTCATTAATTTCCTTCATAGATATTTCAAATAAAGCATTTAACCATTGAACCAAACCAAAAAGTGAGATGCAGGTTCATGAACATTTATGAACTTATAAAATGTGTCCTTGTTCAAAAAGTTAGAGACAACCTGCAGGGATTTTTTCTTTTCTTTTTTCCCTTCTCAGTATTCTGAGACATATTACAGTTTAATACAATTTAATTCTCTGCATTAAAGAAAAAAAAAAAAAAAGACAAAATACAAAAGTGTCAAGTGTGCTGTGGAGTAGTCATCCTTAATTTCTACAGAAACACTGATGTAGATGTTCAAACCTTTAAATGAACAGACAAGAGTCAAAAAACGTCTGAAGATTGCATTGTACATCTTGACAAGTCACTGAACATTACATTAAGACAGAACAAAGACAGTTAGCATCACAAGCTGTTTACTGACAGGAGCTGGAGGCATCGCACAGATGCTCAATAACAGGACTGATGCTTTTGATGAGATTTGAAAAGACTGTTTCTGAGAAGACTGCCCCCAATCACTGAAACTAACCCAGAAATACACAGAGTTCAAAGAGGTTCAAGTACAATAAGAATCCAAATACAGAGAGCAGACAAGTCAGATCAGTTTAATTAGATTGTATTATTCCTAAAGTGACTCTTCACCTCTATGTCTGCAACATAATAAGGCCTAGCAGTTAACAGGTTTATTATTGCTAATTACAACTAAAAGGATTCAAGAAATGTGTTAATTGAAATTTAGCTGGAATACAGTAAAATATACATAATATATGAGAAAAAAAATGAAATGAAAATAGCCAAGTTTAAACACTAAAATCACTAACTGAAAATAAACAAAAACTAAAACTTAATTAAACCTAAACTAAAATAAAAATAAATGAATTAATTATAAATAGCAATAATTACAAAACAAACCCTAATAAAATTACAAAAGCAAATACCAAATAAAGAAATACTAAAATTAATTAAAAATATTAATAACTAAAAACTAAAAAAGCATATAAATAATATAAATATTATATGAGGAAAAAAATATATAATAACTTAACCTAAATGAAAATTTGAAATGTTGCCAAGCACTTATCAATAACAATAATAATAAAAAATAACACAAATGTCAAAAGGAAATACCAAATAAATAAAAATATACTAAACTAAAATATAAGAAAATAAATGTTATTCAAAAATAAAAAGTTATTCAAAACATTTATAATTAAAACATTTTTATTTTTTTAAAGTATATAAATAATATGCCAGTGGCACAAATTTGACTGAAAAAAAGCATACTCAGAAAATATTTCTGGAAAATGTTGTATAATTAAAAAATAAATAATAATAATAAAAAAAAAAAAAAAAAAAATATATATATATATATATATATATATATAATACAAAAAAAAAACACCAAAAAAAACCCCTAAAAATTTGCATTTAAAACTACAAATTTGAAATTAAAAATAAAAATAAAAAGTGAATTCAAATATTGCTCACATTGAGGAACTGAGACACAACACAGCCTTGATGCAAATTCCAGCTTAAATAATGTCTGGAGTTGTTCCGCCCTTATATTCTAACATTCCTGTCCACTCCATCTCTCTCCGTCCTAATAAAAAATACAAAAATGCTAAAAAAAAAAATAAAAATAGTAGCTACTAAAAGAAAAAAAAAAAAAAACCCTCTAGTGGAATGAGTCGAAGTGAGTGGGAAGTAGGAGAACAGAATGTATACTCTGATCCTTTGACCCACAGAGTCATGTTTAACCATACATTACCAGAAGCATAACGCTAAACATATTGAACACACCTTCAAGAAGTGCAGAAAGACCCCGTGCTGACTCTAAACATCCCACCAGCCGGCTACATGACATATGAGTGCCAGCATGACCCCTACAAGTTGCTAAACACATGGCCTAATTTCCACTGCTCTAATTGTGTTTCTGCATGCCCAGCCGCACAATTAATGGCAAAGCCTGGCGCGTTCCTATTACACTGATTGATGCCACTGTTGATCGGCCCCCTGCCGGGAATAGAACGTTGTTATTCTAGTCCTACAGTGAGAAGGCACCGACCCAGTCAAGCTCTGGCCTATTTCAACTAAGATTCTTTATGATTATTGATGGCAAATGGAGACAAGATAAAAAAAAAAAAAAGAGGACAGGATACAGAAACTAATGTTCCTGTGAACATTTCTTTGAAGGAAAAATGCTATATTAATTGTTACTTTTATAGAATTTTTGCTTTTTATTTTTTTTAGCTCTCTCACTAACACTTGAGGGACACAATTTTATGTTGATATATAGAGTGAACCCAAAACGTATTTTGAAAATTACGTCACACTAGGCTATATGAATTGTATTGCATATTGTTTCACTAAAATTGAAACCTACAAAGTGTTCAAAATAGCTTGTCTTCATTTTTTAACTGTTCAGAATTGTTAATGTAGGCCTACAATAAGCCGCATTATAGATAGATAGATAGATAGATAGATAGATAGATAGACAGATAGACAGACAGACAGACAGACAGACAGACAGACAGACAGACAGATAGATAGATAGATAGATAGATTAGCCGAGCGACTACAGAAAAGATAGAGAGATGGTGGATAAAAAAACAAAAGAGGAAAATTTCTGCGGAGCAAAAGGCAGCTTACACCATGTCTACACCCACGCCACAACAGCTAAAGTCTGTCTACAATGGTCGCGACAAAGCAACCTTTGAAAATCTTTTGAAATTTGTGTCAATACGTCATAAATAGAACGTGGCAGCAGTTTACTGTCGGGGGATTTGTCGCGTCGCGCCATGCCGCATCCAGTGTAGACAGCATCACTGATTATAATGAGTTCTACAGTATTTTGTCGCACCACAGCGCTCGCGGCCGGTGTAGACACAGTGTTACGATAAGGCAAGAAGTAGGACCCGTGTAAATATCGGATCAGCTTTCCAGTGCTGGAGAGAACTCAAGAAGTGAGAATGCCTGCGATCGGATGCCAAGGTTGCTTTGTTTCTTCTTGATAGGTGAGTAACATTGGTTTTGCTTTGTTTCACAGAACTAATCGCTGCCTGGGTTGCGTAGGTATGTGTGGGGCGGAGCCATCAAAATAGGGGCGAGACCCTTTTAGGGTAGGGGCGTGTTTGTTTTGCTGATTTGAAATATCAACACTGGCTACCAGAAATCACTTACACTTATGACAAAATCAATGTGGCAGTGGAAACCGTAATTTGGATAGTGTTGCTCTGTTAAATTAATACTACTGATGGGCAAAATACTTTGACTTTTATTTTCATTGGGAAAACATCAAACTTCTTCAAACAGGAGTATTAGTTTCCCGTCAAATTTTTTGACCTTTCAAAACAAGTCAGTGCTTAATCAGATCAAATCTCAAATTGTCCCAGGCCTTTCACATTTAACACAATCTGTCCAAATATGGGGGACAGGGCAAATTGGCGAGCCTCGTATATATCCCTTGTCGATGTAAGCGCCTATGGACCACTGGGTCCCTCATAAGCGTGGACGTTGACATATTGTGCCGCTGGGTGAGCTCAACCTGTAGTCATTCATCAGCCGGATGACATGCTCAATTTTAAAAGCTCGGAGCTGTCACAAAGTCGGCTTCATAGCTTCCCACTTACATCAATAAATCACTAGCTGCAGCAAGGACCCACTGCTGACAGTCGGTGACTGCCAACAGGGAGACTCTAGGGCCTTCTAATAGGAGGTGAGGGGAACAGGGAGAGGAGAGCTGATTTTAATAATGTACTTATAATGAAAAAGAAAATCTATAGCACATATTTGCATAACGCCCTGAACACTTGGATCATTTCCATTAAATTGTGATGGAGAGAGGAGGGAGTATCAGGCATGGACTACTGGAGGAGGAGGGTGAGGATGAACCATGCCAGAAAAAGACAGGAAATAAGAAATGTCATTTAATGTCATGGAATAAGAAAGCAATTCATCTGGGTATGTTTTAGAGACACATGAAACTAACGGCCGCAGTTTGTAAAAGAAATAAGCGACAAAACTGATGAAACCGCTGAGTTTAGGTGTCACTTATCTCAAGTTAACTTACAGAAGAAATAAATTCAATATTCACAAATGGAAGCCCTGTTTACATTTGGAATCAGCCGATCAGAACAGAGTGTGTTTACATTTGTTCACATCATTTGTATCCAGTACAAATAACTGATTGAAGCTATTTTCCCAGTGCAATATTAATTTTTTCTGCATGCTTAATTGACATTTCCAGAGTTCTCATTAGCACAAGTTTTTATAGTTGGGTAAACTTCAATTGTGGTGAATGTAAAATGCAACGTTTTTTTTTTGTTTGTTTTTTTATGTTCCCATTTGATGGCGATTTCTATAACTTTACAAAAGGTGAGAAAAATACAGAGTGATTGATCAAGTTGCTCAGAAGAGAAAATGTCAAATTTAGCCTCCTTTAGCCATTACATTAGAAACAATCACAGCAGTGTTAACCGTTTCATTTTTAAATAAATTTGACATTTTTCTTTCTGCTGTAGTTTACCCAGGTAATATAATACAATGTATAGTGTTATAAATGCATATTACATTTTAGGTCTATTGCCACAGCGTCGAAGGTTTCTATTTACAACATTAGCCAATCACAGTTGAGTGCATGAATGCAACAGCCAATCAGAAAGGTGCTTAAATCAGTCACTGGGCAAAATTCCATTCAAAATGTTTTGTTCAAAGCTTTTTGTTTTAGATCAGCTTCCTACTAAAAAGGGAGTGTTATTTCCATGCATGTGAAAGTAAAAAAAATAATAAATAATAATATTTGCAATTGTGTCGTTGAGCTTGAATTAGATTTTTTTCTATGAAAGATGAAGGAATTAAGAGAAGTTTGTGTGCTTTGTGTCATGCCAACCTGTGATATGCTGACTAGATAAGAACTAGATAAGTATTATGACTTTTTCAGCTAGAGTTTGCCATTCAACATTTGCTATTTATAAATAACTAATTACAAGTAAAAGTTTAAGAAAAATTGAAGTTTTTCATTTTCTGTGTACTGACAGCCAAGTAAAGTAATTAATAAATAACTAAATTAGTGGTATCAGACAAATGTACGGCTGGTCAAATAAATGTGTTAATGAATATTAACATGTTAAGAATAAATAAATGTCACAGTTCACTGAATTTCAACACTAACAGCTTGGTCTCCAGAAGCTAGGCATTCAGAATCTTAGCGATCTCTACAGTGTTTAAATGATCTGTCAAGCACAAAATGTTTATGCTAGCAAGGCAGATGGCAAGATTAGCCCAATTTATGACCGAAATTAGCAGCAGGAGGACACATTTAGCTTGCTCATGTGTGAATTTCAAGGGACTCAGTTTGACTAAATCCAAAAACAATAACCTAGCTGGGCAAAGGTGCAGGTAATTTAGAGAGTTTTTATGCACAGCAATTCATTTTGGGAGAGCAAATACAGATGTTTACCCATAGATTAAAAAGATTAAATTGATATAAAAACAGTTTTGAATGTCAAAAGTTTACTGAATTTAGTCATTACACTATTTACAAAAAAACTTTACCATAAAATAGTGACTTTTTATTTATTTTACTTTTCCTTATTATACATTTTTATTCTCGGCTAATTAATCTAAATTAATTCCTCCTAAGTTTCTACTAAATTTGCATATACAATATGGTCAATGAAAGATGGGTTACACATCACATGCATTCGTCTGTACTCGGAAATGTTTGTACAATTACCAAAGTACCAAAACTCTACTAGAGGTTCAGACAAACCATTTAATTAATCTATTAAAAATGATCAGACATACTGTCAGAGAATTTTCAGCTTCCCCAATGAAGTGTTGACCTGCCCTACAGAGAAGAAGGAGAATGAGTCAGAATGAGTAGGTTATGGAATTATGGAAATGAGCAACCAAGTGTTATTGTTCCTGCGTCTGGCCATTTTCATAATTCACTTTTATACCAGCTAATTGCGTTAGCTATAAATTCCTGATGCACTTCGATACAGCACTCTAAATCATCTGGCGTCCTGTGGAGATCGCTTGCGATGGCAATAGCTGCACTAATCCTTTCTTTCTTCATTTCCCTGTCGAGCTATAAGCATGCTCAGCGATCATGATCCTGAGACATAGGCAGAAGGTAGCATGGTGAAATATATGCAAATCATGCATCAGTGTTGTTTGGGGTTGGGGTTATCTTTGACACCCAGGCCCCTAACCGTACACTTCTCTAAACCTTCACTCAAGTTTGCCAAAACTGTTTGCAAGTGTTCAGAAGTATGGCTGCATTCATTAAGGCTGATTCTTCAACTAGAAAGTTCAGTTCTTCCCTGTGGACTTTGAAAGTAAATTTGACTTCAAATAAAGTTGAAGTTTACAGTGTCTGACAACTTATACTGTATATTTATAATTCTAACAAATGTCATTTCCGTGTCAAATTATGTATTGCATTTAACAGCATTCTGTGCTAAATTCAACTCTTATATTTCATCTCAAGCATGCTCTGAAATGGTAACCAAGTGCTCTTAAAATCAGTAACACTTTACAATAAGGTCACTTAAGTTAATGCTAATAAGTTGAAGCATTATCTCACATTAACTAACAAGCATTACATTTGTTACAGTAATTATTAATCTTTGTGAACACTGGATATTAAAAATAGAACTGTTTATTTTTATCTTTTCCTAATTTGCATTAGGAAATTCAATAAATAAAATACAGCTTTAGAAGTACTTCTAAATTTTGACATTACAAATGAAGACATTAAAAAAATAGTAAGTATAAATGCAATTAATGGGGGGGGGGGGGTAATAAAAAGTGCACAGTAAATGAAGAAAGACCCTAAAATAAAATCAAATATCATTAATATTAACTAAAGAGATGAGATAAAAATGACTTTTCAGTCATTCATTTATTATTAGAATTATTATTTTAAGTTGCTTGTTCTAAGTTGAAATGCCACAGAATAAAAATAGCCTTATGTAAGTTGTCATTTATTTCATCAAGGTCATTCTAGCCAGCATGTGATCACTCAGTACAAAGATATGCTTTACAGGGAATAATTAATTGATTTATTGTGTAAGTGCAAGTATGCTGTCGAAAATGATGTAGACAGCTGAAAGGTATCCAGCTTTGTGGGAAAGGTATTCAAAAAACACTAACCTCCAGAGATGAGGTGGCTTTTTTTTTTCTTTTCTTTTTTTTCTTTTTTTTTTTTGCACCATGGAGTCTTTTTGAGTTTGCTTTGACCATCATATCAAACCTGGTTCAGACGGCGTCAGGTAAGATCAGAGAGCATCTGTGCATTGCTGTGGGGCAACAGTTGATGGGGTGGTATTATCTGCCCAATGAGCCAGTCAGCCCATGGAAATTAATGAATTGATCCAGTTATTATGGGCACTTTATCAAAGGCTCAGTCCTCCAGAATCCTGTCTGGCACAGCGTCGTGCCCTCCAAAGCAAATGAGGTAACCACAGGAAAACACAGAAGTAGAATATTAAAAGAAATAGGTGTTTTTACAACTGCTGAAAATCGTTTCTTCAATAACAGATGTTTATTGGTGCACAACCCTTGGCTTATTACTGCAGGAAAGAAGAAAAAAAAAAGTAATTTAATAGTAATTCAAAGGTAAAAATGTGTTACTTCTGTGCAGTAGTGAAAATAAAAGGAACTGCAAAATAAAATCTTAATGTTTTCGAAACAGTGCTATGAACTGTATTTATCCACTATGCAAATATTTACATAATTCAGAGTAATACATTACAGATGAAACATACAAAAAGCCTTATGCTAACCAAGGCTGCTTCTTCTTTTTTTTTTTTTTTTTTGAAAAATATAAAATAGCTGTTTTATATTGTAATATATTGTAAAATGTCATTTCTATGATGGCAAAGCTTAATTTTCAGCAACATTTTTAATGTCACATGATCCTTCAGTCATTCTAATGTGCTGACCTGGTACTGGAGAAATGTTTATATATATATATATATATATATATATATATATATATATAAGATTTGATTGAAGATTTATAATATTGAAGATTTATTTTCAATCAATCAATCAATCAATCAATCAAATCATAGTTGTACTCAGTAATGATGCATTCAATTGATCAAAAGTGGCGTTAAAGACATGTATACTGTTTTTCTGATTTTTCTATTCATCAAAGAATCCTGAAAAAAATATCACAGCAGCAAAAAAACAATGTTTCATCATTTATAATAATAAGAACCATTATTAATGATTAAATATATAGAGAGAGAGAGAGAGAGAGAGAGAGAGCATAAAATCAGCATATTAGAATGATTTCTGAAGGATCGTGACACTGAAGACTGGAGAAATGACGCTGAAAATTCAGCTCAACTATCACAGAAATAAAATACATTTTTAAATATATTACAATAGAAAACATTTTTTAAATAATAATAATAATTAATATATAAAATGTTTTTATTTGATCAAATAATCTCTGCCTTGGTGAGCATATGAGACAAATCTTAATTACTCCAAACTTTTTACCAGCTAAAATGCCCCCATCAACTATTCTGCTATTACTATGTAAAACAAATACAAAGACAAAACTATTAGTCCTCATGAATATTCTGAGAAGCTAAACGGCCTCTTGGCTTGGCACTGCAATTGTGTTTTCCACATTAAGGGAAGTTCAGAACGCCTGGGAGGCTCCGTCAGGAGGCATTCACGCGAGACATGAAGAGGGAGGTTAGACACAGCGAGGTGACAGGCGGGAATCCGGCTAAAGATATGCGCCATCTGGGTGAGCAGTGAGCTGAGAAATTCAGCTTTAACAGCACTGAAACAACTGACTTAAACTGAGGTAAAGGTGCACACGAACACACACACGTGCCTTGCTCACACACTCAAAAGAGAAGTCACGCAGGGACATACGGATTTTGAGAGAGGATTACACACAGAGCTGATGGAGCGCATGCACATGTATACTACGGTTGCTCATGCTTACATCATGATCCTTGAGGTACAAGAGGCCATCATATATTGTGACTATAGACGCAGGTAAAGGACTTTGTTAAGCACGGCACGCAGCAACCTGTCTGCCAATACTTTATTCATGAATAAAGCCTCTAGTTCCTTATTGCTTTTACAAAATGGGGTCACACTTTATATTAGGTGGCCTTAACTACTATGTACTTACATCAAAAAATAAGTACAATGTACTTATTGTGTTCATACTGTATTGCAAAACACTTGCTGCTATTGAGGTGGGATACGGGTAAGGTTAGGGACAGGTTTGGTGGTATGGGTAGGTTTAAGGGTGGGTTAAGGTGTAAGGGATGAGTCAACAGTGTAATTATAAATGTAATTACAGAAATTAATTACAGATGTAATTACATATAGGTATTTTTAAAAATATAAATACAATTTTTTAAATAAGTCTTCTATACTCACCATGGCTGCATTTATTTGATCGACAATATAGTACAAAACTTGTAATTTTGTGAAATATTAATACACTTAAAATAATTGTTTTCTGGTTTAATATATTTTAAAAATGCAATTTATTCCTGTGATTCTAAAGCTGAATTTTCAGCATCATAACTTCAGTCTTCAGTGTCACATGATCATTCAGATACCATTCGAATATACTGATTTGGTACTAAAGAAACATTTATTTATTTATTACTGTTGAAAACAATTTTTTTGCTAGTTAACATTTTTGTAGAAACTGTGATCCACTACTGTTCAATCATTTGGATTATGTTTATATTTGCAGATTTTGTGGTCAAGAAACTTTTTATCATTAATGTTGAAAACAGTTGTGCTGCTTAATATATATATATATATATATATATATATATATATATATATATATATATTTTTTTTTTTTTTTTTTTTTTTTTTTTGCGTAAACTGTGGTACAATTCTTTGATGAGAATATAGTTCAAAAGAACAGCATTTATTTGAAAGAGAAATGCTTGTTCAATTTAATGTTTCATTGCTGAATATTTTTAGACCCCTATTAGCAACAGATGGAATTGCATCTTATTGCTAAATAATGGTAGACCTGAGTAAAATAAAATAAAATAATAAAAAAAGAAATTAAAAAAAGAAATATATAAAATATCCATAATTACATAATACAATTACATTTTAAAATAAATAAATACAATTCAATTTTAAATAAATACAAACTTAATTACTAATGTAAACGGACATCACACGCAGTTTCACAGTAAGGTTGAAGGCTTGTATGCGTCCGCTATTTCACCCAATGTAATCCTCTAAAAGGGCACATTTAGTGCTACACGCCAGATCTTTCTTGCACAGTCATTCTGCATTACTAATCAAAGCAATGATGAATAAAAGGTGGCGTTCTAGGCTTAAATTACATGATCCCATGCGCTCAGCATTAAGAGACACAAATCCATCTACTTCAGTTAGACATGGTGCGTATTACAGCCGGTAATCTCTCGCTCAGCTTCTCCAGAACCGAGGAGTCATCCACCGAGACACAGTTCACGCTATTACTATTAACACCTCGTGTTGCTACAAATTCCGATTTTGCTGCAACAACAAAAACGGCACTAAAAAAGATGCTGCGTCTTGCGTTTAATCTTGTAATGTTTACCCTTCTCCCACAGTCTTCTATTTCCAGCGACGTCCCTGTAGCGTCGAAGCTAGCTTTTGCAAAAGTTACGATTGTGTGCAAAATAATTAACGGCATAGATTTGCATCGTTAGCTGGGCTTAAGTCAAAGAATGTTTGCGTGTTTAGGAGTATAAGAGTGCTAGACTCTCAATGAAGTAGTTGTTCCCTTAGGGAAAACAACATAGAAAACGGCTCGACTTTTTTGCAGGCAGGTTTGACGTTAGCAAACGTGCTTCTGAAGGCAAGGCAAAACAGCTAATTCAATCTGCAGCATTTGAATGAGGGCAAAGTCATGAGGGAGAAGTTTTTTTGTTCTGTTTTGTTTTGTTGCCTCACATGTTGCTAAACCTGACAAATGCATAATTAATTACTTTCCAGGTAGAGCTTAAGGAAAAACCAATCACGGTCTGTAAATGTGATGCTTGAACAGCAAAGCAGTATGTAAATCACCGCCGTATCTGTGTCACATACTAACAAGTTGCATCCATCTGCTTAAACTAATCCTCGCCTACAGCTGATAATAACTTAGGAGACATCAATTTTTACAACCAAACATTCCATTTCGCACCCACTCCCTCTGAAAGCTAATACCTATAATCCTATGGGCATCTGTCAGGTCAAGCTTATCCAGGTGTAGCAGCATCTGTTCAATGCGATCTCGTGAAAATGTCTGGAATAAACATTATGTCCAGCAAATCCAAACAAGCCGAACCGTTGAATACACTCAGGATTTTCTTACAGTTCAGACAGTCTTCAAATTACATGCTTGGGCAGAATGTCACCACCGAGTTCCAGTCAGAACCCCTAGGTATCTCTACAGTGAGGCTTATTTATAATAATATAAAACACACACACACACGTGTTTGTTTAGTGAGTAAATTTCATAGACTTCCATTGTTTTTATTAGATGAATGACAGTATGGCCTAACCAGTCCCCTACCCCTTGCAATGACCCTCACAAAAACCTGAAAAACATTACATTCATGGGTGTTTACACAACAATTACTATGCATTTTGGCCATTTATTTGCAGGACAATGGTGTTTCGAAAATGCCTGAAAATGCAAACTTTTGAAAACAGTTTTCAAAGTGCAAGTTTCTGTAAATTATACTGTTATAGCCTCCATGTAAATGACACAAATGATGCATAATACAGTGTTTTTAGTAGTTTTCACTGATTTGTGTGAATGGGGATCATTTTTACAATGTTGTCTGAATGCAAAACATTTCAAACATGCAAAGAAATCACTTTTCTACGGAAGCCCGTTTCTGCCACCGAATAAAAAATTTAAAAAGGTAATTTTGAGTTTTTATCTCGTAATTCAGTTTTTTTTTTTTTTCTTGAAATTGCAAGTTTGCATCTTGTAATTCTGATTTACTTCTCAGAATTGTGAGGTAAAAACGTGCAATTCAAACTTTTTCTCGCAAATATGTTTGTATCTCCCAATTTTGACTTTTTTTTTTTTTTTTTTGCAAATGCGAAAAAAAATCTTGTATCTTGCAATTCTGAATTTATATCTCGCAATTCTGATTTTTAATTTTTTTTTGCAAATGCGAAAAAAAATCTTGTATCTTGCAATTCTGAATTTGTATCTCACAATTCTGATTTTTTTCTCAGAATTGTGAGATATAAACTCGCTATTACGAATTATAAAGTCCAATTCTGAGGGGGGAAAAGAATTGTGAGTCACAATTCTGACTTAACTCGCAATCACATGTTATAAAGTCACAATTGCGAGATATAAACTTGCTTTTGCAAGAAAAAATTTGGGAGATAAAAACTCGCAATTACCTTTTTTTTTTTCTTTATTCAGTGGTGGAAACAGGCTTTCATTCAGTCTTAGTACAATGTTTTTGTGTAAACATACCCTTAATTATCAACATGATATGGCCAATTGAATATTTAAAACTAGTGAAATCTTACAGGTTTCAGTATATTAGTGCTAGCATTTGGACCTAACAACAAATAGCCTGTTTGCCTTTTTATTATTTATATGTGATATATAATTATATATATATATATATATATATATATATTGTCACGGATCAGTCAGGCCCTTCACTCCACCAATCACAGCGTTCCAGGTCACCCGAATACTAATCACACGCACCTGCACCCAATCACCACCGTCATCAATCCCAATACTTAAGCCAGCACAACTCACACCACGCCGTCCGATCTCGTTATTCTCAACGTGGACTCCGACCTCAAGAAAGCTAAAGATGTCCTTACCTTCCAAGTACTTACCTTGTATTCCTTACCTGCTTGTCTCTACCATCCTGTGTTGTACTCTCCTTCCAGATCCTCCATCGACAGTGTGTGTGTGTGTCTGTCATTGTGGATCCCCTCGTCTCGTCTTCCAGCTATACTGCAAAGAGAAACAAGTCACTCACGGAAAACCTTGCACGATTGAATACTCACCTCTGGATCTCGAACTCACCTCTCACAGACACCGATCATTTAAATAAATCTACATTGGTTATTATTCATCCTTGTGTCCGGCTCCTAATATAACAGAAGATCGGACCAATACCGATACCATCAGGATGAGCACTCCGGATCCGTTTCACGAGCTGGTGGATTCCCTCAAGAAGGTACTGCTACAGCGATCCACACCACCCGACGCCACCAGCTCCACCATCACCACAACAACCTCCCACCATCACCAACCCTTCTTCACAGATCATACTCGCCAGTCCCATGGCCCGCCCAACACCCTTCTCTGGTTCGGCAGAAGAATGCGATGGCTTCCTAATGCAATGCACCCTGACAATAAACCTTCACCCCCACGTCTTCTCGACGGATCAAGCGAAAATCGCTTTCATTGTAACATATCTCACGGGACCCGTGCTGAAATGGGCGGAGACTATCCTCAACCAAGCCGGACCCGCTACTCACACCTTCGCCAATTTCATTCACCATTTCAAGGAAGTGTTCAGTAGTTCGCCGGGGGATTCTTCCGTGGGGGAGAAACTTTACCAACTTCGTCAAGGTACTCAGACCATTCACCAATATGCATTACAGTTTCGTACTCTAGCAGCGGCCAGCGGTTGGAACGAGCCCTCCCTTGTTACAGCATTTCGACAGGGGCTCGATCCCCGCTTACGTATCCACTTGAGCTCGTATGATGACACATTCGGATTAGAAAAATTCATTCAACTGGCCATTCGATGCTCAAATCGTCTACAATCATGTTCCATGGACCCATCCTCAGCCATCGCATCTTCTCCTCCACGCCAACCAGAGATAAACAACCCTCCAGAACCAATGGAAACCGATTCCACTCGCCTATCCTTGCAAGAACGTCAAAGAAGGATCACCCAGCGATTGTGCCTGTACTGCGGAGACGATAAACACCGGATCCTGGAGTGCCCCCTCCGTCCTCGTCGAGCCTTGGTGAGTTCCGTACTCCCCTCATTCCACAAATTCAAACCTCTGTCCACCCATGCTCTGCTTACTACCGGCTCTCATGTCCTTACAGTTACCGTCCTCCTCGACTCTGGTTCCCTGGGAACTTCATCGCAGGGTACCTCCTCCAGCAGCTCCGACTCCCTACCTCGACCATGCCGACCGCCTATGCGGTACAATCCATAACCGGTACACCCATCACAAGACGTTCCGTCCGCCGCAGTACTGGACCCATACGATTACAAATTGGGCAACTTCATCAAGAGGAGCTACATTTATTGGTTCTGCAGGGTTCCACTGTGGACATCATCTTGGGTCGCCCGTGGCTGGTGCAGCACAATCCCCATCTCTCCTGGAGGACGGAGAGGTCCTAAAGTGGGGTGAGAATTGTTTTCCTCACTGCTTCCCCAACTTACCACAACCATCCCGACGTGTTCCAGCATCGGTCTACACCACCTCCATTGAGAGCCCTCGAGAGAAATTATCCACCAACATCCCTTCCTGTTATTCCCACTTTAGTGACGTCTTCTGTCCGAAAAGGGCTGCCCTGCTACCACCTCACCGGCCATGGGACTGTGCGATCGATCTCATTCCGGGTGAGCCTGTACCACGAGGAAGAATCTATCCATTGTCACCACCGGAGCAAAAGGCCATGGAGGAGTATATTGAGGAGGCTTTGCAACAAGGATACATTGTTCCATCTACCTCCCCTGCTGCTTCCAGCTTCTTCGTCGCCAAAAAGGACGGCGGCCTACGACCCTGCATCGACTACCGAAAATTGAACGACATCACTGTTAAGTACCGGTATCCCCTTCCTCTTGTCCCAGCAGCATTGGAACAACTCCGCAGCGCCACCATATTCACCAAACTGGACCTCCGCAGCGCGTATAATCTCATCCGAATCCGAGAGGGAGATGAATGGAAGACCGCCTTCGTAACTCCCACCGGCCATTATGAATACCGGGTTATGCCATATGGGCTAGTCAACGCTCCCTCAGTATTCCAGGGATTCATACACGAAGTGCTCCGGGAGTTCCTACATCGATTCGTAATTGTGTATATATAGATGACATCCTCATCTACTCCCGGAGCCTGGCCGACCATCGCCATCACGTTGCGGAGGTCCTTCAACTCCGACAATTCCAGCTCTACCTCAAAGCAGAGAAATGCCTATTCCACCAACCCTCCGTTCACTTTCTGGGATACATCATTGACCAGCGTGGCGTCCGCATGGACAAGGGGAAGGTGGAAGCAGTCACCTCCTGGCCCACTCCCTCCAATATTAAGGAACTTCAAAGATTTCTAGGCTTCTCCAACTTTTACAGAAGATTCATTGCCAACTACAGCACCGTCACCAGCCCCCTCACTGACTTACTCAAGGGCCAGTCCAAAACACTTTCCTGGAACCCAAGAGCCCAAGAAGCCTTTCAAAGACTCAAACAAGCCTTCACTAATGCACCTCTCCTCACTCACCCCGATCCGGACTTACCATTTATTGTGGAAGTAG
This sequence comes from Onychostoma macrolepis, assembly GCF_012432095.1. Classification (NCBI taxonomy): domain Eukaryota; kingdom Metazoa; phylum Chordata; class Actinopteri; order Cypriniformes; family Cyprinidae; genus Onychostoma; species Onychostoma macrolepis. The sequence continues at coordinate 15,135,787 of NC_081155.1, forward strand.
ATGCATCCACCACGGGAGTAGGTGCCGTCCTATTCCAGCAGCAGGGGAAGCCTCCCAAACTCCATCCATGTGCCTATTTCTCCCGAAAACTCAGCCCGGCGGAAAGAAACTATGACATAGGCAACCGAGAACTCCTGGCCATTAAACTCGCCCTAGAGGAGTGGAGGCACTGGTTGGAGGGGTCAAAACATCCATTCCTCATCCTGACAGATCACAAAAACCTACAATATCTTCGTAACGCAAAACGACTCAGCCCCAGACAAGCCAGATGGGCCCTGTTTTTCACAAGATTCCAATTTCAAATCTCCTACCGACCCGGCACCAGGAACATCAAAGCGGACGCCCTATCCCGTATATACACCCCAGAAGACAACAATGATGAACCTGAAACCATTCTACCCTCCAAACTCATTACCAATCCCATTCAATGGACCTCTCCACCAGTCGCATCGACCAATCCACCTGCCAATCCGCCGGGCTGTCCTCAAAACCTCCAATACGTTCCCCGTCTACAACGTACTCACCTAATTCAAACCACTCATACTTCCCTTGGTACAGGCCACCCAGGGGCCAATGCAACTCTCTCGCTGCTACGAAATCGCTTCTGGTGGCCCAATATGGCCAGGGACGTGAGAAGGTTTGTGCAAGGCTGCCCTGACTGTGCCATCTCCAAAAGCCCCCGTCATCTTCCTACCGGCAAACTACATCCATTACCCATACCTCAACACCCTTGGTCACACCTAGGAGTAGACTTCATCACTGACCTACCCGAGTCGGATGGGGAAAACCTGTGTCCTTGTCATAGTTGATCGATTTTCCAAGTTCTGCCGACTCCTCCCCCTCACTGGTCTCCCCACGGCACTCCACACAGCCAAATTACTATTCAACCACGTCTTCCGCTATTAAAGCCTCCCGGAAGACATCGTGTCAGACCGCGGACCCAAATTCATCTCATTCTTCTCTCTCCTAGGTGTGACCGTCAGCCTCTCCTCAGGATACCACCCACAGTCAAACGGGCAGACCGAGCATAAAATCCAGGAAGTGGGACGATTCCTGAGAACCTTCTGCCACGGCCACCAGAACTCTTGGAACCAGTTCCTAGGCTGGGCCGAGTACGCCCAGAATTCATTACGTCAACACTCGACTGGACTCACTCCCTTCCAGTGCGTACTCGGTTTCCAGCCCCCCCTATTTCCCTGGTCGGGAGAACCCTCCGACGTCCCCGCCGTCGACCACTGGTTCCGAGAGAGCGAGAGAGTCTGGGACGCAGCGCACCATCAGCTCCAGCAGGCAGTGCGCAGGCAACAGATGACAGCCGACGTCCGGAGGAAGGACAACCCCGACTACCAACCTGGGCAAAAAGTTTGGCTGTCAACCAGAGACACTGTGCCTGCCTAGCCGCAAATTAAGTCCCAGATTCGTTGGCCCTTTCACCATCCTGGAACGCATAAACCCGGTCACCTATAGACTTCAACTACCTCCACAATATAGAATTCACCCAACCTTCCATGTATCATTACTCAAACCCTTCTCTCCTCCTGTCTCCACAGGGCCTGACCAGAACGAGGAACCCCCTCTCCCGCTCATAATGGATGAAGGAGCAGTCTACCGAGTCAAGGAGATTCTGGAATCCCGGCTTCGTGGTGGCAAACTCGAATACTTAGTGGACTGGGAAGGCTACGGCCCTGAAGAACGATCTTGGGTACCCAGAGACGATATCCTGGATCCAACACTTCTTGAAGAGTTTCATTCAACACATCCCGATCGCCCAGCACCCCGAGGCAGGGGTAGACCACCACGACGCCGAGGTCGGCCCTCAGGAGCGGGCCGTGGAGAGGGGGGTACTGTCACGGATCAGTCAGGCCCTTCACTCCACCAATCACAGCGTTCCAGGTCACACGCACCTGCACCCAATCACCACCGTCATTAATCCCAATACTTAAGCCAGCACAACTCACACCACGCCGTCCGATCTCGTTATTCTCAACGTGGACTCCGACCTCAAGAAAGCTAAAGATATCCTTACCTTCCAAGTACTTACCTTGTATTCCTTACCTGCTTGTCTCTACCATCCAGTGTTGTACTCTCCTTCCAGATCCTCCATCGACTGTGTGTGTGTGTGTGTGTGTCTGTCATTGTGGATCCCCTCGTCTCGTCTTCCAGCTATACTGCAAAGAGAAACAAGTCACTCACGGAAAACCTTGCACGATTGAATACTCACCTCTGGATCTCGAACTCACCTCTCACAGACACCGATCATTTAAATAAATCTACATTGGTTATTATTCATCCTTGTGTCCGGCTCCTAATATAACATATATATATATATATATATATATATATAATAAAATACTGTTACTTTCTTATGTGCTGATGGACTTCACATGCTAATTATTTCTTTTCAACTTAGTCCCTGTATCCTTGGTTTCTGATTATGCCCTTGTTTGTTGCATTGGTTGCCCCAGTATGTTCTCAAGTGTTGTCATCGTTACCTGCTCTTTGCAACTATGTCTTATGTAGTTCCTTGTTTGTTTCTTTGCACATACAGCCCTCAGTTTCAATTGTTCCTCATCAGTTCTTGTCTGTACAAAATTAGTTTGCTGCATGTATTACCCCAGAGTTTCAAAGAGTTTGATTTTGATTAATAAACATTACTGCAAATAAATTCTGCTTCAAGCTACTCCTCTTTGCTCTTGAAACCAGCTATGAAATACTGTATATACATTATACAATATAATTTATTCCATATTTTGTGTCATTCAAACATGATTTTGCTGATGCTGGATAAAAGTTGCTACAGAGATGTTTGCCTTACTGGAATATGCTGCTGAAGGACATTTTTCTTTTTGTTTTTGAGATATTGTATTTACTTTCTCTTGTACATCATTACAGTAAGCTTATGCAGTAAAAGGTATGCAGCTCATTAGTAGCTATTTCAAGAAATCATCACAGTTTCTTGTTACACCTTGTTCTGTGAAATAATTGTGTCTATAAATAAATGTCTTACGCCAAGGTGGCAATGTCTTTACCACAGAAGAACAATGCAAAAAAAAACTAAACAGTACATTAAAGAACTGAACATGGAATACATATGTCCGTCTGTCTGTCTGTTTGAATAAAATTTTGCCTTCATAAAATGTTGACCAACAAACATCTAGTGATTTTCTCTGGGGTTTATGCTTTTTGCAACATTTTACCAAAACCGGGGACGTAAATAGCATTTAAACACTAGATATGGATATAATAGATATTTCTTATGTCTAATAGGTCTCATTACTGTACTCAATACTGTACTATATTCATGAAATTCTGGCAGTAAAATCAAAAGTACAACCTGCATCCAACAGCTAGGGTAAACGTACCTGTTAAGCTCACATACACATTAAGCACACTTCCATTTTTGAGATCAGATTATAAAAAGAAAAAATAATTTGTTATCCTACTTGATGTCTTAACCAATTGATATGTTTGTTACTATATACCTCCTGTAATTTCAAGTCAATCAGATCATTGCACACTGAGATACGGGTCTCCATGTGTTCACACTGTCTGGCGGCCATTTTGAAAGCTGTCTAAAAAACTTTCACCAAAAGAGGAGCCCCTTAGATTTTTTAGATGTTAAGCCTTTATTTTGGGTAAGTTTCACTACTTATTGTAAAATTAAGAGATTAATGTTCAGACCTTTGAATGTTATAACCTGGAACTTGGATTTGGGAAATAATTACATTAGATCCAAAAGATAGTTTTAGCAACATAGTGCAGATGCTACAGAACACAGTTAGCTGACTAGCTGTATAAGATTGTGTGCTACGCTAACATATTACTTCACAGGCATTACTGGCTTGTACTTTTACATCCATAATGTTATAAATTGACAGTTTATTGCTGGTCTGTCATTTTAAAGTGCTGTAATTTTTAAAGATTTCATATTATTTTAAGGTGAGCTTAAAGGGTACACTACTATGAAAATCACACAGCTTCAGTGTGACATCAGTAAGAAAAAGTGTAATTTCATAGATATTGTTAATAATAGTTGTTCATATTAAAATATGTATGAACTTAATACATGACCTAGACTATTTATTTAGCACAAATCCTGTCATTTTAATAAATATTACATGACATTTAGTTGCTGCTCCAATTAAGCTCAGTGTGCTCTCTTTAAGCTCTTCCACACTGAACGTCTATGTAAATACTTCATAAACAGACTTTAAATATTAACTGATGGCTGTCACTTTAATTTAAGTTAATCGATTGTCTATGGATTCTGTCGACTCGAATCTGCAGACTGGCTCTGATCTTTGGCAACTAGCATCAACTTTTCCAGACTGTAAATCTGTGGAAAATCGGGGCAAAAATCGTGTAGTGTATTCCAGCCATAAGAGACTATAGATAAGTTGACATCCATTTAAAAAGAGGTTTCATAATGAGGCTAGTTTCTGTGTTCATCCCCATGAATTAAATATTTTATTGGTTTGTTTTATTTGATTTTGTGTTACTAAGCTGAATGTGGACTAGTCTAGATGTTGCAATGTGCTTAAATGACACTTTATTATGAATATATAACTGATCGTCTTGAATGCCTTGTTGCTTGATTTTAGTGTTGTTGTTTTTTTGTTGTTTTTTTGTGATTGACTTTGTACCTTCAAAAAATGTATATTTACAATTATTCTTTAAAACTTTTCCTTAAAATAAACAAGAAATTTTAATAAAACATGATATGAGCTTAATGGGAACAGGGGTGTGCTTAAAGGGTACAAAAATGTACCCATTAAGCACAGCCAGACTTTTTGTATATCTTAATTGAAATGCTTTTGTCATTTAAAATAAAATTAAATATTTTTGCGTGAGAGATTAATATTTTATTTTAACATAACTTTTTGTACTGAAACCAATATCTTGTGCATTAAAAATGTCTCAATGTAGATTTTGGTGAGCTTAATAGGTACGTTTACCCTAGGTGTTTGTTGGAAATCTCAGCACCAAAATCATTTGTAGTAAAAGGTGATGAAAATGTAATAAAGGCCAGATTGTGTTCCAGTTACATAACCAACACTTCCCCACAGCTCCTACTACTTCTGAGGGAATAAAATGAACCTGCCCATTTTCCCCATAGCTTATTGCCAGCCAGCAGATAGGTTTCGGTGTGAAACACTCACATGCAGTGCATTCCGAATTAATGAAGCTGGTGGCAAGTTACGGTCATTAGCAGAATAGCAGGGAGTGGAAATGAATACGAGGAGATGGACAAAATCATACACAGCTGGCTGGCAGCAATATACTTTACAACTATAAATCTTGTAAGTATAGATCCTCCCCTGCCTCTCTGACCGCCACACGTTTTTTTACGCAGAAGGCCTTTTAATTTCACGGCCCAATTAGTAAATGACGATACGCCACACTAAATGTACAGGCTTTTGGTCACTCTTTCACTTACAGTACATAGTGGTATAAGCTGTTTTCAAACTTGGTCTGAACTCAAGTTCCCCTTCCCTCCGCCTCCGCAGGTCTCTTGTCACATAGTAACATTTGGTTGTGAACGGCTGTACTTTTGCATCCGTGAGTACTAATGGCAGCTCTTTACCACTGTAGTAACGACTCAGGAGGAGAAGGTGCCTGCTCTAATGTTGTCATTGAAAGTGAAGTGAAAGTGAAAGTGACGTGACATACAGCTAAGTATGGTGACCCATTCGTCATCAGTTAGGAACCTAGGTATGCTATTTGATAGCAATCTTTCCTTTGACAGCCACGTTTCTAGCATTTGTAAAACTGCATTTTTTTTCATCTTAAAAATATATCTAAATTGAGATCTATACTCTCAAAGTCAAATGCAGAAATGTTAATTCATGCATTTATGACCTCAAGGTTAGATTATTGTAATGCTTTATTGGGTGGTTGTTCTGCACGCTTAATAAACAAACTACAGTTGGTCCAAAATGCAGCAGCTAGAGTTCTTACTAGAACCAGGAAGTATGACCACATTAGCCCGGTTCTGTCAACACTGCACTGGCTCCCTACTAAACATCATATAAATTTAAAAATCTTGTTAATTACTTATAAAGCCCTGAATGGTTTAGCTCCTCAGTACTTGAGCGAGCTCTTATTGCATTATAGTCCTTCACGTCCACTACGTTCTCAAAACTCTGGCCATTTGATAATACCTAGAATATCAAAATCAACTGCGGGCGGCAGAACCTTTTCCTGTTTAGTGCCAAAACTCTGGAACAATCTACCTAACACTGTTCGGGAGGCAGACACACTCTGTCAGTTTAAATCTAGATTAAAGACCCATCTCTTTAACCTCGCTTACACATAATACGCTTCTAATATTCAAATCCGTTAAAGGATTGTTAGGCTGCATTAATTAGGTCAACCAGAACCGGGAACACTTCCCATAACACCCGATGTACTTGTTACATCGTAAGAAGAATGGCATCTATGCTAATATTAGTCTGTTTCTTTCTTATTCCGAGATCACCGTTGCCACCCAATCCAGTCTGTATCCAGATCAGATGGTGGATCAGCACCTAGAGATGACCTCTACAGCCCTGAACGTAAGCGGAGATCAGGACACCTAGATGATTGCATTCATGCATTTACGAACTGTACTAGTGTTCACGTTGTGAACCACACACAAGAACACAGTTTCATACTGTACATGATACATAATAAATTCAAAATCAAATAATGCATACTTTAAAAAAGTTAATAAAACAAAACAATATATATTTACAAAGTTTCTGCAGGATTTATTAAAGGTAAATTTAAGACGTTTGAAGACATTTTTAAGTGAAGAAAATTTAAGGAATAAATTGAATGGAACAATACGCCAGTCTCTATTATCAATGCTTCAAAGTTTGAAGAGAGAGAAAAAAAAAAAAACTAACTAAAGGTTTCAGTAGCTCTGCTTCCAAACACTTTATAGAATATGAAAATCATGTATACTGTACATTCTGATCACACTGCAAAACGTGTTCTTCCTCCGTATTTTGTCTTGTTTTCCAGTGCAAATACATCAGGATAAGTTTACTTGAGAAATAAAATGACATGAAATAAGAATAAGAATCTTGTTTCATGAAATTGATCAAGTGTTGTTTTTCAAAAGTTTATAAAAATTAAGCGAGTTTATACATAAAACTAGAACAAATATCTAATGGGTTTGGAAAAATCTACTTCATTCAAAGGGAAAACAAGTTTTTGTTTTTTTTCACCACTTACATATATTTTGCTTTGTTTTAAACAACCCTACTTCATTTTGTTTGATTTTTCGTGATTTAGGGATTTTCAGATTTTTAGAACATTTAATGCCATCTCCTTATGAATTTAAGACTTTTAAGGCCTTAATTTGTTGAAGGGTGAATTAAGATCTTTTCAAGATCCAGAAACCCTGATTTATATATGTAATACATAAACTATCTTGCAAAAATTTGAGGTCAAGGTCACGGTTTCTACAAAAAACATAAGCAGCACAACTGTTTTCATTATTGATAATAATATGAAATGTTTCTTGAGCAGAAAATCAGCGCGTCAAAATGATTTCTGAAGCATCATGTTACACTGAAGACTGAGCTAATGATGCTGAAAATTATTATTTCAAAATAAATAAATAAAATAATAAAAAGTCTTTACTGACCCCAAATGTTTTACATACTCTGGAAAGCAACACTGAAACAATTTTCTCCTCCATGTTTCCTACATGTGTAGGTTTATTTTCTTCTACTTATTCAATCAGTCACACACAGCTTTAGTTATATTTGGTATGAGACTGTAAGTGGCTGGTAACGTTCACTCAGAGTAGGTCTTAAAGCAGCCCCTACTATGGATTTTTGAAAATTACCTTTCATGAAGTGTGTAACACCGCTCTAAGTGAATGAAAGCATCCTACAAAGTTTTAAATCTGAAAGTGCACCGTGTATAAAGTTATTGTCTCTCAAAAGAAAGAGTCGACTCTGAATCATTGAAACGAGTCGTTTTTAAAACGAATCTTAAGCTGTTTCATGTTGACATCAACATGAAACATTAGCATATTGCCGGCCCACTTGTTGCCACTAGGTGCCACTTTTGGAGCGTTAAAAATAGCTGTTTCCCCGGTAACGGCTGTACACAAAGCAGCACTGCACTCTGCTTTAAATGAAATCGACCAATCGGACCAATCACCGCGGATTAGCGTCACGCAAAGGAGGGGTTTGGAAAAAATGAATCATTGAGCGAATCGTTTGGGAGTCGTTAAGCAAATAAGGTAAAAATAAATGCATATTATAAGAAAATGAAAGTGTTTTTTGACCTTGCATGCATGGCAACCTGTTGTTGGGGACTCCCAAAACCAAAATATGAACCTTTCATAACCCATAATAGGGGCACTTTAATTACAAATATAACATTAGTGTTGGAGCTTATGTTGCAAAAAAAATGAAACCTTTGCCATCAGCCACTTCTCTCAAAACAAAACACTTTCAAGGAACAATAAGGCATGATGAAATTCCACATTTTTGACTTCACCAATGACTGCTGCATTTCCAAACCAAACAAGCTTCACACAAGACTGCAGACATCGGCATGCGTCTCAGCAACTCTTCCTTTGACATACTGCTGTCTTTGTGAATCAGAAATTTTCAGATTTGTCCTCTACAGGACTTTCTGTCACTGGTTGTCACTCTGCGCTTCATGGACTTTCGCATAGCTACTGTAATCTCTTCAGCTAGCTGGCTTTCTGCAAGAATGCTTTCTTAGCTGCAACAAGCCCTTCCAGTCCACTTCTTAAAAGACTTCTCATGGTTGAAGTGTGTACCTTGCTGCTGGATGGTTCCCAGATGCTGAGCAAGCACTTCAATGGATTCTCACTATCCCTTAAGGAAGTGACCTTTAAGTATTGCAATAACTTTAAACATAATTTGCTTGGGTGGCCTAAGCCAGACGTATATGCATGTAACTGTTCCTAGTGAAGAATAATCTTTCCCTCTTATGCATTTTTAACCGATATCATAAATAAAACATCTAGAAAACTAAAAACTAAAATAAAATAAAAAACATACTATCTGTAGTGCTGTAGGAATCACTGAGGCAAATCTCACAAAAATATTGACGCAGCATTAATGTAATACTGTCATGCTGATTAATTCATCTGGAGTTTGTGAGTTTTTAAGTAACATTGTTTGATTGAATATGTATATCATCCATCTACATGTTTTTGGTGGAACATTAATTAAAACAGTGTTGCAAAGGGATAATCCCCCCCCCCCCCAAAAGTGAACCAAGCAGTTTTTCAACTGTATTTTTATCCATATAATGGAAGTCAGCTGAAACAGTTTGGTTACCAACATTCTTCTACTTCTTTTCCACAGGAAAAAAAATTATAAAATATAATCATATAGCTTTTGAATTTCATGAGGTTTAGTAAATGAGAACAGAATTGTCATTTTTGGGTGAGCTATCCCTTTAAAACCATGGAAAATACTTGCATACTGCTGTAAAGGTGTGCAAATTGAGAGGTATTTGTTTTACACTTAGGGAGTCTTCATTTTGTCGTCTGTACAGAAGTACTGTGGGTACAGAGTGGCGACACCAAGCTGCTCCTGTTTGCGCAAGTAAATGTCAGCCTTGTCTACAGCCCCTGTGTGGTCTTTGATGGCAAACTGCGATGACAGGTTCAGAAATGTAGGCAAAAACGTAGGAATAATACAGGAAGTGTGAGAAAGCAGAGGTGACAGAGGTTGAATAGGACGCAATAAAGCACCAAAAGACTGTCACTGTGGGCTTAAGGGGTCCCATGGGTCACGGACACCCTACGGCTTCAGGAAAGTGATGATTCTGACAAGGTGTTAAAAGAAAGAAAACATTTCAAAGTTACAAAGTCAGCAGCTGAATTAAAACATTACATTTAAGTCGGCACATACCCCCCCCCCCACACACACACACACACCACCATACTCAATGTTTTTTTGTTTTTTTTACATACTCATAATATTCATGATAGTATATCAAATAGTATATTTAAACATACTCATAATATTCAGGCCAATTCTAATATCACATTTCGTAATTTATCCACTAACATTTTGTAAAACTTTATATTTGGTTGTGGTTCTTCGTATTTTAAAACTTTAATAATTATAAAAATAAAAAGGGAATTGTTTGCAGAATTTATGGTTTCCTTACTATGGAAGCCTATTTCCACCACTGAATGAAAAGTAAATGTATCTCGCAATTCTGACTTTTTTTCTCAGAATCATGAGATATAAATTCGCCATTACGAGTAATAAAGTCAGAACTGCAAGATATAAACTCGCAATTCCAAGATTTTTTTTCTCAAAATTGTGAGTTTATATCTGGGTTCTGACTTCATGTCTTGCAACTTTATAATTCACAATTGCGAGTTTATATCTCACAATTCTGACTATAGAAAGCATTTCTTATTTTATAACTTGCAATTGCGAGTTTATATCACACAATTCTGAGAAAAAAAGTCAGAATTGCAAAATGTAAACTCGCAATTGCGAGAAAAAAAGTTAGAATTGTGAGAGAAAATTAGAATAGAATTGTGTGTGTCGCAATTACCATTTTTACCTTTTATTCAGTGTCAGAAACAGGCTTCCATACCTTAGTGACTTAACTCAGATGTTTTCTATTTATTTATTTTTTTAAGCCAATCAATTAGTGATTCCATTGTAACTTTTTTCCTTCTGTGACTGTAATAAATTGCAATTGATGCCACAACAAAATGTTTGATGACGTCGAATACCACAGTTTCAAACTAAGTTTACCCTTGAAGGACTAAGAAAGTGGTTTCAGAAACCATTCAATATATATTAGAGTACATTCACATAGAGTCTGTCTTCGTTTATAATGATTTTGAGAAGATTGGTTACAGAAGTAACCTTATGCAATTTCATAATTGCATTAGAAAACACGGTAAACAGTCACGACCTGTCTCGATTTTTCATCTAGCTTTACTTTTTTGATTTTCTTAGTATGCCTCTCAGCATGTTCCCCACTCTCGTTCTCTCTCTGCCTAACACGCACACCTTTCTAGCAGTTATTATCCAAGATGACAAAGGCTAAATGACAGCTCCCACCTTTAAGAGAACTGGTCAGATAAAAAATAAATAATAAGAACAAAAGGTCAGTGCACAGAATGAAAAAGCAACGTGCCCGCTGGAGATCTGAATTCTAAATACTCTTGGAAGGCATAAAAGTATCTAGCAAGGGCAAGAGTGGCCCATCTTCATCAGAAACATGCTCTCTTATATATCCTTTCTTAAAACATGCTTGAAAATAAGCCTCACTGCAGTGGATATGAATGAGCCGAGTAACTGATATTTTTCACTCATGTTTTTCTTAATAAAATACAACTAACCATTTTAAACCCCAATCATGCCACCCTAAATTACACGCAATTACTTCATAAAATCTTACAAGTGTTGCATTAGCCTAATGCTGTAGCATGCACACTGCAAATTTCTCCTGAATCTGAGCAACCATGAACAATTTTAAGGGATGCAATTTAAATAGGAAACCAGATGCAAAATAAATAGCAGATTTGCCATGAAATTTAACAAGTGCAGCAATCACACACTCCAAATAGACATTATACCCAAAGAGCCCCACTGATTTAAAATCGCTAAAGAACCCACTTGTTTATCAATGTTTCTGCAACATCCTCTAATGCCTTTCGTTTTAGCTGCATTTTACCCACAATGCACCATCTGCTAAGCTCAAAACACAAGCACACGGTTTCTCAGTCCAACCAAAGTGTTGTTCCATCTGTCTTCTGGCATTTTTTTTTTCCCATAAAGCAATGGCACTTCATAGGGAACCCTAATTTAACTTTAATTCTAGCTGTGACTCTTTTATTTCAGGGTGCAATCGAGTTGCAGGTGTGTGGCTGCATTCTTCAGAGATTCAGCAGGCGTACGTTATCATCCACCTGTCTTTTTCATCTGCATCCTCCACAGCAAGCACGGAAGAAGAAAAAAATGAAGAAAACTTCACAGATGCAACAACTTCTCAAGTTTATTTATATCTGTTGCTTATTAGTTAACACAAGCACAGCTTTGCCACTGCGACTAATATTGTGTGCCTCACTGACTGCTGCTGTCTTGATCACCAATATGTGGTTTATTCTAATTAAAGGAATATTCTGGGTTCAATACAAGGTACGTTCAAATGACGGCATGTTGATAACCATAAAAATGAATAGATTTGTCTTTTAAAACACAAAAATCAAGAATGCAGTGAGGCACTAACAATGGAAGTGAATGGGGCCAATTTTTGACAGATTTAAAAGCAGAAATGTGAAGCTTGTAATTTTATGAAAACACCTACATTAGTTCTTCTGTTAAAACCTGGCATTGGTTTTACAGTTGTTTCATGGGTTTTAGGCATTACGTTGTCATGGCAACAAAGCAGAAATGATTAGTAGCAATTTTTATAAACTAAAATCATGTTAACATATATTGTTTATGGCTCTACTATATACAATGAATTAATAAATGAATGAATGAATAAATAAACAAATTATTTTCACTGAGAAATTCCTAGTAAATTTCATATTTAATTAAAGAATTAGCAAGTAAATATGGAAGCCCATTTCAAAAAAACAAACAAAAAATAAATAAATATATGTAATTGTGACCTTTTATCTCACAATTCAACTTTTATTCTCAAAATTTTGAGAAATTCTCAGAATCACAAGATATATACTCTTAATTTTGAGATAAAAAAACTTGCAAGTCTGAGAAAAAAAAAAATGCAGTTCTGCATTTACATCTCACAATTCTGTTTCCTTGTTTTGTTTTTTTTTTTTTTTTTGCTGCCATGGATTAAAAAAAAAATGTAAATGCAACTTTTAATGTCACAATTCTGACTTTTATTTTTCTTGCAATAGCAAGCTTTTATCTCACAATTCCAACTTTTCTTCTAAGAATTGTCAGTTAATACTGTGCGAAAAAAAGAGACAGAATTTTGAGATTTAAACAAAATTGTGAGAGAAAAAAAACTCTGGATTGTGACATCTCTGCAATTCCATTTTTATGAATATCCAATATATATATATATATATATGTGTGTGTGTGTGTGTGTGTCTGTGCGTGTGTGTGTATGTATATAAAGTTTGATGATTCACCAATTCATGAAGGATTCAATTTTTTTTTTTTTTTTAATATCAAAACAATTTTTGTATCAATTATCTCTGGACTTCCTGATATAACTGATACCTCTGCATCATTTTATTAACTGTATAGGTCTAGACATATAGTGCAGCTGCTATCACATTCACTGACATCAGACACACAAGTAAATGCACTGAAACATGCCCTCCGATGGCTCTCAGAGGATGCGATGCATCTCAGGCCCTGTAATTAAAGTGCGATGTGTGGTTATGCTAGTGTCAATCATTTGTAATCTGTACAGCCATTAAAGGCGATCTTGTCAGAGCGATTGATCTTCGGCGCCTCTCACACGCTGTTTTATTCTCCCGCACTGAAAAGGCCATGGCATTTGATTGACAGCATGTCCCTGCCTGTGAAACAACTTGCTAGCTAATGTTCTCACTAAAAGCAAAAGTCATCTTTCTCTGATAATCATGGACTGGTTCAGCCAGATATGTTATGTGTATGTCACAGTTTGAAAAGGAAAACTTTAATAGTTGTTTATATAGACGGCTGAGTACCTTGGCGGAAAGGGATGCAGTGTTGTTTACTGGCTTACAGAACATCAGCACTCGACAGGTGTTGCTTGATATATGGCAAGCTAATAGTACTTATGATGATATTATCAGTGAAGTGAGGTATTATATCATTTAAAAATAATAATATATATATATATATATATATATATATATATATATATAATACATTTATTTGAGTAGTTTTCCCATGTAGACACCATACGCATATAAATAGATAATGTCAACTTGCCTCTGACAACCAAATCTAAATAAATAAATAAATCATATATAACAAACATATAAAGGCTTGTTTTGATGACAATGAAATTCTTGTTAGCCTACATTGTTGAATTAAATGGGATAAACTGCTGGTTGAACTGTAGCAGTTTTAAGTCAAAATAGCATTGTTCATTCATACCTTCAATAATTATTATTAATTAAAAATGTTACAATTATTTCTGTATTTAGTATTTTAATTGATTCCAAAAAGGTAATTTAATGAATGCAATTATATTTTATTTATTTATTTGTCTGTTTATTTGTTTTTTTATATATATAATTTTAAAGCGTATAATATTTTTGTATATTTCTTCTTTAATTTACTGTATATTTGACCTGAAAAAAAATATATATATTTTAATTCTTCCTGTATCTCTCTGTAAATACTGAGCATGTTCACTTACCTATGACTATCAAATAAATAAATATATAAATATTTCCCCTAAACTAATAAAATATAAACAATGGATCTTCATGGCACAATAAATATACAAACAATGGCTGCATGTGACCCTTGGAAGGAAGAAGCAAAATCTAAAGGATGAAACAATAAAAAAAAAAAATCCATCTGAAAATTTCACTGATGCAAGTGCACACTGGTGAAGGTCTGCTTGATGTAACATGTTAAATTAACATATCAGTAGCACTACCCATTCTGAAGGCCAAGATCTCGTCTTTTCAGGTTCAGTGAGGTACGGCTGGAAGTTATGCTAATCGACTCAAAGACGAGTGCATTCATTTTTAAATATGCAGCCCATGGGGAGATCTCCAAGGAGGAGCTGTTGTACCTATAACAGCCAATACACCGAGAGACATGTTATTCTTCTGTCGCTTTGAAATACATTGTAGGGAAAGTTCTCTTTGTTTACCGATGAATAGTTGAGACTCTCTAATGTCATGGCAGCTTACTGTTGCTGGTATTGAGTCCTTGTCAGATATTTCACACTATTCGCTGATTCACTGTTGGCCAGTCAATTAGGGGGGCTGGGAAAAACCCCAGAGATCCGTACAATCCAGGGCCCCGTTTCACTTAACAGCATTCTGTTGTTTTCCACTGTTGTGTGCTTGGCTCTTTAAAGATCTGTCTGAGCTAAGACCTTCACCCAGCACTGTCAGGCTGACAGCATATAAAGCGATGTTGTGAGCTGCCCTTCGATGCAGATCTAGGACTTGGAATGCAGTAGAGACCATAAAGCTGATCTCAGAACTAAAGCTGAAAGGATGAAAACAGCATAAACAGGAGAACGCAGACAAACGGTGAAAACTTGCTGCCCTAGATAAAACCTGACCTGTATACAGAGCACCGATTGGAAATATGGGACATTGAATGAATAAATATGCATTTTAAGACATGGTAGATCATAATTCTGGTATAATTATAACATAATTGATATATGTTATAAATAATATATAATTCTGGGGGAGCCTACAAATTAATTAATTAATTTGTTCATTAATTCATTCATTGCTGGTTGAACAAGCAGTTTCAAGTCAAAATCAAACGCAAGTGATGGTATTGTGATGGGGGGAAAAAAGTTATATAATTATTAAATATATTATAATTATTAATATTTTTATTAATTATACACACTTTTAATAATACATTATTTTAAATAATTAAATGTAATTTGTTTTTATTAATATAACTAATTTGTGAAACCATCATTTTTAAATTTGTTTTTCCTAAAATGCCCAAGAAAACCCCTTTTAGTCATAATTACATGCATTGTTTTAATTATTTACAAAATTTTCTAATTTAATGCACTATATATGTAATGTACTATTTCATGGAATATATAAATCATTATAATTATAATTATCAGTATTATTATTTTATGGAACCATAATTTTGATTTGATGTATGACCTAAAATGCATAAAATACATAAAAATCACCTGATAATTTTTATATTAAATATAATCAGTTTTAATAGTATAACTATTTTGTGAAACTGTAATCTTTAAATTTATGTTTGGTTTAAAAACACAAAAATATTGAAGTCATGGTTACATGGTTACATGCATTACTTTAATGAATTACAAAACATACTATACACACACATCCATCCATCTATATTTAATGTACTTTGATTTTTTTGTCATCACAAGCATTATTTTAATTAATTAAAAAAATGCAATATTTAATGTACTTAGATTTGTATTCCTATACATGAAAACATTCGGTTTTAAATTAAAAAAAAACATTGAAAACATTTTATAGTTCACATTTGGCCTCAAAATACCTAAAACCCCATTGAGCTCATGATCACATGCAGGTATCACAGCAGCTCTGTCTCTTCTAATTCTTCCCGTATCTTTCTGGAAAGCATGGCGTGATGCTTTATGAATTCCTGTACTTCCGTTCCTCCTTGTCTCAATCCTCTTGCTCAATCTCTCAATCTGTTATCCTCTGTCAATTCTATCTCCCTCTCTCTCTCTCTCTCTCTCTCTGTCTGTCTCTCTGGGGAGGTATTTCCAGCTTTGTGAATGATGCGTGAGGTCAGGGAGCACCTGAGGAGTTATCTGCAGGCTTTTACGAGCCGTCCCGCGTGGCAGCCACCCCAGGGGAGAGGTCAGAGAGCTGGAGAACTACAGGACTGACGATGTGACTGGGGTTTGAATATGGCGCATGTGTTTTATATGCCCACAGAGACAGATACTGAGTACTCAGGGAGCGAAAAGGTTATGGATACACATATATGTTGCCAAAACAAAAATAGCACATATGGCACTATACTCAATTTTCACAATACATACTGGGCGGTGTATGTGTATTATTTACAGTTATACAATTATTAGTTCTGATCTCCAAAAGTATTAGTGTTAGTTTTGTATTGTATTGTATTTTATTGTAGTTTCAGTGAGTCTTTCTGCAGGTTTCATTATTATGCCAGTATTAGGTCTTGAAAAGTGACTGTCTATACGAGTCAATAAATCATTAATTCAAACGATTTGTTCTAGCACACTAATTCTTTCAGAAACAAAACAAGTGAGCCATTTAATTATTCTCTCAGTCGATTTAAAAACAGTGATTCATTCAGGAACAAATCACTTAAGTAGCAAAACAAGTGACTCTTTATTAGTGAGCCAGTGACTCATTCACTCAATCGGTTTGTTCAAAAACAAATCATTCAGGAATGAATCTCAGCTACTTTGTTTGAAATTATTTTTCTTGGCAAAGCAAAAAGCAGACAAAGTAACTGGCAGTATTATGTCGTTCATGTTTATTGAACTGTTAAATACAAGCAAAAGCATCTTTCTTTTTTTTCTTTCTTTTTTTTTTACTTCTGAATATCGCCACTTCATCAGGAACAAAAGTATTCACTCTTGATAGTGTTTGAATAGCAATTTTATTTATATAATAACTTTGTATATACTATTTAGACCCCACTTTCACATACCATGCAAAATGCAAACTGTTTCACATACTTTTTTTTTTCTTTTTTTTTATAGCAGGCAGTGCACAGTAATAAATATTCCATTCTGAAAATAGCCACAGTTACATAAATTGCTCAATATGCACAAATTCTTCCACACTCATTTTCTATTGCTGGTTTGGTCATATATAAACATGCTTAGGCCTACTGTTTTCTCGTTTATCTCTTCACTTCAGAAAGGGCTATGCTTGGAGTGGGTGTTTTTAGCATAAACTTTTTTTTAGTGCATTCTTCTTTCTGTAATATCTCTGTCTAAGAAATATTATAAAGGGAATTCTGTAAAAATGTCAAAAAAACATAGGATACAAAAATCTGACAATGAAACACGCTCTGTCTTTTGGAAGACAGGTGTTTGTTTTTGACACAAGACAAGGCACAAAAGATGCTTGAAGTGAGTCACGGTGATAAACCAGAGTGTTTATCTGATGTGTCAGATTTTCCAGAAGTAGTTGACAATGACATGCACTCAGCTGAACAGATTAATGCTTTTCTTGATGAAACAATGCAACAAACGTCACTCTAGCCGCTTTTATCCTGGAACATCACAACATCACTCTGCTGCTGTATTCAGCTCATTTTAGAGGATTCCATGAGTGGATCCAATCCAAGATAATCTTTTAGGATTAAAAATGTTTATACTTGTTCTTACTGCTTTTCCCCCCACGTATACACTGAAAGCAGTTACAGAATTTTATCATCGAACTCAAAAGACAAAAGTATGATAAAAGTAGCCACTGACAGAGAGGAAGCCTACAAGCAAATAAATTTAATTTTGTTAAATAAAGATTCTTACACTTTTTTTAATGCTTTTTGGTATCATTTTTTAAATCAGTTATTGTGATTTATTATTTATCTGACTGATTTGGTTATGTGTTGGCTCAAGGGCTCAAACATTCTTTATCATTATATTAGTTCTGTCAAACGATTAATCGCAATGAATTGCATTCAAAATAAAAGTTTTTCTTTGCATAATAAATATGTGTGTACTGTGTATATTTATTATGTATATATAAATACACACACATGCATGTATATATTTAAGAAAAATATGTTACATTTATATATTAAATATATGGATATATGATATAAATTACGGTATATGCATATAAATATATGCTGTATGTGTGTGTATTTATATATACATAATAAATATACACAATAAACACACATATATTATGTAAACAAAAACTTTTATTTTAGATGTGATTAATCACGATTAATCGTTTGACAGCACTACGTTATACACAATTAAAAAATTATATTATAGTGATACTTGCTCTTCCATTTAAAAGTTTATGGTCGATTAAAAAAAAAACTTATGTTCACAAAGGCTGCATTTATTTGCTCAAAACAGTTAACTGTAACATTGTGAAATATTACTTTTTATTTTCTATAGTTTTTTTTTTTTTTTTTAAATATATTAGACAATGTAATTTATTCCTTTGATGGCAAAGCTGCATTTTTATTTGTTGATGATTTGCTTATGAATAAAAGAAAAAAGTACTGACCATTTAAACAGTTGTGTATATAAACATATGTATAATGAATTATGATACAGTAGGCTAATATTAATAATGTGTCAAATCATTATGGTATCTTTATCACGTAAAGTAAAATAAATTGCTGTGGCTGAAACTACTTGCAGCATGTTTGGAGAAAATAGAGAATGTCATAAGAATTGCACATTTCATCTTATGAAATATGTCAGTACATTCCTTTGCTAGTGTGGGTGCATAAAACAGCCTATAATCACAGCATAAAATAATGTGATATAAATAGCATGACAAAACAAACAATTATATGAATACTGCAATGATCCAAAGTCACCGAAGCTGCAATGACTTCTTTGTCATCTCATTCAACAGGAATTATAAAACTGACGCTATACCGAACTTTGAGAATGACATGTCTGTTTTTGAGAATAAAATGGTGGCGTGATAGAATGTGGGTATAATTTATTTGTCATTTATTTAGACAACTCCCGCAACAAGAAGAAACAACAGCTGAATTTCTTAGTAGAGACACTGATGCTACATTTTTCTTCAATTTAAAATGGAAGATTAGACAGGAGAAGCCAGAGCTGTGCCTGAAGGATAATGAAAGTTTTGTCATCTCCCAACCATCTGCCATGCATAATTTAGCTGCTGAATTTTACTCTCAACACTACGCTGCTGATGAATCAGTGCTGGGCTCTTCCAAAAACACCCAAAGCTGGAAGATTTGCACACCAAACATATGTTCCAGGAGAGGGTCTATAATACCTGGAGAAAGCTCTTATGGGCTCATGGCACCACAAGAACATACACAGTCCTCAAGCTCTTTACTGGTGACTACCTTGAGTTGTGACATCAAACGCAGCAGAAAAAGTCATACTTGTAAGGGCCCTCCATAATTAGTCATTGGTAAAATATCTACTGTAACACTGAAATATTTCTAGCAAAAACTGTCTGTTTGTTAGATAGTTTTGAATGACAAACAAAGGGGGGAAAAATACTTGCTAACCAGTAAAACCTTGACTCCATGGTTTCAGACAATGACTGCAGACGAAAAAAATAAAAAATAAAAAATCATTGGAAATACGTGCCTCTATCTACATTTCTGAAAAAAAAAAAAAAAAAAAACATACAGTACATATGAATCGCTGCAGTATCCAATTGAAATGAACCCTAGAGGCAGTAGGGCCAGAGTTTCAATTAATAAACCCTAATTTTCACACAATTCATTGCACAATATTATTTTATGACTTCAAAACAATTATGATTTTAACATGTTGTTAGATACTTGCAAGAAAACTGATACTTTGGCACATTAGCATCAAACGTACAGCTTCATATGTATGAGTTTTCTATCTCAGTAGGTTTGTTTGGTAGCTCATGCAATACAGTTGTGATGAAACTACAATTCGACAGAACAGCTCAAACAGAAAGTTAAAATTGAATGCGAAAGCATTGATATATCATTTTTGCATTCATTAACACTATCAGGCAAATTTAGAGTTGGTTTGGTGTAGGGAAAATGTTATTTTTCAACATGATAGAGCATTAATGTGTTAGCGACACTTGCCTGCACGCCTGTACCAACATCATAAAAATGTGCCAAGGTCACATATTGAACACAGGTTCAATAATGAAGATTCTTAATGGTTCAGACCACAGTCCTAGAAAGATTTTTGTGATGAACTGCATGAGCCTGGAATTTATTTGGACAAGTTTAAAATGTATTTTAAAATGTATAGCCTATCAAGGTCAGAAACCTCTTGAAAAGAGCATTAATTTCTTAACAAAAATTATCTGAGAGAGCTGAAACACTAGAGATCAGTGTTCTTACGATTATTCAAATAAATAATAAATCATTGTTTTAAAGAGATAGTTGCAGAATAATGTTGATTAAAGTAAAATAATAATAATAATAAATAAATAAATATATAAGTAAATCCTTGTCTTCTTGTCCTTCCGTGAAAATTAGTGGGGCCAATCAATGAACGTTAAAAACTCACTGTTTCAATAGTGCAGCCACAAGATGTGAACAATATGCATGTTATCATGACTTTAAAGGCATAATTCAACCTAAAATGAAAACACCAAGATTAGGAAACCCATATGAAGCTGTATATGTGATGCAAAGTTCAAAAGTTTTCAAATCTCGCAGCGTTTTGAAGTCATAACACAATATTGTGCAATGAATTGTGCAAAATTAGGCTTTCTTAATCAAAACTCTGGCCCATGCAAATCATACTTTACCTGGAAAGGAATAAAAGTTGTCAGAGTTTTGGATGACTATTAGTATTATTATTACTACTACTATAATGCTGCAAATACTGTTGACTGTACTTCATTTATCTTGGACCCAAAATATTCCTTTAATCAAAGCAGACCAATTGCATCAAATATGAGGCCTGTTTGGTGTACTTCAAGCTCATCTAAATGGTTGCAGCTATCTTATTAGAAAAAAGATCTTATTGCTTCATCAATGTTGCAAAAAACGACCATTCAGAGCCGGCTATTAGTATCATTAAAGACACTGAATGGCTTTTGTGGACTTTTGCTGGTCAATGAAACCTCAGTTAACCAGACTGAGAGGGTGGGCAGGGATCAACTGCTATTTCTTTTGTCAGATTCCCAGAGGCTCCTGTATGTAAGAGCAGGGCTTAATTTGTGCCGGAACAAGCCGGATACGGCACCTCCGAAATCCGATCCGGCACCTCATTGTGTCGGATCCCCCTCCTCACGCACCAATATGAAAGACGTTTGTGCTGACCTATAGTGTGCATATATATATATATATATATATATATATATTAGTGGTGGGCCGTTATCGGCGTTAACGTGCTGCGTTAACGCGAGACTCTTATCGGGCGATAAAAAAAATATCGCCGTTAATCTATTCTCAAAGTTGGGTTGGGAGCTGGGTCTATACTACGCAAGCTATGATGACTTTCACCTGATATTTTAGCGCGGATGTATACCTAGCAGAATTGCACTGTAGGGGGCGAGAACGAGTCTTCGAACCTGTGTGTATGCGTGCTAAAATGGATGCAGCTATGAAGCAGCCAGGTTTGCTTCAGGAAAATGTATTTTAAGAAGCTTCCCAATGAAGATCGGCAAGTCATTTCTGTCTCTATGTTACATGGTCACGCTCTCTGTATAGCGCACAGCGGAGTTCCGCCCAGTTCGCACACACACACGTAAGCGCACACACAAGTAAGCACACTCCCACTCCTATTTGTAAATATTAAGCCGCAAAACGTCTATTTAAATATGACTTCTGCGTGTCTCTGTGTTAATGTATGGCGCAAGACGCGGGTTTGTTTACTCATACAGAAGCCGCGTGGCGCTTGCGGTGATATTAACGCCTGTCGTCTCACTAAATGAGGACATAAATACATGAACAACATCTCCAGAACTGCTCTGAGAGTCACTTCACGAGCACTCGGCGTTTCATTTGAGAAAAACTATCCTCATATCATATACACAGAAACGTAAAGGTATTCACGGCAACCCGTCAGAAAAAAAAGTTCGGTTTCACTTGAAGACATTGGGCAGAACATAATAGGCTACTACTATTAAAACTATTATAACCTTATCTTTAAGGAATAATCATACAATGTCTTCAATGTTATTATCAATATTAAATTCTTGATGACTGCTAGTTGTTTACTACTAGTAGTGAACTTATTCTGATCTACTTGGCAGAATTCAAATGAGCCATTTTAATCTAGATTAATCTAGATTAATTCCAAGATTAATCTAGATTAATCTAGATTAAAAAAATTAATCTATGCCCACCACTAATATATATATACATATTGTAGGATCAGAACGAGTCAGACAAAACTAAGATTCGATCAGAACATTGAAACATGAGGAACCGAAATTCCTGAGAGGCCCCAAGAAAACAGGACAACGTCGTAAATCAGATTCCTATCTCCGACCTCTGGAGCAAGCCTAACCAACAAGCCTCTTCCAGAACAGTTTGCAACATTAAGACAAAAGAACACTTATTGATGAGTCCAACGCAGGAAGGAGATCGTCAAATTTGGGGTAAATAATCAAGATTAATGGACAAAGAGATGGCCATCACATGTGTTCCACGAGAGAAATCACAAGCTTCTTAAGATTGACTTTTCCCCCACACATAGAAGACAAAGAACCAGACTGAAATTCCTCTGTCCAAAGAACATGTCTTTTGGTCTCCACAGAACTACACAGAGACTTTCTTTTTCATATGCATATAAAATCATCCTAAAAGGACATTTCTAAGCATAACACTATATTATGTATGTAACCCACACATTAGACTATCATGTTTTAAGCACATATTATGTATGTCTTTTTAATAAATATTGAACGATTTTAAGGGTTATTCGTGTTTGGTATGTATGAGTTTGACAATTCTAGCTTGAAACGTTTCTTCCAACTGATTCTTTGTCAAATGTATCATATTCTGGTTATAGAAATCACATCCAAAAGTATACTTTGCAAGAGTGTGTAAAATTCGGACCATGTGACTGATAACATGCTGATTTATGATGGAAAGAACAACCCTAGCTAAGAATCTAATTGGTCAAGACACCAGATGGGATGTGTCCAAAAGCCGAGTTTAAAACCTCAGGACACCATCAAATCTGCCCCCTTCTTCCCGTCTCCCTTCTCTCTGCTGGCCACCGCGTTTTGACGCTGCTTTTTAGCGCTCTTTGAGCGTGCTCTGGCCTACCGGCCAGTTGCTATTTTACACCACGATGAGAAGAAAACCCACCTAGTCTCGTTACACCCTTTCTTTCTTTTCTTTTAGTTTATTTTCCGTTAGTTTATTTTCCGTCTCAGTTTAAGTTTTGCCGCCATGCCTTGTCTCCGAGTTCAACTCGAGCCTGTGACCGCCTCAAAACTTCAACCAGACCAACTCCGCATCCTCAGCCAACGCCCAAGACATCACTTCAAAGACTACTGAACTTCCAGCCAATCACCAACTCGGGAAAACCCCTTTCCTGCAACGACAACGACAGAAGGGAATCCCTGTAACACAAAGGCAACGCAAGCAAGTACCTCCAGATTCTGGCTGAACTGGTGCTTTTAATATAAATTTTAGCCCCATTGAGAAACTCAATGCAAGGGTTAATTAAGTGACTGATGATTGTTCAGGTCTATGCAATAGAACATATTGTTATAAACTTGGGATTTCACTTTCTCATTCTCTAAACTCCTCCTTTCTCTCTTTCTGCAACGCATGAATGTGTGAATGCGTGTGGTCATGTTAGATTAGTTTATGTTTTAGGTTTATATAAATAAAGTCGTATTTATATTTAAAAGAGAAGTATCTTGTGTTTTGTGCTTACAAGTTAATGTCTTAATCTGCCGATCTTGTTACTGTGCTTATTAATAGTGTTTTCACTATATTTTGGATTTTAATATCCAGTGCAGAATTAATGTTATACGGCTCGTTCAGTGAATCGCTGCCGACTCAGTGACCAGCCGCAAAACAGTGATTCTGTTCAAATTCCCTATAAAATCACAAATGATTCCCTTTGAGCTAAATTAAATTATATTTATGTATCAAACCCTACAATATATATATATATATATATATATATGTATATATGTATATATATACACATATATATGAAAAATCCTCCATAATGACTGCGCTTGCGGCACATCTACATTTGAAATAAAGAACCTGAGCGCGCAAAAGACGCGACATGTGAACTTCTCTGCTCTCACAAGACATGCACGGATCCAATAGCCTACACATGCGATTTCTTTCTCAAATGTTCACATTTATTTAAGAAAAAACCTGAATATTCGCCAGAATGGCCATTTTTGCGTAATGTTGTGTGTATTTGGCCACTTAGGCTCAACAACAAACTACGAAAAATAACTCAACATGATACTACTCGCTAGGCGGCTTTGGATGTGACTGTGAGCGCTCAGCCTTGAGACCGCCTCTGGAGCGCGTGAGTACCGATTAGTTTAAAAAGACGTGCATTTTTGTGACGATTAAGCAAGTGACAATTCTGTCGACTGTCCCGAAATGCGAGCGAAAGTCTTGGATCAGCGACAGCGTGCAGCAGCTCGTTGTATTGCAGACGAGATGCGCTGATGTGAAGCCGCTTTGAGAGAGTGAAAGAGAGTAGACGCGGTCCAGCTGAATCACTCACGCTGTTTTCAAATGACTGATTTAATCTGCTAGTTTGTGTGGATTTATTTACTCATATAACCTACTTGCTATATTGAATAAATGTTTGCAGGAATGTCCCTCATTATAAATTTGAAAGCTGCGGGGATGAGTAAAACTAGGCTATGTGATATACACACAATCCCCCACGAAATTCTGGACAGGATTAATTATAACTCTATTACAGAGATATAAAAAAATTACAGTGAAATAAAATTCCATTATTATTATTATTATTATGATTTTTATGATTTTTTTCCCCAGGCCTGGAAATTGCTGTTTTAAAATTTCATGGCTTTTTCAGGGTTTTTTTTTTTTTTTTTTTTTTTTATGTACCAACTCTAATAAAAGCAACTGATGCACGCTGTTAATCACTTAAACTGGCCCACCAATGTGATCGGCTGAATGCTCCATTACATCTCTCTCCTCTAATCACATGCCGGATCCGTCACCCCGCTTTGCTCCGGGACCTCGAAATTTACAAATTAAGCACTGTGTAGGAGGCCTGAGCCTCTTCTGAGGAAAGGGAGAAAGATTGGCCTAAACCACCATCTGCTTTTAATGAATCGTCAACGAGTGGACCTGACCAGCTTGACACCTCTCTATAAGACAATGCTTCAGGTGTTGACCTAATCCACAGCTCTGCTCTGGCCGTGATGAGTCTGGACACAGTGTCAGCCACCCTTGTCGATTCAGAAAATGAGACACTTTAGTGCCATGTCGCCACAGCATTAATGTGTGTCATTTTTTGAGCGAGTAAGCATGACTGTCTCCAAGCACATTGCAGTATGGCTCAGGATAACATCATTATGGGAAGTGGAGAGACCAGTGACTGAGATGCTCAATGTTTCACTGCTAAAAGTTTAGAGACGGAAGGGAAAAGGAACAGTGGCTGATTCTACAAGAACAACATAATCCGTCTTTTTGCATCCACCATGCATAGAAATACTTATTTTTGTGTGTGTGTGTGTGTGTGTACGTGTGTACATGAACCTACCATTTAAAAGTTTGGGGATGGTATACAATTTTTTTAAAATGTTTTTTGAGAAAAGCCTCTTATGCTCACCATTGATATTTGATCGTAAATATGGTAACATTGTGAAATATTATTATAATTTAAAACAACTGTTTTCTATGAGAATATATTTTAATATGTAATTTATTCCTGTGATGCAAAGTTCAGCATCATTACTCCAGGCTTCAGTGTCACTTTATCCTTCAGAAATCATACTAATATGTTGATTTGCTCAAAAAACATGTCTTATTATTATCAATGTTGCTTAATATTTTCTGGGGCGGAAAAAATCCAGTATACTTTAATGTACATATAAATATTTCAAATGAACAGCATTTTTTTTTAAATATAAATATTTTTACCCACTAATCTATAAGTTGCTGTAACATTATTGTCTTTATTGTAACTTTTGATTAAATTAATGTGTCAGTAGTGCATATAAATGTAGACATACATTCAGACAGACACAATAAAACAATATAAATCCATACAATTCATACCTCTACTCTATACAGTATTCAAAGGATTTAAAGTGTGGACAATGGTATATTATCTTGATTTGATATATTTATAAGCTTCAGCTCATTTTGCTGGATGTCCATTCTGTTCACACACATTTTATTGGGTTTTCTTTACAGGCTGACTACAAATATGAATTACTGCCAAATAAAAGGAGACCTTTAAAAGTCAAAAGTCTTTTTTTGCTCTCTTTATCTTTCTTTCTCACTATAACTCTCGTGGGAGGGTTTGTCCTTGGTAAATGATTATTAAATTTTCAGCTCTCCACAGAATTTATAAATTTTATTTGAGAAGCATTCCAGAACGAGAAAAGTACCCAAAATGAAATGCAGAAACGGTATTACTAACAAACTAAATATCATACCTAAAAAATAGTCAGCCTAATGTGAACCAGCCTACTCTATGTAGTTTAAACAAGCACAAAACACCCTTCACTGTTCAGTTACTTATTGTTCACTCTATAATTAGTAGAATGGTAGGGCCAGACATGATGTTATCTAGAGAGAATTAATTGGATAAATGGATTAAATACCAAAATAAAGCCATTCTGAATACGAGTTTGATAAAACAGTGTCTAAATGGCCAATTCACTAATGGTTAATACTTATTAATATAAAAAATAAAAATAAAAGTTTAAGTTTAGAAAATGTTTATCCTACTGCATTGTTGTGAAAACCCCATTTTGGAACATTTGTTTTGAATTCAACCGAATTGATGAATCATCATCAATTAGACCAGTTTATTAAATGAATATGGTCATTTGTGATACTTACCACTGTGGGCTCCTTTTTTTTTTTTTCTTGCTTAAATGAAGCAAAGCTTACCTTCTGATCGTGGCTGTAGGCCAATGCCCAGTCCTCTTGTGTGTGATGGAAAAGAAGACTTAAGACGAAGAAGTTCAAGCGGTACTTCTGATAACTGGCACCTTCATCTGAGCTGATGAGAACACTGCTTTCAAACTCTGGATCAGTCAACACCATTATCTGAGAAACAAACAGAAAGGCACAAAGGTTAACCCTGTAAAGTCTGACATATAAGTACAAAGAAGGGTCCCACTTTATATTAGGTGGCCTTAACTTCTATGTACATACATTTAAATTAATAATTTGGTACAATGCACTTGTTGTGTACATATATGTTTTTACATTGTACTCATATTTTTAAAAATACCAATATGTAATTACATCTGTAATTAATTTCTGTAATTACATTTATAATTACACTGTTGACTCATCCCTTACACCTTAACCCACCCTTAAACCTACCCATACCACCAAACCTGTCTCTAACCTTACCCGTATCCCACCTCAATAGCAGCAAAAGTGTTTTGCAATACAGTATGAACACAATAAGTACATTGTACTTATTTTTTGATGCAAGTACATAGTAGTTAAGGCCACCTAATATAAAGTGTGACCCAAAGAAGAATATGAATTAGAGTTACTCCAAACTCCAAAAGAGGCCCAAACTTACAACAAAATAAAATTTGGTTCAGTTGCTGATATTGATAAGACAAAACAGTGACATGTAATGTAAATCAGTGATATCTTTATAACAGTATAGCAGTCCATTCACAGAAAATTCATATACCTGTAAATATCAGTTGCCACAATATCTCACAAAAGTCTATATTATAAGGATGAAATGCTTAGTTTTATGATCAAAGTTCTGTAGTTTTTTTAGTTTTTTTTTTTTATTATTGTTGGAGGCAAACCTTTAGTGCAGTAAAATGCAATGGTTATTGAGAGACAAGCAAATAAACATCCCTCAAAAGCCTGATGTATCATATTTGACGCTCACATTTTAACATGATTTTTTCTAAAAATCAGTCCAGGAAGTGTTCATCTTAAAATATTACCAACAATATCAAAGTTATGCACAGCAAAAATACACATGTACTACGACCTGTAGGTGTATATCTTTAGAATCATACAAAAATACTTTTTTCTAAAAACGTATATCGATCCCACAACAGAAGGAATGTACAACAGTTGATTGTGTACAACAGGTTTTTCAGCAGTTTAGATCATGCCAATCATTTAGAGGCTTTAGAAGTTTGTATATCAATTGTGATACAGTAGGGTGTGTAAAAAAGAAAAAGAACTGGAATAGAGGTTTAGAGAGTGTTTGAACGAAGCCTACTAGCCTACCTGCTGAGTAAAAGCAATTATTAGCCATAACATTTTAACATTTAAAAATTCTTAGTGAACTTGCTGCTATCTGGCACCCTGCACCTTTGCTCAATCAACTCCATTTAAAGGAACATTTCACACAAACAATAGAAATCCCTCTGTATGACGTCTTCCATGTAATTAAAATTTTTAGGTGAACTATTCCTAGGCTTTAGACCACCAACTAAAGCTCATACTAGGTCAAGGCTGACCATTGCTTCCATTCTAAATGGAATAACAATGAGAGTGAGCAAACTACTGTAGTTCTACTTTAGCACTGACCTTGGCTTAGTTTTCAAGCTCCTCTTAAATTGTTTCTGGTTATATGTAAGCACAGAGAAAAATCTGTGGATGGGCATAGCGTTTAATTAAAACAGATGCAAAACTCTTCTGGTAGCGAACACACTGCATTATGGAAAGCATTTCTTTTTATGTCTGTGTTTGACTGGGCGGTTACATCTGATCTCAGTGATAATTAAAGGGTAAGTACGCCTGCCTGCTCGTTAATAGGCTCGCACCTGAATGCCAGGCACCGTGTTCACTGTCATTCGAGGACTGTTACAGTGCTAAAAACAGTTGCAGACATTTTCATTATGGATTTTTACTGCTTGAAAAAATACAACGCACATGTCTTGGATGTTGAAATGGAACTTAATAGGCTCTAAAGCATTTCGGAGCACGTTAATTTAAGCATGCACACTTACGGTTGACATCTAGACGTGATAATATTTAGAAAGCAAACTGTGAAACATAAGCTCGAGACCTCCCCAATTCTATCATCTCGCTCTTTCTCTCGCCTCCATCCGCCCTAAATGTAAACGGCTGTTTTCTTCCCTCAACTGGATTTGAATTGGAAAAACAGTGGTGCATTTGTCACTGACAAAAATCCCACCCCTCTCTCCACAAGCCTTAACTACGAATCCTCCGGGGCGGTGATTTAGATAAATTGTTTTTCATTAAGCGCCAATAAACATCCAGCCGAAACGCAGCCAGGATTTTGTTGGCCTGGGCTCCTGATTTTTACTGTTCATTATCGTTATAAGAAGATGGAAAGAGGCCCCTTGTGTCTGCTGGTGTCTTTGGGCTTGTCAGATGCAATTCATAGATTTTAGGCTGTAATCATGTTCCGTAACAGTGCATTGGGCAACAGTGTTTGTAATCAAAGGGAAATGATTTTTCACTTTGAGTCCCTTGTCGAAGTTTTATTTAAATAACTTGTACATTTCTAGAACTTAACTAAAGGGGTGGTTGATTGCGATTTCACTTTTTTTACATTAGTTAGTGTGTAATGTTGCTGTTTGAGCATAAACAATATCTGGAAAGTTACAAAGCTGAAAGTTCAATGCAAACGAAGATATCATATTTGAAGTTTAATGCCTACAAAAATGGCTCGTCATAAACCCAGATAAACCCTGCCCCCGGGAACATGTAATGAAGGGGGCGAGGCCATGTTGCGCTGCTTTAGAGAAGAGGAAGAGAAAACTAGGGGTGCACGTAAAGATCTATTCATATATGAATCGCGATTCTGTCTTCTAATGATTCTAATGGATTCACAAGTTTCAAAATGAATGTTGCTTGCGTCGCCCTGCTCTGCATTTCTCTCTCTCTCTCTCTAATTCAGATCATCAGCTCAGTGAATACACTTATTTTCACATAGCTATGAGAAGCATTATACATGGACACGTGTGAGGTTGCCGTACTGTATTAAAGCTTTAATCAGAATAAAATCGTATATTAAAAGCTAACATTTAGCAGTAGCATTTACAAATAACAGCGTATCTAAAAGTATGAGACAACAACAAACAAAAAACTTAGGCCTAACATTAAAAGCTGTGCTTGCACAGGTTCTGCACGATCCTCTTCACTAATCTCAATCAGGCTCAAATTGATAAGCAATACAGACGACGCAATTGTTTACAATACAACTGGAGCACATGCCGCTGAGGTGAGGGGCGGGACGTTCAGACGCGCACTAGAGGCAGTTTAGCCAATCACAACACACTGGACCAGCTAACCAATCAGAGCCCATCGTGTATTTCTGAGGGAGGGGCTTCATAAAACAATGCAAAATAAACAATGCAAAATCAATATGTTCCTTATTTTATTGACCTCCCAAACAATCAAATTTTTTGTTTGTTTATTTGGTTTGTTGAAGAACCAGGATTCGTACATTCTTGGAAAACATGAATATATGAGGGAATATTAAAAGTATGATTTCTAGAAAACTCAAGGGGAATATATTAAAAGTATTTTGAAACCAGTGGAGGTACGATCAATTTAGGCTTACGATGCTTTTGTGAAATGCAGTCCTTGATGTTAAAGGTTCTTCATTTAACCAAAAATACATTTTTTAAGAGTTTACTGTACATACTGGACTATTTTACTTGACAAAGGTCTCATAGAGCTAAGCATTACATGCTTGCGCTAGCAATTCCCATTTTACCCTGAAGATTAAATTAAGGGGCGGAGATCTTCACCCCTTACTGATATTGGATTGACTGTAATGAACGAGTTAGAAAGTTCCAAACTTTTTTGATATGCAAGGCAGAATATTCTATAGTTCATATGCATATATGGCTCACTGTCAGATAACATGCTATAGAGCTGCAACCTTCTGTTTCATTAGTCAGTCGCAGCTTTTTCACACATTTTAATTTTCATCTTATCAGACAAAACAGCCTACGGACATGCTAAAATAACACACAGATTGGCTTGCATCACTGAAATCATTTATTATGTTGCCTGGGTGCAACAAAATGAGTCACTTCACAAAACAGACCTCATTTGCACCTATATTTAGAGCTGCCCGTGTTAATAGCAGGTGTAAATGTGGCTGATGGGTCACGGCTGGGCTGTAAAGCCGGGAAACCACAAATCTGAGGTCAGACAGATACTGATTAAGCATTAGCACATAATTAAGTTTTCAAACCACCAGAACATGACAACTGTGAACAAATGTTTCTCCGCTGAATAAAGGAGTGAAGAGAGTTGCGAAGCACAATCAATAGAGTTGAGGGATCCCTGTTATCTGCCGGCACCCAGACGGCTAGCATCCCGCGAGCTAATATACATGCAGCGCACAGTTAACGGCCCACACGTAGCCTCCCGCCGCTGAATGAGATTGGCGTCAGCGCTGGGCAAGCAGTGTAAACAGCAGGAAAAGGACACACAGTCTCAAATTAATCATGTCATGGCCAATCAATTGCGTTTTATTACAAATAGAGTGGTGGAAATATAAACAGGCTCATTTGTCGGCGATCTTCGCATCAGCATGTAATCTCGTCTCCATCGAGAGTGCTAAAAGAGCCGCGTGCAAAGCACTTTGGATTCTTGGCAAGTTCCCATTTAAGAGCTCAGGCAGAGCTGCGGAAATGTCATGCCCATCTCTCAAATGGAAAAGTGTTGTGCTAAAGGTTAGGCCTAAACTTAGCCCTATTTGAAAATAGCCATGGGATCTGCCAGAGTCAATCCTTCTCTCTGGAATAGGACTGTGTTTGCCCACATAGTCAGGGAAATAAGCTGACGCATTAATCCAGTTTGTTCACAGAGCCGCTAAACAACAACAATACCTTCAGATGATGCACATTGTGCGCTGTGCGCATCCATTGTGCACTTACAGTTCACAAAAGCAGACATCTAGAGCTTTTCAAAGGAGACCATCCATCTGTTCTGATGGGAAATTGTACTAACGGGACCCATGAACAGTCTGAGGGCAGAGGGGGACGAAAGTTTAAGAGATGCTTGAAGGACTAGTTTGATGCTGTGGTTTATTTTGGGATATTGATGGGCTGACTGTACATTTTAATCAGCATAGATATATTGTATTGATCAAAAATCTCAGTAAAGGCATTTATAATGCTACTATACTTAATTAAGCAGCACGAATTTCTGCAAATAATAATTATAAGAAACAGTTCTTGACTGATTGATCACATCAGCATATTAGAATGATTTCTGACAGCAAACAAATGTTGTTCTTTTGAGCTTTCTATTCAAATAATCCTGCAAAAAATAAAAAATAAAAAATAAGCAGCTTAATTTATAAATATTAAGCAACTGTTTTCAACATGGATAATAATAAGACATGTTTCTGGATCACTAAATCAGCATATTAGAATGATTTCTTTCTCTCTCTTTTTTCAAGCTTTCTATTCTACAAATCCTAAAAGATTGGACTAATGGACTAATGGTCAGGGATGGGCAGTATTTCTGATAAATGTATTTAAAATATGCAAAATATGTACAAAATACTATTTTGTGTTTTTTATTTAAATACCTTTGAAAAAAATCTAATGTATTTTGTATTTAAATACATTTAAGCTTAGTATTTTTGTATTTTTAAAATTAACATTCTTGGTGTGAAGAAGCCTTAATAGTGGTACTTCGATGGCCAGTTTTCAAATGTATTTTATGTATTTTCAAAATACAAAATACTGTATTTGTATTTAAATACATTTTTGCATGCGGTATTTTGTATTTTTATTTGAAATACATTTTCATGTATTTATGCCCATCTCTGCTAATGGCTGCTAAAAATTCAGCTTTATAAATATACAATATACAAAATTTTGGTGAGCATTATGTAATTATCAAATTAACATAATGACATAAATGTTTCAGATGTTTTATTCAGAATTTATCCTTTTCTTTAATGAGAAAAAAACTAAAACATTTTAACATAACTGGACATGATTATTTTGGATGACATCTGATAATAAAATGTTAAAATATTTAACAAATAACTACATTATAATATAATATAATTGATATAATATAATAATGTAGTATGCATCAGTTTCCACATTGTTTAGGTGTGATTTTGGTCCATTATTCTAAGCAGAATTGCTTCAGGTTGTTCAGGTTAGTCACACCTTTAGTCCCTTTTAGTATATTTTTGTAGGCTGCTGGAAAGCAGAAAAATAAAGAAATATTTCAAAATAACCAGCTTTATTTGAAGTAGGGGAACATGGAGTCTCTCAAAGGGAAGAAAACAGAGAATAAGAAGCTGTAGGCGTCTTACCTTTCTCTTGTTGGTGGGGCAGACATAGAGGTAACTCAAAACGGTCTTGACTCCCACTTTATCATTCAGCCTCTCATAAGTGCTGCCATAATCGGTTGATCTGCAAATAGAAGCAAAATTCTCAATATGGTATTCAGAATGCATTTCTTTTTGTTGTTTGTGTTTGTGTGTGGATAGCAATGCTCCGGTCATGACCTGGCCAAAATAAATACATTCTCCAGCAAAATGAATCTAGATTGGAATTTGCAGACCTCAAACGATTGAACAGATTTCAGCAAATTAAATTCATAAGAGTGTTTCACAGTTTTTTGTTCTTTTTCCTGGCTATTTACATTTCCCTGATCCTCAGCGATGAGCAGAAAAGCTCGCTAAGACAAACACAATCTGCTGAGCATATGCTGAGCAATTCTGCCTTGTTCTACAGACAGCGAAACTAACATCATCCTGCAACCCCTGGGCATAACAGTGACAACTGATCCAGAGAATACACTGATTTGTTTAGAAAGGCTAATGATATTTACAGTCTTGCAATGCAGACATGAGTATGGACAGCAAGGACATGTTCCTAACAACGATAAGAGACTACTGAATGAACTCTACGTACATTTCTGACGTAAGTAGTTTGAAAGTATTTTAGTGCTGGGAATGCTGTCTAGCATGAGCTGCTAATGCACGATGAAGGCAGCGGCGCTGAGAGGTGTTTATACTCTTTGCTGCTTTCAATACATATATATATATATATATATATATATATATATATATATATATATATATATTAAATAGGGCAAAATTTACTTTATTCACTTTTTCTTTTTCTTTTTTTTAAAGGCCGGTGCATTGCGGGTGTTTTACCTGTATTTTGAATATTGACAAGTATTAGTTTGTTGAACTTTACATGTCATACAGTGCAGCAGAAAAATTAAATAAATATATAAATAAAAATAAATTAAATTAAATTAATAAAAAAAAAAAAACACCCAACAATAACCATGTATATATTCATTCGTACATACATAATATTGTGTATAATTGTATATTGGATAAGTAAATAAAAAAATTCAATAATATAATGAAGGATGATGATGAAGTTTAAGGATGAAAAAACTTTGCAAATTACTTGCAATTTTATGTTTCAACCACAGATGGTGATAAAGAGACCAAAGTTCCATAATGCACCTGTAAATGCACAAAAATGTCTTTATTTTGAATTTTTGATACTGTATAAATTAAACTTTGAGAGAGAGAGAGAGAATGTCCATCTCTAAATCTCTTAAAACCAGACATAATCCTCTGAATATGAAAAGATTATTACCAAAAAAAAAAAAGCACTTCTAATATTTGGTGTTCTGGAAGGAGAGCCACAGTTCTTCTGTCAACTCTTCAAAATCCACTTCCTGTACCTGAGATGAGAGCTTAATTGAGAGTTTTTGGAGGCCTCACATCACTTTGCAATTTCCTTTTCTTGATCTCGCTCTCCCCTCCAACCCCTTGTTTTATCTCACCAACTGTGTCTTGCCATTCCTGCCATCTCTATTTTTGCTTCCACCTCTCTTTTTCTCCTGAGCGTTGCCTATTTCAGCTGAGTAAAATTTGCCTGTGGCCCATGTCACGCCCACCAATTTCTCTCTCCTTTTCAGTCTCTTTGTGGGAACATAACGTTCTTTAACACTACATGCACACGTATATTTGCTCTTTATGCCTTAAAGGAAACGTTCACCCAAAAATATCAATTCTGTCATCATTTTCTCAGCCGCATGTCACTCTAAACCACACCTATGACTTTATTTCAACCGAGGAACACAAAAGGTGAATTTTTGAATAATATACTGGCCTGATTCTTTCAAAATAACTGACAACTTTTGTGTTCCAAGTCTCACAAAAACGACATGCCATATGGAAATGTAATATATGGCATACATTGTCCTCAAGAGTGTTATTGGCATATATGTTACCTATGAGGCAATGTATAATTTTCACATATGTACGTTCACTAAGTAAGTGAAGTTTATAATGTCACCATATCAAAATGTGCATGTCATTAATATCTATATTATGATTTTTTTATACAGTATTATACTGTATGTAGAAACCATGTCAGCAATATTTTATTCACGAGTTTATTAAAACAACAAATATGTATGTTAATATGTTTTTGTAATAAATTTATTTTATATTTATGTACGTATATGAACATGTATTGATGTACATGTCATTTATTTTCAAAATGTGTTACACATAAACATACATGTTAATACATTGTTTCTTATTTCAATAACTTGTTTCAATTTCTAATAGGTTTCACTTGTGACCCTTGACCACAAAACCACTCTTAAATCTTAAGAAATTGAGATTTAGACATCATCTGAAAGCTGAATAAATCAGGATAATATTAGGACAATAGGACAATATTTGGCTGAGATACAACTATTTGAAAATCTAGAATCTGAGGGTGAAAAAAAAAATCTAAATATTGAGAAATTCGCCTTTAAAGTTGTCTAAATGAAGTTCTTTGCAATGCATATTACTAATCAAAAATGAAGTTTTTATATATTTACAGTAGGAAATTTACAAAATATCTTCATGGAACATGATCTTTACTTAATATCCTAATGATTGTTGGCATAAAAGAAAAATCGATAATTTTGACCCATACAATGTATTGTTTGGCTATTGCTACAAATATACCCCAGCGACTTAAGACTGGTTTTGCGGTCCAGGGTCACATATATCTTTTTAATTCATACGACAATATATGTAATATAGAGGAGTGAGAACCAGAAAGGCGTAAGTGACATTTCACCAACTTTACAGGAGAGACAAAACAAAAATGTTACCATAGTTCGATCGGACTTTGTGTACTGATTTAAATTGTTTAGAATAAAAATGTGTACACTCATGGATGACAGTGCTTTTGCCAGTAGAAAGAGCTCATTAAGAGCTTTCATTTGATATATATATAACTCAATTTCACCAAAAATGTCACTTACGCCCTTCTGGTTCTCACCCCTTGATATATGGATATTTAATATACTGTAAATACATAAATTTCATTTGCGTATCATGTGAGAAACTGAGAGCTAAATTCATGACTAAAAGCTGCTGTTTGCAAGAGTTCAGAAGCAATGAGTAGCAACCTCTGATTCATGAATGAATCATTATTTTGAATTGGATCTTTTCATTTAATCATTTCAAAACCAGTCTGATTAATTCATTTACAAACTAGACTCATTACCTTATGATTCATTTCAATAAATGACTTCAATTTCAGCCTGTTTGTCACACAAAGCTACTGTATGGCTTTAAAGGACTTGAAATATTCAACAAATATACTTCTATGATGCTTTTATGGTGCTTTTGCATCCTCTTTGAAGTTTCTTCCCTCATTCTTTGCCAGAAAAGAGATGACTCAGTGAATTTGGCCTCTAACACGTCACGTACCATTACGGATGCTTCTGTTAAACTACTTACGAACAAATTAAAGTTGAAAAATATCACACATGACAGCCCCACAAGACAAACATTCAAATTTCTTTGGAGGCCTATACAAAGTAAATAATTTATGCTCTCCCAAAGACTTGCATGTAAAATATTACCAAAGCAAAAGCAAGTGAATAGGCTTTTCAAGTCTGAATAATTTAGTAGGAGAAATGAGCTGTTAGCCAACACAATCCTCCCCGACGCTCTAATACTTCTCCATCACGTTAGCTTGCTGTTCGCAGCAATAGTGCACAGACGATAGTGTTTTCAACACCATCACTGACTCCACACCAAAGTGACAGTCTCAGAAACACAGACAGGCACATCCCACACAACGCTTCCAAACAGAGGCAATCTAATTTGAGGCACCATGGAGGATTCCCATTTTCCATCGCTCAATTCCTTTTTGCCTCTTCCCAGGAGCAGGCCCCCACGCCGATAGGGCAGTAATGGTTTTCAGTGAAAACAATGCAATCTTCCCTATATACTGTTTTATTCTGGGGTGGCAGCAAAATAAAGGCACAAGGATTATTCACAGTAAAGAGACCATCACTTAATCTAGATATTACCGAAAGGGAAAGGTGAAATGAGAAGTAAACAAAGGAAATATATACAGTAAACTCCAACCAGGGCTGAAACTGTATATGCTGTACAATGGCAGAAATGTATCAAATATCTTTTTTTTTTTTTTTTTTTACTATGCAGTTTATGCATGAATCTGTATTCAGAGCCAAAACAATCCATATTGTAGTGCAAGTTTTACCGTTTATGCACTGATGGCAGGTTTATTTTATGAATGCAACATTTTGCTTTGAATCCATCAACTTGATTATAATTATTAGGATGCATGCATCTTCATGGCACTCCACCCCAAACAAGACAGACAAATAGAAAGAAAGAAAGAAAGAAAGAAAGAAAGAAAGAAAGAAAGAAAGAAAGATAGATAGATAGATAGATAGATAGATAGATAGATAGATAGATAGATAGATAGATAGATAGATAGATAGATAGATAGATAGATAGATAGATAGATAGATAGATAGATAGATAGATAGATAGATAGATAGATAGATAGATAGATAGATAGATAGATCAGAAATCCACACTACTCAAACAATTGCATGGTGTATCATCCAACAAAGGACATTACATCAGTAGATTTAAATTCAAATATTAGCAAAATAATAACCATAAAAACAGAATAGGGGGGAAAATACCAGGGAAAGAAACCATTGTTGCTGTATTGTATGTATTCTTCTTGGGACGCTTTTATTTTATGTTCAAGCAAAAGATGATTCAAGGCTTTGCTAAATGGATTCATTTAAAGAAAAAAAAAAAAGATAAAGAAAATGAAGCACAGTATCACTTTCGTTATGGTACCACAGTAGGAAGTGAGCTCATAGTATCTTGTCTTATCATAAGCCTCTAATTTAAGAAGACTGAGGTGGTTCATATTTTTATAGTAATATCATGGCATTCTGAAAGAATAATGTTCATAATGTTCATGTTTGTGGTGTCATTATTTTTATGATGTCAGATGACACAGCAGTTGAATTATGAAAGTGTGAGCCGTTAAGAGTAACCTGCCATAAGTGGTGTGACGCTTTTCTGCATTTGTGCATCGTTCTTTATACCCCAGTGACAAGAGAATCCAGCTGAAATCAACAGGGATCAACTCAATCCTGCCAGAGAAAACTGTCCGCAATTATATTTTAGCATCTGTCCTTACAATATTTTCCTTGCACACAGTTAAAAAAGATGTGGTTTGTCATGTTATTCAATTATTTAATTCCCACCAGAAGAGCTCCGTCGAGATGACTGGTATAATTATGTTTATACACCTGCTCGCGAGTTTGGAGAATTGCATCTGGGACTTTAGAAAACCATTAAGAACAACCGAACAGTAGGTTAAGAGAAAAACACAAGTCGAACACTTAAAAGACCAATAAAAGCATATGCCTGAAGCTGGGGCAACATTAACACAGCCTAAAAACACAGCAAACACAGAAATGAATGCAGCATCGAATCCCAGAGTGAATTTAAGGTTGGAAAATAAAAAGAGACTTTGTTCTGCAGTGGCACATGTGCGAATGTTTCACACCAAAAGCCACAGAGACGGGCACACTTTAGTGAAGCACAGACAATGGCTGAAAGGCACATTTTGCGTCTCGTATGGTATCGCTGTACCTCGACTTCCATTTTCACGTTGAAGATTGGAAACTATCTAAAGTACATCTGGGAAATATGGCATGTTAACAGAAAAATCTGTTTGTGTTCTACAATGTGAAGAGACACAATGCCAAGATGTGATTCCCAGCGTTTGACCACGTGCCATCTTTGTTTCTGTGAAAATGGGTTTAGTTCCCCGAATCCAGAGGTGCACGCCAACATGAAACTCAACTGGACACAAACTTCAATGAGTGGAGGAAAAACGCAGGAGAGGGGGACGAAGACATGGAGAGATCCTGAAAATCAGAGGACTGGTGGCCAGGTATCACGTCAGGGATTGTCTGTGAGGAGAAGCCAGATGGTGAGGCAGTAAAGTAGAACAATGTGGAGACATGTGCACCAGGCTCCAGGGATGGTGAGAACAATGAACACAAAAGAGAACTTCAAAAACAAGCCAACACCTCACCTAAAATCCAGTCAAAATAAACCAAATAACCAAAGTGATAACGTTAACTATTGTTTTAAACAGTTCCTTAGTAACATTTGCATACAACACATATAAAAATGAATTTTGTTTGATTTTTTTTTTCTTTCATATGCGGAAACCTCTAGGTGTGTGAAATCACTTCACAAAATCCAGAGGAGCCTGACGTACCTCTGATGTGTAAATTGACCAGAATGGATATGCAAATGGTGTAGCATCATTTATTTCTGGCATCTAAAAAGGCAAAAGGGAGAAGAAATGAGATTTGACTCTTTTCCTATAAATAACTAATTGCTATCAGTGATGAGCTTTCAAACCAGTTAGCCTTCAGTGCATCATCAGAACAAGAGCAGAAAAAGCAAAAAATAAATAAATAAACAGGTGGAGAGAGACTTTCAAATCGAGCTAAAATATTGATGGAGTCCAAATTATGGAAGAATTTCAAAATAAGTCAACGTCTGTATGACAGTGCCATGTATAAATTTGCATTAATGACGAAGCATTATTAGTGTTCATAATGATCATAGTTTGAATTATATTCTCTTCCTAGGATTAGGGAGAAATTATATTTGCATGTTATCATAAATTAAACCACAAACTACATTAAAGATTTGATGGTAATGTACCACTATCATTAATTGTTACACTGTCTTAATGGGAAGCACTGACAAAATACAGATACTCTTTTTACAGATGTATTTTTTTTTTTAATATTGGATATTATAATATTATAATTATTTTATAATAAACAATTTAAATCCTAATAATAATAAATAATAAAATATTATTTGTTGTTTACACTAGAAACGTCTGTTGTCTGCAGCAACTGACAGACAACTCTTTTGCCTAAAATATGCATATTTGACTAAAAGTGCATTATATATTAAAGATTAAAGATATGTATATTTTTATTCAGTAAGGATGCTTTAATCAAAAAGGACATTAAATACATTTCAAATGTTACAAATAAATGCTGTTTTGTTTTTTGACTTTTCACTTTTGAACTATTCTCTAATCATTTTCAACTAATAATAATAATAATGATGATGATGATGATGATGATAATAATAATAATAATAAGTGAAGACAGCTGTTTTAAACAGAAAACAGTAATATACACCCCCTTCTCACTGTTGCCAGGTCTAGAGTCCAATTACTGAAACTGTGAAAGATCTGGTAGTATAATTATATATAATTATATTAATTTGCATATAAGGTTGGAGTAATGCATTTTAATAAATGTATATTTTTATTCAGCAAGGACACATTAAATTAATAAAAAAAGGGACATTACATTCATAATGTTACAAATAAATTCTACTTCAAATAAATACTTTTGAACTTTATATTCGCTAAAAAATCCTGAAAAAAAAATTAACACAGGACAACCATTTTCAACTACTTATATTGAGGAGAAGAAGAAGAAGAAGAAGAAGAAGAATTAGAAGAAGTTTCCCTTCTTCTGC
This sequence comes from Onychostoma macrolepis, assembly GCF_012432095.1. Taxonomy (NCBI): domain Eukaryota; kingdom Metazoa; phylum Chordata; class Actinopteri; order Cypriniformes; family Cyprinidae; genus Onychostoma; species Onychostoma macrolepis. Next base: position 15,177,157 of record NC_081155.1, read on the forward strand.
TCACTGTTGCCAGGGAGGTACAGAGTCCAATTAGTGAAATAGTGAAAGGTCTGGAAGTGCAGCATCGTCACTTCCAGCGCAGACACGATGTAGGGTGTGTGTGTTTGATCAATATTAATTTACACATCTGCCTCTCTGGAAAATTCCCTCACGACCCACCACTGCTCATCAAGACGAACCCCCACAGATGTTGTTTAGACCTGTGTGATTGCACCTAGAAAAACGGAAATGATTCCTGATCTGTTCCTGAGAGCACACACAAAGGTCTGCTTCACTGATGTCAGCTGGCCACTGACCAGCAGATAGTGTCCGTGTTTGCTCTGATAACACCGGACAACAACACAGGAGAAAGAAAAAAAACACAAAGGTGTAGAGAGCACTGAAAAATGAAAGTAAGAAAGGGAAAGATACCTATTGGATCCAGTACTGCTGCTCCCTATACGCAGAGTACGCTATTTGTGTAGGGCACCACCTCCCAGGGGGCACCATCCCAGTTGCTCAAAAAAAAAAAAAAAAACTTTCATTCAATATTAGTATTAAAGTTAACATATACATAAATAAAAATCTAAACATTAACATATATATATATATAATTATAAAAAAAATGCGTTTTACAGTGAACGCAGACGCAGCATGATGCAGCATTCCCGCATCCGCGCACAACCGCTCGCTCCTCACAATCCTTACAAATGATCATAATTAATGGACAGCTATGCCTGTGAAAAGACACCAGCAATCCAGCGCAGAGAAACGAAAAAGAAAAAAAGATGAAGCCCGTGCATTACTTTTAGGTAGCCTACATTCATAATCCTGTGAATTTGTTTTTGGCTGTTGACGTTAATAAACTGTTTTAATGTCAGTAATAATTTATCCACCAACAGTGCATATAATATTCTCTCTGACTTTCCATGTTCCCTTGCGAAAACTAGCCATGGTTTTACTACAAATAAAACCAAAATAAAAACAGACCTAAGCCAACAACAGCCTTTAAAATGACTTAAAATGCATTATATAAAAACTATGAGGCAATAATGATTGGCTAATTAATAATTATATGGTTTCATTGAAAAACACTGTTAAAATACATAATGTAATACAAAATAAACAATTTACATACATATTGTTACAAATGCCTGTAAAGGGAGCCAAAGGCCTATTAATACACTTTCAGAACGACCAAGTCCTTTAATATTGACCAAACATTTAGGCTAATTCAAAGATCCATTTAATCTTTCATTTTTGGCCACTATCTACGCTACAGCCTCTATCTTCAAAACATGTGGACATCACAACCCTTACAAAAATTAACCATGGTTTTATCGTAGTAAAACTACTCAATTTTCTTTGTGATTTCTGAATGCTTGAGACTATAAAATCAACCAGACAACTGTATTAATAAAATAATAGGTAGCTGTCTAGAGCTAAAATTGTAATTTGTAAATAATACAATTTAGTTACAATTTATTGATTTATTTACTTTTATATTTTATTAAAGTTCTGTTTTGATCCCTATAGTGTGTTTTTTCTTCCCCCCTAATATTTGGGGGAGGGGGCACAACAATTCAATTCTGCTTAGGGCATCCATTTGGCCCTGATTGAATCAATCACTTGACCTCATATTCCCCATGGCGACTAAAAAAAAAAAGGATTTTGAATGGAAAAACATTTTCTTACCAGAACTTATGCCAGTAAAACAAGACTGTAGAGAGAATGAAACACTCTCTCTTTAGCAGCCCTGGGGCTGAAGTGAGCCTGGAGGACAACAACACACATTCAGCAGGCTATTGTTTGGATGTGTGGGTACAAAGGCGGAAAGTGAGCTGAAACGCAGGGACGTCGCATCACTGCCAGCTTGAAGATCTTCTTGTGATATATTATGCCATTTGTGCTGGTTGAAGTCACTGGTGGAGGAAGTTTGTGTGTGAGGTGGAGGTTAATCTGACTCCAGGCTGCAGACGCTGACATAAATCAAGTGTCTGCACTGACAGACTACCTGTGCGGTGGTTTGGGGCAGAGAGTCAAGACAGGAAGACAGGGAGGATTTGAAACACAAACCTGTTACCGTCAACCTAACAACCACTAGTGAGTCTGTTGTGTGCTTTACATTTACTGAGTGTGTGAAATAAATAAACCGTTACGTATAGGAACTCTATCTGCAGTTTATATCGATAGGTGGCAGCAAGTGACTGTATTTAAAGAGTCACTGAGCCACTGAATCAAGTAATTGATATGTTCAAAAGCACAAATTCATTCAGGAATGAAACAAGTGACTGTTTGAGCGAGTCGTTAAATCATTCATTCAACCAATTTGTTCAAACACTTTGATTTATTCAGAAAAAAAATACTATTGACTGTGTGTTACACACAGCTGGAGATATCTGTTTAAAATGTCAGTTAGTCAACATTAATTTATTGTTTTTAATGTGATTACCTGCATGTTGCTTAAATATTAGTGCTGTCAAACAATTATTCGCATCCAAAATAAAAGTTTTGTTTACATAATTTATGTGTGTACTGTGTTTATTTATTATGTGTGTGTATATATATATATATATATATATATATATATATATATATATATACACACACACTCATACAGTATATATTTTGAAAATATTTACCTATATTTAAATGTATATATTTATATAATTTATATTATATATAAATATATTTAATATTCAAATAAAACATATTTTTCTTAAATGTATACATGCATGTGTGTGTATTTATATATAAATAATAAATATACACAGTATACACACACATATTATGTAAACAAAATTTTTTATTCTGGATGCGATTAATCGCGATTAATCGTTTGACAGCACTATTTATACACTCCTTTTTTCAAAGTTTGGGGTTGGTAAGATTTTTAAATGTTTTGAAAGACTCATATTCTGTTCACCATGGCTGCATTTGTTTGATTAAAAATACAGTACAAATTGTGAAATATTATTACTACTTAAAAAAATAAAAAAACTTTTCCTAATTTAATATACATTTAAAATGGTATTTATTTATTTATTCAATGCTGAAAGTTCAGCAGCCATTGCTCCAGTCTTTTATCAATGTTGAAAACATTCACGCTGCTTTTTAGTTTTGTGGATTATTTTTAACCTCAGGATTATTTGATGAAGAGCTTGAAAGAGCAGCATTTATATGAAATATTCAAGTTTATTCAATTCAAGTGTATTTGTATAGCGCTTTTTACGATACAATCGTTGCAAAGCAGCTTTACAGGAAATTAAGTTTCTACTATATACATGCATACACATACGCACACATGCACATACATATACATACATATACACATGCACACAGAAGAAACCCAATATATTTAAATTATGACAGACTAAATAATTTTTTGTCAGTCTTTACTCTATTTAATGTCAGTTTTGTTCTATTTAATGTGCCCTTGCTGAATAAAAGTATGAATTTCCTCTTTCTAATTCCAGCACTATTTGTGAGTGATACCTCAAAGTGTGCAGCTTGCTGAGACTATTTTTTACCTAGCAGATTATAAAAGAAAGAAAAAGCCTTTAGACTTTCATTAAAAATAAGGACTAGAGCCACAGGGACAAAGATTTCACAGAGACTTGGGGGTGAGCTCTATTGACTTATGCCAGTAAGAAACTACCTCATAAACCACCCAGAACATTTTAGCAACTCCCTAAAAATGTCAAGGAACAACCAAGTAAGCACCACCTTAGTTTGTTCGAAAAGACTGGTGTTGTGTCTTGACGATGCCACTGGGGGCAGATGAATATTAAAGGAGAATAACAGTGATGGGAGACAAGACGAGAAGCTTTGCTGAAACTCGGAGTGACACTTGATGCCGTCTGACAGCTAGAACGTGTTGTGTTATAAAGACTAAAAGCTTCCTGAACACTCTTGCTCAGAGTGTCTCTGTATAGATCCCTACAGTTATTATCTCACTGCTAATGTGTACATGTTGTTTGGAAAACTTTGGTAATGACTGTTAGCACTGCACTGTCAGGATGGAATATTAGCACTAGAGTAACATGCCGCCTTTGTTCATTTTAAATCCTGTTGTTGTATCACTGCAGTTCCATCAGAGCTCAACCAGACCTGACTTCACACCCAGATGCATGACTGAAAGTTTTATGATGACTATGAAAATCCATTCTGCTAAGCCGCACACCACAGACGAGACAAGGAGAGGAGAGAGAGTGAAATAGGTGGGCGGAGACATGACGGATGTGTTTGCTATCACGGTGTCCGAGGAAAAGGCAGCAAATAAAATTTTCATAATCTGAATTTCATCAGCGAGCTCATCTTTGTGAGAGGAGAGCTTTTGTACTTGCTGTCATTGTGTTTAATTCTGGAGAACTAAAAATAATACTTCTACCTGCATTAAAACTAAAAAAATATTACTAATTTTAATGAAAAACAACAACAAAAATATTATTAATAATAATAATGTAAAAAGACTTCATATGCTTTAATAGCGCTAATAGTTTTAAAACTAAAATTATTGAAAATAATTAATTGAATTAAATCTGTGGCTGTGTATGAAACAAAAACTCCAATAAATAAAAAAATAAAACTATTTATAGAAATATTTTTAAAAAGTAATGTCATAAGCAAATAATAAAATTACTAACACCTAAACCTAAAATTAAAATGAAAACTGATAGATAAATAAATAAATAATGAAAATGAAAACTGAAAAGCTAATTCAAAATATTAATAAATACTATAATATAATAATAAAAGACACTTTACTAAATACAGTCAAAAAGATTGTATTACATTTAACAAAAATTTAAGCTTATTGCTAAGAAGAAAATACCTGCACATTACAACAATAAATTATTATAATTTACAGTGTTTTCAGTAACAATACAAAAAAAATATATAATAAAAAAAAAAAATATATATATATATATATATATATATATGTATTTATGCTGGGTAACAATTAACACCCAAAGCGCTTTACAATCATGTGGGGGGAGGGTCTCTCCTCAACCACCACCAGTGTGCAGCATCCACCTGAACGATGCGACGGCAGCCACAGGACAATGGCGCCAGTACGCTCACCACACACCAGCTACAGGTGGAGAGAAGAGAGTGTCATAGAGCCAATCAAGTGGATGGGGATTATTGGGAAGCCATGATTGACAAGGGCCAGTGGAGGGAATTTGGCCAGAACACCGGGGTTACACCCCTACTCTTTACGATGAGTGTCATGGGATTTGTAATGACCACAGAGAGTCAGTACCTCGGTTTAATGTCTCATCTGAAAGACGGTGCTTTTTTACAGTATAGTGTCCCCGTCACTATACTGGGGCGTTAGGACCCACACAGACTGCAGGGTGAGCACCCCTTGCTGGTCTCACTAACACCTCTTCCAGCAGCAACCTAGTTTTCCCAGGAAGTCTCCCATCCAGGTACTGACCAGGCTCAGCCCTGCTTAGCTTCCATGGGCAACCGGTCTTGGGCTGCAGGGTGAAATGGCTGTGTATATATGACTGACAGACTGCAAAGCTTTGAGTTAAAAAATGTTGTTTGTGTTCTACTGAAGAAACAAAGTCTTCTACATCTTGGATAAGCAGATAAACATCAAATTTTCATTTTTGGGTGAACTATCCCTTTAACTACCTTTCATATTACTCTTGTTTTCAGTTATGTATACTTTATATAATATTTAATGTTACATTTTGTATTGTTTAATTGCATTAGTTTAGTATTGTGTGCTAATATGTTTATTTGGCTGTGTTCATGTCAGTGTTAAACTTCCTCACTGGAGCCGCACACATACAAGTCCCAAAGGAAGAAATACACACACTGAAGTCACTCCACAAATTGAGTCCTAATTCAGTCTATTACAATTGTTTGCTCTGTGCTCATATGCTTATTTTGGCAGTCTGTGACAGCAGATCGGAGAGAAAAGTCATAGGTGGTCGTTTAGTCTGTCACCCAAAACAGTCGGCAGGAGTGACACCCTCGACCGAAATCGAGTCGGCTAGCGGGACGCTGCCTCCAGCAATTTCCTCGCGAAAGTGCGACAAAGACAAACGTATGTCCTCACACACACAAATGCGTTTTCAATCTGGCACAAGTATACACCTTTCAATTTCCTCTCAGACACACGGCAGAGACAATCACACACACGCTCACACAATTCAGGCCTCAGGCAGACTGTCGGCGGCAGCGTCTCTGCTCTAATAACAGAGCTCATTGAAGCATAATTGAAAATGACTTTGGAGAATTGCCACATTAAAGGAGCATGGTGGATATCTGCAGGTGTTGAGGAGAATTGTGTTCAGGAAAAATAGACTGAGAGAGAGAGAGAAAAAGAGATGAAAGCGGTGGAGGGGTTTCCCGACAGACGACGAGGAGAAGTCAAATGCGGAAAAGGAGGGAAGAACGGGACAGAATAGAAAGTGGATAAATAATAGAACTCCACTATTTACATTTATAGATGGCCCGCAATCTGCGAGGACGTTTCCGTCATGCTCTAAAGGTGACCTCAGGAAATGAGACACATCTTTCAGGACAGAGATGGGGAGAAGAGGAGAAACAATGACGCATGGATCGCAAAAGCAGCAGTTCGCCTGCAGATGTGCATTTGCGGGTGTTTCGGAGGGGTTGTCTAACATGAATGTCGAAGTGAAGCTCTTCACGCTGACAACATGAAGGTCAGAGTGCTCCACAAACAAAACACTAAAACAGGGACAAAAATAATACAAAAAAGGAGCACAGAAATGGGTCAGAACGTACATCCTTATTCACTACAAGCAGAAGTAAACTCACTACAGGTCGTGACCCTTACCCTAGAGTCTGGAAAAGACCAATTAAATATCATTTGAAAATAATGAAATGCTCATTTAGGGCAAAGATCACGCTGGTTGCATAATAAAAGTCCCATGCTGCCTGAATTCAACACCACACTCTGTATGGTTCAAAGGTCTGGGCCAGTTTCTTGACTTGTAGGTCAAAACGCCTAGCAGAGGTAAGTCTCTCACAGCCAGAGCTTTGAATTATGGGATAACATGATACGGTCGGATCCACATTACAGCTTATTCCTGCCAAGAAACACCTACTTAGACTGGAAAAGAGCGTCTTGACTAAGCATAGCTTGTTGTATTTCTACATGCAGTTTAGGGCAATGGTTATCTGAAATGGGTAACATGCACATTGTGTATTTTGCTCAATACTTGGAAGAGAAAAACAAGCACACTATACAATTTTGCTTGTGAATAACTAGTTTACTTACACACTACCAAGTCCTCAAACCAAGCTCTTAGTATCTCACAGATTTCTTGATAAAATTTGCTCTACATCCATGGTACCTAGTCAACTGACTTTCCTGGAGAACTGATGAAAAATCCCTTATTGTGTGCTTATTCTGGAAGCTGCGTAATACCAGCCAATCAGATTAGAGTTTGCCAGGTTAATTCTGGTGTCTGAGGCTGAGACTTGCGAAGAAACAAAAATCAATACAGTATAGTGAAGCTATTCTTCTGCTATGATTTTGACTCGGTATAAGTCAAGTATCAATATTTTAAACCATTATCATCACTGTTATTATTCGGCATTGATCGAGCATTGTTTTGATTTTTAGGTAGGTTAAATTACATAAAAAAAATCAATTGCTGCTTATTTAATAGTGTAATAATGTTTTAAAGTGAAATTGATCATATGTTCATCTGGTTTATTCAGTAATACAGATAAAAAGGTGCAATGTGCAAAACAATGCATTATTTGCACGCAATGCATTAAAAACTTATAAACTTCATGAATGCATAAAACCTTACTTCACTAAAGAACTGATCAATATATCACAATACTTATATCGCAGAAAGAAATGAATGCAATACGGTGTGAGCTGAGGGCTCTGATAGGTTGAACTGTGGTAATATAAGTTAAAAATATAAGTAAATTTGGTTTGTGACATTTCCACAAAATCCACATATATTCACTATTAATAATAGTGAATATATATATTTTAAAAATCTTATTTTTAAGTTAAAATAAGGGGGAAAATAGACACACACACACACACACACACAAACACAAACGCAACACGACTACAACTTAACATCTTTCTCAACCGCTCAACTTGTCAAGCATGCAGAAATCCTCTGTAGACCCTTCTTTTCTCTCAATGATCTTCAAGAAAGCTTTTATGCTCAGAAATGAATCTTTAAAATAAAAGAAGTATAAAAGTTTGACATTTCCACAAGGCACTATTACTCTTGCATGAGGACTGAGACGTTCCCTGGTTGCAGCTGAAAGGACAAACATTGGTTGCGCACACACAATGCAGATGCTAGCAAGGGAACTAAATGCGGATCAGACTGTGGTCAATTCAGGATCATCTCCGGCCTGTCAACATCCAAGACATGGAGCTGGGAAGAGAAAGACAATGAGCTCCCTGTCTTTTGTGTAATCCAATTCTGGCTTCTGTTTTCTGGGTAACTCTTAAAGCACAGCACAGAGAGCAGATCTGAATACGGAGAGAAGAGGGATGTGTCCATCACTGATGCACAGACATGGACGTATCCTCTCAGGACAGTGGGACTGATATAAGGTGACATCTTCAGGTCATGAGAATTCAGGTCTGTGAAAGTGTAAATGCTTGTTTCTGACTTTATATCTAGAAAGTGGGGCATGAGGACGGACAGCGGAAAGGAACAAGAGAATGCTTTCATATGGGGTGACCTGTGAGATTTTAGGACCCTGGGCAGGACTGTAAGACTGGTTGACTGTACGTACACTACCAGTTTGGAATAGTTCCATTATATTTATGTTTTTGAAATAAGCCTCTTATGCTCACCGAGGCTCTTTTTATTTGATGAAAAATACAATAAATAACTGATGGCAAAGCTGAAATTTCAACAAACACTACTCTAGTCTTCAATGTCACATGATCCTTCAGAAATCATTCTAAATAAAAACCATTTTGGCTAGTAGTGTGTATCAGTAAGTCTTAAAGAAGAAAAGGGAAGATGGCCCCTTCGGGAACAGTGAAAATTTGTTTAGAGATGAATTTATCTTGTATGATGATGCTCATCCAATACATTATTAAAATAAATAAATGAAACATTTGATAATTTAGCAGAAATAGCACAAAATCTTACCCTACCAATAACTTAAATGCATGCAATCTGACAGTTTAGTTGAATAATTGAATAAAGACCAATCAAACAGCAACCCAGACATTAATCTGACTTACATGATATAATTCTATGAATCATATATAGCCCAAAATGTTTAATTCATGATAGTAAACTATGAATCCAGATTAAATGGTTCCATTTATTTGGGATTTGGTTTATGATGAATAATGAATGTGCTTGAAACGTACAGTTAATTCATGAAATTATTAAATAACTAAATGAATTATAATAATTACTAAATATTAAAACTATCAGCAACAACATGGCACTTTTCACATTGGCACTTGGCACATTTGGAATTCTCTGTCCTTGAACAGAATAAAAGTGAGCAGTGAGGTTTTTCGTTGTTTTTTGTTTTTTCCCAAAATCCTCTCCACTTCTCACTTCCTGTGAGCCCATTATACCTCATCACATACATGCAGTATTCACAAGAACGATTTAACAACAACAAAAGATGCAACATGCCAAGCCCTAATGGAAAACAAGCTTTCATTACAGTTGATGAGACTTTCTGCTAGCAAACAAGACTATATTGCTTTGACAGAAAGAATGAGAAAGAGAAAGCAAGAGAGAGAAAGAGAAAACTGATTTTTTTCGTCTTCTGTCTGTGACACCTAAATCATTCAGCAAATGAGCAGCACCCCAATTCTATTGTTTCTTTATGGCTCCTTTCCTCATACCCAGTCTTTGGGAGGTAGAATAGAAGAGCAGACTCCAATATTAGGACTTTTATTTCCTCTCTCCTTCCTTTCTCCTGGCATTTCTTCCATTTTCAAGGGGTGTGTTTGATAGTATGTTCATACAGACTCTCACATCCTCCTTAAAACTTGCCAGTGTGTTTCAAAGGAGTCAAGAGTCTGGTTGGTGTTGGAAAGGCATAGCTCTGCAAAAGAACCACCCTCCAAGTACAACTGAAAGTTTTTATTTGCATCCCTTCATTCTTTTTTCAGTGCTTTTCCCCAGTTATCTGTTTCTTTCTCCCCCAATTAGAAGCTTTAGATCCAATCAGCCTGAACTTATAACAGTGGAAAGAAATATCGCTCCAAACTCTTTTGGAAAGTTTCCTCTCCATTGTGAAGATGTGCAGCCCATCCCGCTGTCAGAGTTTTAAAACAACGAGATGCTTTTCAGAAAGACATTAGTTTAGTGGTTCTATTTACGGTTTTAACCATTTAAGTTTGTTTTGATTGTGCAAATTGTTGTCAAATGTTCCATTATCTTTATGCATTAGATGTTCATTATTTTACTTATTGATAGTTTAAAAGTAATTGAAGTAAATTTGTTAAATCGGTTTTGTTAATGAGTTTAAGTGCATGCAGAATTAAGGGAGTAGGATTTGCATTAAGCGAAGTTCATTCTAGGACTCGGCATCTTAAAAAACTCCAAACTTTTAAACTTCATTGTGCAACATTTATGCTCTGGAGATGATTAATACTTCACACTGTATGGATTGTTGAGGAGAGATTTACATGTACTTTTCTAAGTGATCAAACTCACAGTTTTGACCTAGTGTAGCAGAGGCCAGCGGGTAAGTGCTGTGCAGGTAAAACCTCAGTGTGGGAGGCGTACTAATTATACGCCAGAGACCGCGGTTCGAATCCCACTTGGAGTGGAGTAATTAGGACCGCAACATTGGTGCCGTGACCCGGATGGGAGTGAGGTTTAGGGGAGTGAGTATATCAGAGGCCAGCGGGTAAGTGCTGTGCAGGTAAAACCTCATTCCCCTGATCTCAAGAGGTGCTCTAACGACTGATGCTAGAGGCCGTGGCCTTTAACCTCCTTGTTAGAGCACCCGCCTCCCACGCCGGAGACCACGGTTCGAATCCTGCTCGGAGCAGGGCGAGTAGGACCGCAACAAGAAACAGTCAAACAAAAGCAAAACAAAACAAAACAGACACACATAAACAGTTGGGACTCTTTTGACTATAGTGCCAGTGAGTAACCACCTAATAACCTTCAAGAACAACTTAGAAAACACCCCAAACACCCTACTAATAACAAAGATGGGTGCCGAAAATATTTTATTAGCAATCCAACATTGCATTTATGGGTTTGTTCTAATTCCAAAGTATTTAAGTGTACAGTGATAATATTCTTAGTATGTGTGGCCAACTGAAAACAAGATGTCCTCCGAGTGTCATGACAAAACCAAAGCACTATTTAGTTTGCACAGAAACACAAACCAAAGCCTAAAACATAATGCTACTTTTTTTTGCAGCCCTGCAAGCGCTTGCATTTCAATCTAGATAAATATATGTATACAAGAATATCAGCAAAACCGATACTAGATGAATGGAAACTAATTATACTTCTTTTAGTGCTCTGCAAGAGCACATGCAGCTCAAAGGTTTCAAACCATGGCAACTGTGCATGCTTTCATTTTCTGACGGTTCTGGTGTGAATTGGTCTAAACAACCTGCTCTGTATAGCAGCCAGTGCTGAGAAGTCAGTTGCTTATTTTCCTGACATGCTAACTTTAAACATTAAAAAACAGCTATGAAACCAGATTTCTCATCAACGGAGCACTCAGTTCAGCTCTGGAGACAAGCACAATATGACATGTGTCATTATAATAAATAATTGGGGCCGTGATAAAAGGAAAATGAGACCTTTAAACCTACAGTCTTTACATTGACAGAGATTATCTGTCAAGTATATGTCTCTATTCCTCTATTAAGTGTATTTTCCTTAAAATGAAAGACCCTTGGGGCTGCTAAAGCAGGACAGGGAACGGTCTGACTCCCATTTCTGACACATCTGGCGTGTTGATGGGATTTTAATTTGATTACAGCAAACATAACAAGTACCTCTGAGGCTGCTTCTGAAACTAGAAAACCGCTCGCAAATCCAGTCTAGTGAGCACATGCTGATGGCGGTGATGATATTCTCAATTTATTATTATGACAGACACTAAATTAGAGTTGGCTCCAGGATATAAGGGGAAGTCCCACCAGAGTGTAATTAAAAAGGTAAGAATATCAATAATAAAAAAAAAAAAAAATAGAGTGTGGTAAATGACCTTCTGAATAATAATCGTTAGTGATTTATGATCGTCGTCAGAAAGCACGGAGAGGGGGCGAAGCAGGAGCCCACAGAATTTTCATAAATCTTATATATATTAAATCTGGAATCATAATCCTGAGGTTTATGAGCTATGTTGAGGTGTGGTCAAATATAGCAACTCGAGTTCATAATAATAATATAGATAGATAGATAGATGGATGGATGGATAGATAGATAGATAGATAGATAGATAGATAGATAGATAGATAGATAGATAGATAGATAGATAGATAGATAGATAGATAGATAGATAGATAGATAGATAGATAGAGATCATATTTATTTACTTCACAAAAGTCAAGATTTCAGATATGTATGTTTTATTTTAAGGTCAGAAGAGTTTAAAAAATTATTGTCTGGCACACTGCAATACAAATGTCTGTCTCGTCTGATCGGAGTGCATTGTTTGGAAGCCTAGCATATGTCAATTCCATAAAGCCACAAAGATCGTAAAAACATCTAGACAATTTTTTCCCCTAATAAGAGATGGCACAAAGAGAATCCCTGGGGAAAATGAACATTGGCAAAGTTCTTGTTTTTCTTCTCGCTGAGAGGTAAGTTCTGACTTCTTTAAAAGGTCAGGGACATCAGGTAAGTCCTGCTTCGAAAGGTCTGACTGGTGTTGCACGCGCTGACCTGTGAAATATCAACTCTATATAGGACCTGCCGCTGCCAAAATGATGCAATTTGAAAGTCTGTCAGCGGTCACCCTTGCATGACCCCCCTAGGCAGCAATGTCAGATGGAAGCATGCAATGGAGATTGGTGGTCCAGAAGCAACTATATGCAGTTTTAGAGCAGCAGGTATATCAGATCATGTTATGTTTGAATAGAATTATCGCTGAGTTCTGTTCACACTCACACAGTGCAAATATCGATGCTAATACTTGAAGAACAATCACTCTATTCACATAATCTTGAATATACAGTCATTTCTAATATTTCCTGCACCATTATGAAGACATACATTGGTCAAACTGAAGATACTTTCATTGAACAAAACAGGTGTCATTTGTATCTTTCATACACACAGTTTATAAACAAATAAGTAAAAATTGAGCAACCATCATATTTGTCTGCTTTTACAGGAATAAACAACTCCAGAAAAATAAATAAATAAATAAAAAGCATAAAAAAACTGCCTGATTGGTACTTAAACATATTCTCCATAATGATCTTTAAAGGTGCTGGGTAATGTTTTTGACTGTACTAAAGCATAAAAATGCTGTAACGTTTGTAGATATTTATAAAACATGCTCAGTTCACATATGTGTTACAGCCAGTTATTTATTCTACTTTGAAATGTGTGTTCTGTGTCAGAATTATTTTGATTTGGTCTGTGTGATTCCACATAGTGCAAATTTACCCAATAATATTTCAACACTCTGGGTTGCCAATTGCCAGAAAACACAGCGTACTGCAGCCATGGAAGCCAGCAAAAACAAGTGGGTTAGAAATCAGATTCTACCCAGCCTGAAAAACATTGGCATAAAAAAAAAAAGCAAATTAAAATGCGGATAAATCAATTAATCAACTTGGAGTGTAAGACTCTTTGCCTGCATTGACAATTGTGCTTGTTCCTTGTAGTTCCTCAATCTGGCAACCCACGTGAGTGTTGAGTCTGAAGAAACAACAGAAGATACAATTCTCAAATATTTTGAATTTGGACCGCAGTACCAATTTATTTATTTTCTTCTTCTTTTTTTTTTTTACTGAATGTTTATTGGTTTTTAACAGGAATAACATGCCAAATAACACAAAAAGAAAAAAACACAACAGCATTAAATTTAAAAAGAAATAACAAAATTTTCCAAGTTATGTCTGCCTGGCCAAGATTGCAGTAGCAATTTCAACCGCTAGCTGTTTTACACGCTGCGCCTTCAAATGAATTACTATTCTATTCAAGTGCAACAATGTTTCAGAACTTAAGAGTTCCATTTTGCATCTATTTGTTGCTGATGAATTATAAATAAGGTATTAGGTGTTTCCTCTTCCTCCGAGAACGCAGGACGTTTGCATGAGAAAGAGGTACAGTGCTTTGAGCAAAACAAGTGTCAGTTCTATTACTGGCATCGATATTTCCTTCACATCCACACACAGAGGGGTTCATTCACTTTGAATATTATCTGGAAAAATGACTGATCCGACTCCATTGTTTAAGGTCATGCTGTTCATTAAAACTGACACGCCGTTTCTCAGAGCGATGCTCGTGCCCTGACCTTTCTCAAAAAGTCAACAGCTGTCTAGTTTTCTGCTAGCGGAACTAAACTTCACCAATTGCTCCTTCAAAATCCACCTCCATCTTAATTGAACTTTGATCTCAATTAAGAATGAAGATGTGTGGGCCCTGAAGTATATTATATCATGAAACAGCATCAGTGACCAATGCTAAATGCAGACGCAGAAAGAAAATGGCAATCGACGCCAGGGTTGCGCTTAGATTTGTTGTTAGCCTGTGTAAATGAGCACAGAACTCCCCAGAGGCCTGATTTGTGGAAAACTGAGTATTAGCGAGCCATCATTTTGTCAATACATACTTTCATTGCTGTGGGAGCAGTCATTGTGATGTATTAAAAGTGAGGCTGCACAGAGCTCCAGGGTTTAGCAGGCTAGACTACACAACTGTGTGAGAATTCAGTCTTCGTCATGCCAGTCGGGTTTGTGCTTGTATTTGTGTTACTGTTGATTTGAAGTTGGTAGGCTATTGTGTTTAACTAGCTGTGTTTTTTCTTTCCATCTCCAGTTTATATTTTTCTGCATTTTATCAATTCAAATTACATGCACATCAGTAATAAATAAAATAAAAATAAAACAAAATAAAATAAATTCTGTCCACACAGAAATATGATGATAAATTAGTACTGAGAATGTACAATTATCACTGTATTTACTAGATTGTGAACTTTTTGCTTTCTCTGTGCCTCCAGCTTAATTTTCCTTATTTATTTAATAATGAAACTAAATTAAAATAAAAAAATAAAATAAAATAATGAAATATTTTGTTCTCACAGAAAAATTTGACAAATTACGATTAGAAAATACAATATGTAATTAATACCGTTTAATAAATTATGAATGTTTTATCTCTCTCTCTCTGAGTGCATGCTGAGAGTGAGTGGGCGGAGTTGGCGTGAGAGTGGTGCGGCACGAGTGAGTTTCTGTCTTTTCTTTCTAAAAGTATTTTCCTTTATTATGTCAGTTTTTAAAGGTTTTCCTGAACGTTTTCTAAGGGTTGAGTTGGTGTGTAGAAAAAAAAGTTTTCTGTTAAGTTATACGTTGTGAACGTTGCTTGTCAGCGTTTGCTGGCGAGCCATGGCAGCTGCAACAGCGCCGGCGTTTTCCGAGATGGTCCTCACTGCAGAACACAAGATCCAGGGGGTGTGGGTGGATCTAGATCCAACTCCTCCCACCTTACATTTATCTAAACCTACCCGTCTCCACCCCCTGATCCCTAAACCTACCCATCTCCACCCCTAAACCTACCAATCTCCACCCCCTGGATGTGGATCCAACCCCGCCCCCTGGATCTTTTGTTCTGCAGTGATGGGCTACTGCGTTTTCCGGTGTTCCAGTGAATTCAGTTCCACTGTTTCCCCCTCATAGCGCATGCACAACTTCAGCAGTGTTGCCAAGTGTTGCCGGTTTGCGTAGAGAAACGGCTATGGTTTTGAGTAGCAATTGGGCGAGTTTTGTTGTGAAGACCTGGCAACCCTGATTCAGTACGAAAGTCATGATTTCGCCCAGGCGGAGAGAGTGCTTTTGCTGTCTTTTCGCAAGCAAGCACAAGGTTCATTTCACCATGTGCATTAGACAAGTTGTGATTAAATACATGTATTAATGCATATAATGTCATGTTCAATGTACAAAGTCAGATTTCCCTGCTAATTCTACCTTTTGCCTGTTTTATTAACTGACCTGATGCATTACGATTAGACAGTTAAATTCCTTCATTATTTTGTTCGTACGTCCATTTTATTGTTATTGTTGTTGTTTGTGTGTGTGTGTGTAGTGTATGCGAGTGCACTTTTATGCCTTGTCAAAATAATAACAAATAAACTATATTGCGCTGCACAATGAGTAGTCTATTTTATTATTTTAGGTAGGCTAACTGATGCTCTTGATGATTTTAATGCCATAATTACGTCTACAGGGCTCTCAAGTTATAGAGAAAGTTTGGAGTGAGATTAGGGGAGGGGCCACACAAAGGGGAGGAGCAACTCAAATATTTGCAGCACCCAATTTTTGCTAGCAGTTCAATTTTACCTATTGTTCATAATTGACCAGCACAAATAGAAGTTATAACATTTGGTAAATCTGATGAAAGACAAATTAATTCTAATAAAATAAAAAGATTTATGTATTTAAAAATAGAAATGTATCAAAAATAAAAATAAATTTTGCCTCAAACGAGCCAACTGAACAGCAGTACTCAATGTACATACTGTACACACATACATTACGGTACTTACCCTGAGCATGTATGTCAAACTGTGTGTGTGTGTGTGTGTGTGTGTGAGAGAGAGAGAGAGAGAGAGAGAGAGAGAACACATTTCAGCTTATGTTTATTTTTTTCTGTTGTAAATGTTTATTGCACATTTTGATGCCTGATGACAGGGGTAGAGGACTCCCACATAAAGCACTGTCATGATAATAGCGTTCCATCCAGAGCCAAACTGCTTCTAGTTTTGGTTTTGTTCAAACCCACCATGGAAAACACACCGCATCTGAATTTGGGGAAACCTCAGTGCTTTATATGGGAGCCCCCTACCCCTGTCATCAAGATGTGCAACAAACACAACAGAAAAAAATAAAATCATAAGCTGAAATGTGTTCTCTCTCTCTTTCTCTCACACACACACACACACACACACACACACAGACAGACAGAGAGAGAGCTTGACATACATGTTCAGGACAAGTTCTGTAATGCTACTGTGTGTGTACAGTATGTACATTGAGCACTGCTGTTCAGTTGGCATGTTTGGGGCCAAATTTCTTTGTATTTTTGATCCTTTTTTAAATATGTAAAACCATTTATTTTATTTGGATGAATTTGTCTGTCTTTTATCAGATTCACCAACTGTTATAACATCTCTAGTACTTTCCTTTCAGGAAGCCAAAGCTAAGTTAAAGCTTCTGGTTGCAAAGCAGTTGGAGTTGTTTTTTTTTTTGACTGTATCAATAATACTTCAGCGCGAATTTGGCTATATTCCCCAACATCAGCTCTCACTATCTTTTCACAGGCAAGTGATTTCGTAGAGGAATCTTAAAATCGAAAAAATAAATGAAGGGGTTACTTACAGCATTCATCGGATCTTTCTCTTCCAATTTACACTCCATGTGCGCGCGCATCCATGTTGCTTAGTAACGAACCCGCTTGAGGCAGAATCGCGTAATTTAAACGGAAACAACAACATCCTAATTTCTGATTGGCTGGTAGGTGGCATTTAACTCTATAGTTTAAAAATAATCTGGATCATCACTCTGAGTTACCAACAATAATAAAAGAGACGTGCAATATAATTTATTTGTTATTATTTCAACAAGGCTTAAGTTGTTTGACAGAAACACATTCACCAACAACAATAAAATGGAAATGGGCGTCCGAACAAAAGCATGCCCCTGATGAAGGGATTTATCGTAGCCTATCCTTACACTTCATAATCGGGCAGGCCAAAATTAGAATTATGGACTCTATGTAGCGATCGAACAGGACGTTACGTACATTAATATATGTATTTAATTATAAATTATCTAATGAACATGGTGAAATGAACTTGCAAAAAGACAAAACCGCTGACTCGCTTCGCCGGAGCGAAATCATGACGTCATGATTTTCGTACTGAAGTTGCGCATGCGCTGTGAGGGGGAAACAGGGGAACTGAATTCTCCGGAACACCGGTAATGCAATGTTTCAGCGTATTTCACGGAGGCATGGAATTAAAATCGCGCCGGTGATGAACTGTTCTGTTGAGGAATGTAGTTTGGCGGTAGGAAAGGCCGTCGGGTATGAGAGTATCTTGTCAGCGTCGAGAATGAATAGTGCTGTCGTTGTTTTTCTCGATGCTGTAGAGAAAGTGAACAGTGTGGTTCAAAGCGGGGTAATAATAAAATATACTTTTACCCCAGTAATGCCTTTGGTTCAGCCAGCAAGGAAGATAACACTGTCAAATGTTCCTCCTTTCATAAAAGACGATTTATTATTAGCAGAATTATCGAGGCATGTTAAAATAGTTTCTCAAATGAAAATAATTCCTCTAGGCTGTAAATCATTTCTTTTGAAACATGTTGTATGTTTTAGATGCCAGGTTTACATGATCTTGAAAAGTGAAACAGATGAACTTAGTGTGGCCTTTAAATTTAAGATTGATGGATATGGCTATATTGTCTTTGCATCATCTGAAACAATGAGATGTTTTGGATGTGGACAGGAGGGGCACGTAAGACATGCCTGTCCGGAGAAAACAGATGATGTGGTTGCTGAGGATGGTGGTATAATTGTGGAAGAGCAGGTACAAGATGCAACAAATGGTGAAAAATCAACAGAGCAGGTGGTTGAACAAGTGAATGACACAGAGATAGAAGAGATAGATGGGGGTGGCAGAGAAATTTTAAGTGCTGAATCTAGTAATGTGGTTGAGGCTGCATAGACAGTTTTAGAAGAACAAGGAACGGACAGCGAATTGGGGAACGAAGAGGAGATTTTTAAAACTCTGTCTATTAAAAGGAAAAGGGCAAAGTTAATCATGGGAAGAGCTAGCACCAGTAATGATAAATGTGATGAGAGCGAACAAAGTGCATTAGATGATTCTGACAGAGAGGTAAATGACAATAGAAACAGTGGAAAACAGAGGAGTGATTATTCATTCAGAAAAAACAGGGGTTTTCTGCAAAAGACTAAGAACTTGAAAAAAGTACAAATTGTGGATTTTTTTCCTGATCGGAGAATGTTTATCGAGTCAGTTGGAACACCGATGAAGGGTGAAGGAACTGAACAGTTTACAGTGCAAGAGATTTATAGGCTTAAAAAGTTTGTTGCTAAACTGAGACAAGAGCTACAAACAGAAAATGGTTTTGAAACAACATGAATTTTTGGTTCTTTTTTTTTGGAATGTTTTGTGTTTTATTTTCTTTATAATGGGTGCAGTGAGGGTGGGTTCACACAATATAAATGGTGCAAGAGATATACAGAAAATAATGTTGTTGTTTGAACTAATTAAACAGAAGAACATAGATGTAATGTATGTACAGGAAACTCATAGTGATCGCGAAGAGAATGGGAGGGAGAAGTTTTGTTAACACATATGAGTTCTAATAGATGTGGTGGGGCTCTTTTGTTTTCTAAAAGTTTTGTGCCTGTATCATATCAGGTGGAAGAAGTAATAGCTGGAAGACTTATAATAATACAGGCTGAATTTGAGAAATTTAAGATGCTTTTTATAAATGTTTATGCCCCTACAAATGGTACAGAAAGAGTGCTTTTTCTAGATAGTATAAATACAATTTTACAGAACTGTAAAACTGATGAATATGTGCTGTTGGGTGGAGATTTTAATTGTAAAGAAAATGAATTGTTGGACAGGAATCATGTGGAGCCTCATGCGAATTCAAGTCGAGTACTCCATAAATTAATAGAGACGCACAGTTTATGCGATATATGGAGAGAATTTAATGGTAATGTGAAGCAATATACATGGTCACACACAAGAGAGAATTTTCTTTCCATGGCAAGACTTGATAGATTTTATTGTTTTAAACACCATGTTAATGTTGTAAGAAAATGTGAAATTGTGCCAGTTGGGTTTACTGATCATTCTTTGGTTTTATGCCAGATTTTTATTGCGAATGTTAAGGTTAAAAGTGCTTTTTGGCATTTTAATACATCATTGTTAAGTGATTTGAAATTTAAGGAGGTGTTTTGTTTCTTTTGGAATCAATTTAAGTTGAGAAAGAAATGTTTTAGTGATTTGAGACAATGGTGGGCTTATGGAAAGATTGAAATAAAATTGCTTTGTCAAGTATGCTTTCAATGTTTCTCCAGATATCACACAAGCTATGAAAAAATTGGAATCAGAAATAGTTAATTTACAAGATTTGGCTGATGTTAAAATAGATTCAAGGCAAGTTGAGACATTAAAGTCCAAAAAATCTCTTTTAGAGAATATGCTTGGTATAAAGGCACAAGGAGCTTTGGTAAGGTCAAGGTACCAGAATTTAACTGAAATGGATGCTCCATCCAAATTTTTCTTCAGTCTGGAGAAAAGAAATGGCCAGTGCAGGTATATTCACTCTTTATTGTCTGAAAATGGTCAGGTGTTGACAGAGTCAGACGATATAAGGCGGAGAGCCGTAAGGTTCTATGGCGAACTGTTTAAGAGTGAATATGTAGAAAACAACTTACTATCTGCCAGTTTCTATGAAGGTTTGCCCAATGTTGCTGAAGGTTCAAATGCACAGCTGGAAAGACCATTGTCTAATCAGGAGCTTCTGAATGCCCTCAAAAGTATGGAGGGTGGGAAGTCTCCTGGTATTGATGGACTCCCGGTGGAGTTTTATAAGGAATTTTGGTCTGAGCTTGGTGAGGACCTGTTAAGTGTTCTCAATGAGAGCCTGACAGAAGTTGTTTTGCCTCTGAGTTGTAGAAGAGCGGTTTTAATACTGCTTCCTAAGAAGGGCAATCTGCAGGAAATCAAGAACTGGCGTCCTGTAAGTTTGTTATGTTCTGATATAAAGATTTTATCTAAGGCCTTGGCCAACAGACTGAAGGAAGTAATGGAACAAGTTATTCATTTGGATCAGACATATTGTGTGCCAGGTAGATCAATTTTAGACAATGTTCATCTAATTAGGGATGTTTTGGATGTCTCAGGCTTTTTGGGGGTGGACTTAGGACTTATTTCGATTGACCAGGAAAAAGCTTTTGACAGAATTGAACATCAGTATCTGTGGAAAACTTTGGAGTCTTTTGGTTTTGGGTCAAAATTGATAAGAATGATTCAAGTGTTGTACCATAACATTGAAAGCATGCTGAAAGTCAATGGTGGTGTAAGTGCCCCCTTTAATATTAGTAGGGGTATAAGACAAGGATGTGCATTATCAGGAATGTTATATTCCCTAGCTATTGAACCAATGTTAGCTGAATTAAGGAACAAGATTGTTGGTTTATCATTGCATTGTTCAGATTTACAGCATCAAGTGTCGGCATATGCTGACGATGTTATGGTATTATTTAATAGCCAAAAGGATGTTGATAATTTGGTTTCTGTGGTAAAGGATTTTGGGTTAATTTCATCTGCTCGAGTGAATTGGGAAAAGAGTGATGCTTTGGCAATTGGAAAATGGGAGGAAGGTTTACCAAGGTTACCTGGGCAGATGATATGGAAAAGAGGGGGGTTCAAATATTTGGGAATATTTCTTGGTGATGAAGTTGCACAACAGAAAAACTGGGAGGGAATTGTGGAAAAGGTGGAAGGTAGACTTAAAAAAATGTAGTTGGATCCATCAACAAATGTCTTTTCGAGGAAGATTGCTGGTAATTAATAATTTAGTAGCATCAACATTGTGGCATTGTGTCTTGTATGGATCCACCTACTGGCCTTTTGCCAAAGTTGCAGTCCATTTTAGTTAACTTCTTTTGGGATAAACTACACTAGATACCCCAAAGTGTGCTATATTTGCCAAAAGAGGAAGGTGGGCAGGGTATGGTGCACTTGCAAAGTAGATTATCGACATTTCGCTTACAGTTTATTCAGAAGTTTTTAAACGGATCTGAAGAGCTGGTATGGAGAATGACAGCTAGAATAATTTTGCAAAGGGTGGAAAGTCTTGGTTTGGATGCCGCCCTTTTTTTAATGGATTCAAAGAATATTTGTTTAAATGGACTACCATCTTTTTACCATGGACTTTTTAAAGTCTGGAGACTTTTTTTTGTTGTTCACAGATTGGAAAAAACATGCTCATTGTTCTGGTTGCTTGAAGAACCTTTGGTTAAAGGAGCCAGGTTTGACATAAGGGATGAGAGCATGCTGGGACTCACTCAGATACTGTGCTCCTCTAGAGCGTTGCAACTGAAGCATATAGTGGATGTGGCTGGGACTGAACTGAATAATGTGGATGCAGTGGCCAACTTGTTGGGACAGAGATCAACTCGTCATACTGCAAAGATAATTGACCTTTGGAAAAGAAAATTAACAGAAGAGGATTTGAAGTTGCTAAAGGTTTTAAAGATGGGTCTATAACCTTGGATCGGACAGACCCTTTTCCGAGACTTGGTCTCACACCAGATTTAAAAGATACATCAGGACCTTTATTAGACTTGGAAGAGCTAAAGAATTTGGACTTAAATATGCTGGGGGGGAAACTTCTGTATAAATGTTTTGTGAAAGTGTATAATAAGACATCTTTAGATAAGAGAAATGATACAGTGTGGAGAAGTAAACTTGTTTTATTATAAAGTTTTGTATAAACCACCATTGACAAAACGTGTTGGGGATTTACAGTGGAGGATTTTACATGGGATTGTAGCAGTTAATGCTTTTATTTCTGTTGTTAATCCCACCGTTGATGACAAGTGTATTTTTTGTGGATGTAGAGAAACTGTATTTCATTGTTATTTGGAATGCATAAGATTAATGCCATTGTTTGATCTGTTGAGTAGAGTATTTTTTAAATGTGGAGAAGAATATACGCAACGTAAATTTATTATGGGTGCTGGTTATAGCCAGAAGCAAAAGATAAAATGGCAGTTGATTAACTTTCTAGTGTGTCAAGTAAAACTTGCTATACTTACCACAAGAAGAAACAAAATTGAGAATGTACACAGTCAAGAGATTCTGCCAGTTTTTAAAGCATTCATTAAGTCTAGGATTGTAATAGATTTTAGATATTATAGAGCAATGAATGATGTTGGACTTTTTGTGCAGCAGTGCTGTTATAGGGATGCTGTCTGTAATGTGGTGGAAGGAGAGTTGTGTTTTGATCTGTTGTGGAGCTAATTTTGTTATGAGGTGAAAAAGTGATGTAATAAAGTTGTTTTGTTAAAAATAAAAACTACATGCACATCAATGACACAATTCTGAAGTAAAGAAGGAAGAGAGAGAGATAAATGTACTAAATTGCAATTCCAAGAAAATGAAGTGTTCTTCACCCTGGTCTACAAAAGATTTATTAAATATGATTAAAATATATAAATACTACTTTTCTACTTTTTTTCATTTTATGTTATTATTATTTAAAATCAATACCTAATATCTTCTAATATCTGAAACTAATATCTTAACTTCCTTATATGCAAACTACCATTCTGCATCATGTTTGCTACTTCAATTCAAATACAGGAACTACTTCTCAATTCAGCTCAGATTGGCCGACAACCCTAATGCACATGAACATTAAAAAAATTAAATAAATAATAATAATATATACAGTATATATATATATATATATATATATATATATATATATATATATATATATATATATATATATATCCATACATATATGCATACATATAAAATAACAACAACAATAATAATTGTAATTGTAATTAATTGTATTTACAAATAACGGATCAGACATGGTCGTATAAAATCTTCCATTCTTTAAAATTGAGTTAAAACTTAATATAAATTAAATAGAGCATAATTGACTTCCAAATCCTTTCCCCAAATTTGACGTAATGTGTAGTAATTGCTTAATTACACAACAATTATGGCGTAATACAGTAATCATAGCAATCATAGCCTGTACTTATATTGCACATAGAATGAGACACATCCTTTACAAGGAAAATCATTCGGTGTATTCTCAGAAAACCCATTAACCTTGAAACCCTTCTGCCCTACAGCAGCTCATGAAAAGAGCACTGCACTTGTCATCTCAAATCAGACGTCATCGCAAATCGTCAGACTTAAGCACCTCAATACGTGGCTTCTCTCTGTCCAAATTGAAGTGCTCGGTTGACCGCGTGAAAGATAAGGCTGCTCCTATCACTCTCTATTGCACAAAGCGTCCAAAAACACCAGTAAACGAGAATCTAACAGAGCCAATAAGGATTACAAAGGGATGACAAAATAAATTGAATTTAGATTGTAGAGAACCTCTATGGTTTGGATCAGTGTCAAAGTCTTTTTTTCTGCTCTAAATGTGGAGATAGTTAAGAAACAGGCTATACTTAGCTACTTTTCAACTGATAGTATAAATGAATACAACTGGCAAAAAAATTAAAAATAAAATAAAATATTTTGTCCACAAAAATGTGACAAATTAAAGTTGTGAATATGCAATTAACACTGTTCTTGCTTGAGATGGAATAGTTCCTGAAGTGAATACTACTGCTCCTCACTCCAGGCAAAATCACACAACCCTACTTTCCAACGCTCACATACTTTGCCATGGATAGAAAGTGTAATGAAGAACGGGAAAAGAGCTAAGATGGGAGGAGAGATGTGGGAGAGAGAGGAAGAGATGGTAGCTTTTTGCTCACCTCCATAAAGTGCTTTCCGTTACGCTGCCAAGGTGAAAGTCATACAGCTTGGTGAGAATCAAAATCACCTGTGAAAAGAAAACCAAAAATCAAATAAATCTATATGCACTGACTTATTTATTACTCTTATTCCTTTCCATCACATTTATATTCATTGCAGACAGTTTCTTTTTAGAGCCAAAAACGAGCTACAGGAGACTTCACATATTTCAATTTCCAGGACAGGAACAGACTGCAAAATTCAAGTTAATAATAACAGTGCTATGACTCGCAAGAGTCAAAATGAACTTTTCATTTCATGATCTTTAATACCATAAAAAAAAAAAAAACATTTGCAAATAAATAAATAAATAAACATTAAGTAATTAAATTAAAAACAATGGCATGCAGCCTTCAAGTATTTCTCAATTTAATCAGTCAGTAATTAAATAACAGTAATTTCTCAAGATTTTGACCTTTCTAATATGTATAGTTTGTCATGATTTAAATAAATAGTTACGCTTTATTTTAAGGCGTCCTTGTTACAATGTAATTACACCTTTACTGAGTAATATTAATAAACTACATGTACTTACTATATGGATAGGGTTAGGATTAGGGTTTGCCTTAGGGTTACTTGCATGTAATTATGCATAATTTCTACCTGGTCTCATGGCATTTACGTACCTGGGTGCACTTTTTAACGTGACATGAAATACGTACCAATAAGTACATATCACTGCAGTTTCCAAAATAAATGAACACTTTCACACAAATTTAAAGAGTTGCGATTAATAAAACGTAATTTTCGCACAATTACTTGAAGAATATCATGCCATGACTTCAAAACAATATTAATATGCTGGGAGATTTGAAAACTGATGCTTTTGAACGTTAGCATTGCACACATCCAGCTTCATATTTATGGTTTTCATAGATGACAAGTTTGTTCGGTGGTTCACGGACTACGTAGACGGACTTAAGAGACGAGAAGCACCGGTTCGAATCCCGTGTAACTACGGTTCGACAAAGCAGTTAAAATCTGCGTAAAAGGACGTTCAAATGGCACAGTTGCATCAGCTAATATGTTTTTATATCAGTTTTGCATTTGTTAACACTATCGGGTAGGTTTAGGGTTGGATTTGGTGTAGGGCATATTTCCAACACAATAGAGCATTAACCTTTAGCGACAGTCAGAAACGTGCAGCAAGGTACGTAAAACGGTGTCGCACAAAAAGTGCACAGAGGTACGTATTTTTATGAGACCAAGTTGCATAATTTATTGTTAATATAATAGTAAGAACATATAATGTAACAAGGACACCTTCAAATAAAGTGTTACCATAAACACACTTTTCTTTACTTACACAATAAATATATAACAAAAAAGAAATAAATAAAACGCATTGAGAAACTCATTCTCATTTTATATTGCTAATAACTGTTGTTTGATTAATATTAAACAGGTATTAAAGGTATATTAAAGCTACTGATGCAATAATGTACAAATAATGTTTGTCCTGTCTGTTTACATTCACACAGGATAAACTAACCATATTTACATCAAAGTATTGCCAAGATGGGGTTCTTATTTTAACTTAATATCAATTTCATGACAAAACACCAGTAATTTTGACATCTACTCCCGAAAACTTCTGTTTAGAAACCAGAGGAGCCTAAGGGCTGTTGGATAGCTATGCTCATTTTCCCCAAAGCCTTTCAATTGTTTGTCTTCCCGACCCCCCTGGTGTTGTGTTTACTTCTCTTTTGTGTCAACAAGCAGGACTCAATCGGCCTTCAAGGCTTTAAACCGGGTGGGATTGAGCTTGATAGTTCTCAACCCTGACCTTGGGCTCTATGATCTGTGAGAGCTTTTAGCCTGAGGGTCAGTGAGAAGACAGCGGGAGCTGCTGAACTAGCCATCCAGAACGTCAAACACTCATGCATGCACACGAATCACACATTCACAGCGCCGACCCCATCAAACGCCTCAACATGCTTCACTGCACACACCACATGATAAAGGCTTAAAATGTGTTTTCTTTGCATTTTTCTTCACTTTACCATAAGGAAGAGCGGGGTAAGATGTGTCACCCTCAGTGTTGGGCACGTTACTTTAAAAAAGTAATTAGTTATAGTTACTAGTTACTTCTCACAAATAGTAACTGAGTTAGTAACTGAGTTACATCATTATAAAAGTAACTAATTACCAGGGAAAGTAACTATTGCGTTACTTTTTAAAAAATGTTCAAATGTCAAATAACTTTGGATGCCCCCGATGTTAAATATGTTAAATTAATGAAATGGACACTAAAAAGAATAAATTATTATTATAAAACATTGTACATTAATCTACACTATTTATCTACTGACACTTTTTATCAGTCAGTCAAGCATTATAATATAATATTATGACAATTTAATATTATATGATCATAGAACTTTAGTAATTCGAATAACCAAGTATGAATGCATATTTGTCATCAATATAAAACGCATAAGGATTAATGAGCTGCTGGGTTCATGAATATTAATCACGTTATCTGCATTCACTCGAGTTGATTTGCTGAAATTAAAACAGGGACGATAATAGGTGAGCGCCAGCCAATGAGATTGTCGTTTGCGCATTAGTTCCGCCCACTACCAGAGAAACCGGCAGTTCTTAAAAGCGGAAGAATTCCAAAGGAACTCCGTTATTTTGACAGGAAAATACAACAAAGAATAATGTTTACATGTAGCGCGTCAATTCTGCATGTTATGAAAGACTCTCTTGCTCTGTATCTTTCTTTGCGTGCGTGTATGTGAGAGAAAGCAACGGCGAGTCGTGCGCTTCACACTAGAGTTTATGGTACGTCAAATACAGCTACACTGCGCATCCATTCAGATGAACTGAAAAATAAATTCTAATAATATAATATAGTAACGCCACATTTTATTATCAGTAACGGTAACGGCGTTGTAACAGGGGAAACAGTCATTAGTTTGATTACTCGTTACTGAAAAAATCAAGCAAATATACACATTAATTTACAGCAGCATGGGTTTATCTAGGTCTAAAGGAGCCTGTTCATACCAGCAATGATAACTATAAAGACAATTATAATGATAACAATATCAGCATCCACACCAATGGATGATGACATTCTGTTTATTATAAGCAAGTGCTTCAGTCCTAGTCCTATCGTCTGTCACTTTAAATACTCGAGGATGGATTCTGATTGGCTATAAATCACTGTAAAAAATGTACATTTTGAAAAATTGTGGAAACTGACAAATAAATATTGGCTCAAGAAATTGCTTCCCAATAATTGTCCCCAAACAAAAAAAAAAAATACATTGTAGTAATTTTAGCTGAAGGTCACCGAACATATTAAATTGTGCTCAGCCAATCTATCAAGCAGAAGTGAAAAATCGGTGTTAGCCAAACAAGCTTTGCAACAAAAAGTAGACTGTATGGTGTAGGCATGCTCCTGAGAGAAACCGTTGCTGTAGTGAATTCAAATTCCTGTGCGCGGGAGAGCAAGAGAGATGCTGAAGGGTGACGGAACATAATTTACAGACGGATTTTCTATCATTAAAGTTATAGTGAGTATAATGAGTTTTGTATTTATTAAGACATGTTTCACATTGTATTTTGCAGAATAACAGTGAATTCACGCCTTTACTGGTGTCATGTTGGCGTTTATAACCTAGTTTAGCCCGTACTGGTAGGACTCGGTGGAGGTGTGCGATATATATCGTCTGTGATGATATGGTAATTGTTGTTTTAACAATGTGGGATTTGACATTATCCTGTATATCGCAAAAACCAAACAAAATTACATGTTTTGTCAATATCGCACACCTTTATCTCTCAGTTTCCAAAAGTTATTTATATCTCACTTTATGATGAATATATGAAATGTATGAGACACAAGGAATACGTTTCTGCTATAACTATTTTTTTTTGTTCCCATTAGTGTAACCCACCATTGCTAGGTCTGAGCTACGAATTTCGCAGTGAGTATTTAACAGTAATTCTTATTGGATATATGTTTATTCCATATTAGTGTCAAATACTATTAGCTCTTAGATGTAATTTGTGAGGAGTTGCTTTATTGAGAGCTGCCATGAGACATGGCTCGGTGTAATGTAGGCTGCTAATTCTAATGTAGACTTAAAGGGATAGTTTACCCAAAAATGAAAATTCTGTCATTAATTACTTACCCTCATGTTGTTACAAACCTGTAAGACGTTTGTTAATCTTCAGTAAACAAATTAAGATATTTTTGATGAAACAACAGTCGGTTACACTTTACTTGAAGGGGTGTGCATGACACGTCATGAATATGAAGGGGTTTTATGCATGTTTATGACACCTGTCATTAAGTCATTTGATGGTGTTTTTGACATTTTTAATTTGTGAATGTATTTGATGTTTAATGTTTAAATAGTTAAGATGCAGTTTCATGAGCTCAGAGTACCTTTTGTGAGAATGGTAATATTCAGTGACATTAACCTAAACACTGGTTGAAGTAACCTTAATAAATTATTATTATTATATTGTGTTTGACATTTTTTGCATGTTTGTGAATGTATCAATGTATAAGGTGCAATTCATCAGCTTTGTGTATCTTATGAGAATTAAAATACATGTATTTTCTCAATATTGCTGAATATTTCGTTAAAAGTATTCAAATGTGGCAGTGTTTCATGTGTATCATGATTTAATATTTTTTACCTTTTCTTTTGGGACAACAGGGAATAAACAATTCAGCAAGTTTGCTTTAGCACTATATTAGGGATGCACCGATACCGATACTGGTATCGGGTATCGGGCCGATACTGATCTCCTGTACTCGTACTCGTACTCATTAAAATGCCCCGATACCAAGTGCCGATACCTCACAGCATGTGATAAGTGCCATATTCAGACAAAGAAACAGGACAACATGCAGCAGAATGGAGTTATTAGAGATTAAGGATGTCTACGAAGCAGATGTATGCAATGAATAATGTTAAACATTCAGTATTAATGCCTTTATAGCTGATTTGCGCGAACTGAAAAGCAAAGCGCTGAGTGGATTGAGCGGGCGCCGGCGCAGATGCGTGAGCTTGTCGAGTGAATATACTTTTCTCACAGACATCACTGGAACGTTTGTAGTTCGGTCGGATATGTCAAAAACATGTAAGCAAAACAATGCACAAGTTACTTAACGGTAGGGAGGGAGAGAGAGATAGAGCGCGCGCACTTCTGTGATGTTTATTGATGTTCGCTCACATAGCATGCATCACTCGGATTAAAACCGAATCGTAAATATAAGACAATTTATAGGGGCATTCACTATAAAATAAATTATTTATTTTCAACCTTAAGCATACATGACTTTCTGGCGAAAGTGAAACTAGCAGCCTGTGTGAAATGCGCTAGGCTGTACTGTCCCTCTCATTCTGCACCAGTACAAATACGTGCGCGCGTTGTGCATGTTTTGCTTGCTTCATGAGTGTTTCTGCATTAGAAAGAAAAGCAAAGAAAAACGTGACTTATATTTCTGAAAATATCACAGTTAGGAGATTTATAACGAGTGGTTCCCTGCAGTATTACAGTAAAACGCGTGATTTTAGCAGCCCCAAATCAATTGAATTAAAGATGATGTACCATAGAGCAAAAAAAAAAAAAAAAAAATTAACAGTGAAAGTAACAAAAACTTGTAAAATACATTTTAATGTGCATAATTAAGTGTGAAAATAACCGAAGGATATACAGTCAAACCAAAAATTATTCAGAGACCAAATATAATTTTTGATATTTTTTAGTGGGTGCAGGACACTATAGTTCATTTATGTAAGTGAGGATAGCAAAATAAATTAAACTGTGACATATTATATCCAAAAATTCTTCATACAGTGGACTACCAATAAAATTGATACAAATTTGGAACCGAAAATTATTCAGACCGAGTCTGGGAAAAAAAATTTAAGTTCAGGTTTGCATGAACCTGGTTGACAGCATGTCCAGGAGACTACAGGCTGTCATTAAGGCTAAGGGTTGCTTGACAAAGTATTGATAGTTGTGTAAATATTGTCATACTAACAGCTGTCTGAATAATTTTGTTTGATTGTAATCCATCACATACCTTTCTATCAAAGTTATCTGATATTATCGAGCTGAATTTGTTCTGACACAGTTTAACTCTGAGTTCTTGTCATATTTTACTACCATAAACTACAGCGAATAAACTGTGATAATGTGAGAAATGTTGAAGGTGTCTGAATAAATTTTGGTTTACATTTACATTTAATCATTTAGTGGATGCTTTTATCCAATGCGATGTACAATATGAGAACAATAGAAGCAATCAGACCATCGAGAGTGCAGTAGTATACAAGTGCCATGACAAGTCTCAGTTAGCCCAGCACAGTACACGTAGCTGGGGTTTTAATTTTTTTTAATTTTTTTTAAATAGATAGAATAGGTAAGTGTTAGTATTAGTTGGTCAGGTTTGACTGTATCTATTTGTTAAATTAAGTTAACCAACTAACATTATACATACTCTTTTGGTTTCTGTACCCAATATTTAAAAAATTTACAAAGGCAATGAAAATATCGGTATCGGTACTCAGTATCGACAAGTACCAAAAATAAAAGTATTGGTATCGGGCAAGTACTGGAAAAAGTGGCATCGGTGCATCCCTACACTATACATTTACCAATATACATTTTTAAATTAGGTAAAACAAAAAAATATATGCTACTACTATTTAAAATATTTAATTGGGCCAATAACATGGTTTGGTAGACTTCTTTTTTAATTTGAATGGGAATTTGTTACCCATTCTCAGTGGGAAACTGCCCAAGCAACAATGCTCAATAAAAGTTGGCTGGCACAATTGCTCAAACAGTTACCCCGAGTATCAACAGCCAAAGAAACACACTAAATTATTTACAAATTAGTGCCCTAAAGGCAATAAACAAATCTCTGAATTGCCTTCCAAAATGAATTTAGCACAGTCAATAAACCCCCAAAAAAGGGAGACTGACTTCCACCATCACTTAATTACCTGTAAAAAATCCAAAAAGGCAGCATCAAATTAGGTGACAGACAGTTATATAATTAATAAAGGCTTCAGTGCTTACATTTGCTTCACAAACGCAAGGCAGAAGACAGCAACTGACAGAGGGCAGCCGTGATTATAAGTCAACGTTGCAGCACATGGTCCCTCACGTTGACATTTTACATAATTACGGCCATTTCCTTCTGTCAGATGCTGCTGTGTTTCCTGTACAGGTCTAGGTAGGTTTGAGATGATGGGTTTCATTTGCATATTCATATTCATTTTCCTTTGATAGCTTTGCCTAGTGTAAAACAGGCCTCTTCCCTGAAGCAGGGCGACAAACAAGCTGTCACTTTGAGTCATGTTGGTAGCAGCGGCTACTCGGTGTCTGTTTCAGAAGATAAAAGTCATGAGACGTGAAAAAAATGTATGAGAGGGGAAAAAAGTAGCTTATACTCTGTTCAAACCACTTTTCTTCACAAAATGATCTACTGTATAACAGCAAAAGCCAAGGCCAGCCTAACAGACGGACTCTGATATCTGTAAGAGGGTAAAAATGGAGTCTCATGACCTAAACTCTAAATATAGAGAACAGATTGGTCAAACCAAGAAAGACCATTTCACCCAGAGTTGCAAGCTGTCTAAATAAGATGAGAAACAAATTATGGAAAGAAATTTGGTTACTTAGTTAGGAAAGAATTGCGGGTTAGTTAGGAAAGAATCACAACTTCTGAACCCTTTTACGCCCTCTTAACTCTCATGCTCTGATCAGAGACCCCAAGGCCATTTTAATATAGATTAGCTTTTAACAATTTAACGAGAGAAAAATCCTCAGAAAACAGAGTAGATCTAGAAATTGAGAGAGAAACAAATCAAAAATCTTGGAGAGAGCAGAAGACATGCAGACACTGCAATATAAACCATAAGAAGATGAGATATTTGCTTTTTTTTTTGTTTTACAAGTACTATGCTTACTATACTGTATTTATCTTTTTTTTTAAATGTATTTTTATCAATTATTCTTTCAAATTAGATTGCATAGAAACTCCCAGATGTATCTGGAGTGGATGAAAGCCACACAGCCAGAAGCCAAAAAATAAATAAGCATGGCATTAGCAATATAATGTAAGAATTATTCGAAAGTTCGAAAGAAAGATAAGATAGAAAGAAAGAAAGAAAGAAAGAAAGAAAGAAAGAAAGAAAGAAAGAGAATTGAATATAGCGGCGTGAGAGAGACACACAGGGAGATTTCTTGTCCCTAAGGGCTTCTATTCTTTATTGTGTAAAAGCACAGAGGACTCAGCTGCAGTGGCATTTTACACAAACACAATGTGGAGGCTCCAACCTCTTGATACCATTCTGCATTGTATTTTCCAGCTGATCAGCAGAACTCTTGCTGACAAATAAAGCACAGATCTAGCTCTGATGACTGGTGCTCAGCATAAAGCACTGCAAAACAAGCAGATATGAGTAAAAGGTCATAAATGTTCCAAAACTGAATTTAAATTGAACTTGTTTAGTAACTTGCTATTAGTTCTGTTCTCTCACTGGTCCATGTTTGTCTTGTTATCTTGTTTAGCAGTTCTGTTTTGTCATTGGTTGTTTTTGTCATGTGATTTACCCATAGTCTTGTGTTTAATGCCGCGTTCCATTTGTACTTGGAAGTTGGAAATTCAGAGTTCCCAGTAGGAACTTTAAAGCACCCCTATTATGGATTTAACACAGCTCTAACTGAATGGAACATAAATGCTTACTTTACCTCCCAAGTCTTTCATTCATTCTTCAAGTGGCATTCATAACCCATCACTAGTCAACTTTGCTTTAGTGGATTGAATATAATGAAATTAATTTGTGACAAAATAACAAAAATAAATAAATTTATGAATATATATATATATATATATATATATATATATATATATAAAGAGTTAATTTGCAAAAACCGATAACTATTTATTTTATTGCGCATTCCAAGTAATATCAATCAAACTGCAGTCGGGTTGTTCTGATTAATTAATAATAACTTAAACAAATACAGGTAATTTACAAAGTTAAATTAATTGAAAGTATGTTTTTTTTTACATGTTAAAAGTTTGTTTTGGCAAAAGCAGATAACTCCACATTTCATGTTTTAGAGTTTAAAAAAACACTTGTTTAATCTTTGTAATCTCCTCAGATGACAATGTAGATGCCTGACAAATGTTGTTGTTGAGCTTTTCCCTCACCGTTGTAACGCGCTGCTTTTGCAAGGGTCTGTGAAAATGTTTCAGCTTTTATTTTCCTTTAAGCCCTGAAGAAGATATCACAGGTTCATCAAGTGCGTCGAAATTATCCATCCTCGATCAGTTTTAGTCAGATTAGAAGAAACTCCTCTCAGCTAGCACGTCTTTTCAAAGTGAAAGCAGCCTTGTCACCTGACCTGAATACAGCATGTTGATTCGCTAAAATGGGCTTATCGGCTTCTGTTCAAAAACAAGGGCGCTTGTCGGTTCTGCAGTTAAGCGTGAACTCGCGATGTCCTGGAAGTGGACAATACCGGCTTTTTTGACAAAACGTTTGGGGTTTGGGGTTCGGGGTTCAGATTGCGCTATATGTGAAGAAAAATGCACGCCAATCAGCTGTTTTTTTTTTTTTTTTAAGTGCCGTTTATCGGTTTTTGCAAATGAACTCTTCATATATAGTAAATAAATGAATAAATAAATATGTAAAATTCATGAATATATATAGTATATTTAATAAATGCAAAGCCAAATCTTACAGCCCTAGTCATGAGCCTCTGCAGAAAAGGAAACGTTTACAAGCTACGTTCAGTCACTGATAAATCGGTTCTGAGCATTTCATTCGATTTACGTTTGTGAAACAACCATAATCCATTTAGCTTTCAGTCTGTTGGATTCAATCGTTCAGGCTCGGAGTCCCATTCAAAAGGCTCACCCACTAGTTAATTAATTTAAGTTGTCACATGGTTACCATGTGTACTAGTAAGAAGACGATGCAAGTAGGCACTACTCATTCCGTGATGCTGCTCTCCGCAAAACCCCAATTGACCTGCAATTAATCAAAGAAATGTCAATTATCCATGACTTGGATTATCATCATTGGACTTTAATTAAAGCAACCGCGACAAACAGAAATATTATTAGCATAACTAAATGTTCCATGTCCACAAAGACCAATTTAAAGTGTCAAACTTAATTTCGAAGTGGCGCGGTTTGCCCCACCACTAATGAAGGGACTAATGGCTTCTTTAGAAAAACGCCTCTGTCTCTCTCAAACTCTCTCTCCATGTCTTTTGAAGCATCTTAAATTCTTTTATCTCCTGTTAGCCGGAGACTACTCCAGGGTCAACTACATGCTGACCCGTGTGGCCATAAATTAAGTATTGCATTTTAAGCAGGAGAGTGTGAGGCCTGTTTATGAATCTGTTGATTTAAATCAACCGGTGTAGTCGAAAAGCTCAGCCAAGATGCATTTTTTACGATTAACTCATCAACACAAAAGGTTTTTAACATATGCACCTGCAGTTAATGATGGCTGACAGACAAATGTTTGAAAATGTCATCACTGCCTTTTGGCTGACACTTTTACAATGTTCACCGAGACATAACGGACGTTGAACAGATTGTGTCTTCCTCTGCGGCAGAAGACAGATTTAATGTTTCGGTGTCACATCATGTCAAAATAGCATTGCAGGTGGGGACTGAATTGCTCCCTATGGATTAGCGCAAAGAATTAGCCTTGATGCGTCAACATGTTTGATTTAGATGTTGCAACAGGAGTAGAGGACATGTGCACACGATGGCCCACAAACACAAAATCAGACCTTCAGAAAACAGCAGTGGTTGATTTATCTATCCACAGGGGCTTTCGCACCAGGCTGGAACTCAAATAGGAACTCAATTACAGGAACTAGCCACAAGGGTGGTCCCCCGACAAATACATTTTCCCCTAGGGCCATGTTCCTGGTTGCATTCGCGCCACCAGTAGAAACTCTGAAGTGATGTAAGCCAGCTGACAGCAATGCCATGTAAGAGTAGAGTTCAACTATATCAACAACTGGAGATAGATCTATCTATCCATCCATCCATCCATCCATCATTTATCTACACCCATCTCTCTATCTCTCTATCAATCATCCATCCATCATTATATCTGTCATCCATTCATCCATCTATCAATAACTATCCATCTACCTCTCTATCATTCATCAATATCTATCCCTCTATCTTCTATCAATCATCTATCCGTCTATCTATCCATCCATCATTTATCTATATCCATTTCTCTATCTCTATCAATTATCTACCATACATCTATATCTCTCTATCTACCTGCTTATCTATTCATCCATCCACCTGTCCATCTATCTATGTATTCCTCTGTCTACCTGTCTATCTCTCTATATATCCCTCTGTTTATCTCTCTACCCATCTCTCTATCAATCAATCAATCAATCAAGCATTTATTTGTCTATCTAGGCCCTATCTATCCATCCATCTGTCCGTCCTTCCTTCAGTCATCTTGACTTTTTTTCTAGTTAAATTTTTACAGTGATACTGTAGGATTGTTTTGAATTTCAATTCTACTTCCTTACATTAAAATCTGAACTGCAATTCTGCATCCTGTTTGCTACCTCAATTCAAATTCAGGAACTAAATTGGGAAAGAAATGAGAACAATACATTCTCAATTTATGAATGTCACAGCTTCTGCTTGTTACATGCAATATGTACATGGGCCAGCTTGATTCATAATGAAAAGATTTATTTGACTGGATCACATTGGCGAAGACATTCCCAGTGAAGTATGCCACCGCTAGTCTGGTACATCCTCCACAACCAAGATGGGGAATTGCACTGTGCAAATTGCATTCAGCTCTAATTTTTTTAGGCGTGTTTGTGTCGTTACCTGATTTGCATAATTCCTTAACAGGTGCTGAAGCAACAAAGACATTCCATGGAAATAAATGATGCTATATGTGGGCCCAATTCATTCTTAGTGAATTCCTTTTTTAGTGTTCTCAAATATCCAAAAGGAAATGGTTCAGCCTCAGGGTATTGGCATTATAACATATAGAACAAACATGTCAACGATTAGATGTAGTAGCAGAGTGATGCCATATAACTCAATTATATGGTGAAAGAGAAATCCATATAGTGACATATGACATGCAGTGATGTTAGATTGCTATTCATAACATTGTATAGTTATGTCAGTATGGCTGTTAACACAATATGAGGAGGATTTCTCATTAAAATGAACATGGAATACCCTATGCTGTCTCTCTCTCACACACATATAATCTGTCTATCTCTCAGTGTAATTTATGGCATTTACTGCCTCATAACTCAGCGAGGAATCAAATTCTTGCCAGCTTGTGTCATTTCACACAACCTTAAAATGAAACATAGATACTGGGATCTATTTTAAATGAGTCGAGATATCTCCAGGAAGAATATTTTTATAGACTGCAATTATACAGAACACAGTTGGAAAAGAAACAAGACCCTCCAAGAACCAAACCTGATTCCAAGACCCTCAAAAAAGTTTTTATTTTATTTTTCTCTTTCTTTTTTTTTTTCATTTATAAAAATTACCACAAATAAATTTCAATTTAAAATGGAAACCATGTTGTAAAACTTTACCTTCTGTCTACATTAAACATGAAGATGCCACTACATTGTGGTGAAATATAAATGTAACACATTTATTTATTTATTTATTCATTCATTCATTTTAATGATACCAGTTAGCACTTTGAAGAAAGAAAGAAAAAAAAGAAAAAATCTGCAATATGCCAGGTCTGATGTAAAATACACACTTAAGTAATAAAAAAGTTCTACTTTACATTATAAAAGTAATAATTTAAATGTAAAGATGTACATAACGTTAAAGGGACTAGTTAAATATAACCAGATAATTGCCCCTACTGGTCTCTGAATCTTGACCATTCAAAATTAGCAATGTATTCTGATAATATAAATTTATACAACTTTATCCCAACAAGTACGCTAGCGATATAGCCTATGCAGCATGTGTTCCAACAGTGTCTTTCAGTGCAAAACAGAAACCACATCCACCACTACTTAAGCATTACCTCCACACAGTTATTAATTAGCATGTTAACTGTTCATTAGGTGCTAATCAGAGCAACAGGCCATACTAAAACAGAAATCTGAGTTTGCTGCCCTGTGACAGTTTGACTGGAGGGCTCCTATCACAGTCTAATTAAGCTACTGCAGTTCACTGCCATGAGTTCTTCACACGGCATTCTAGGAAAAAGTGTGCAGTCGGTTGCTGTTCTCATTGCTCAGATCCTGTTTTCATTAAATTTAAGAGAAACCACACAGATGTTCTTAGATCACCACAAAAGGTGTCACAACAGATAGAGGAACAACACGTAGTATTCATAATTAAAATCAATGTAAGTGTGATGAATACTCGTTAGAAGGAAACAGGGAGAGCTTATCTGCAGAAATTTATTTTAATCTTTTAATATGGACTTCAGTCCATCTCTCAGTGTAGCTAGAGGTAACTCTAGTCTTGTAATACTGTAAGTGGAAATATAGTGATGAGAAAAAATGTTAAACCTGATCTTAACGCATTTGTTAAATACTTACTTCTACTACATGCAGTATCATGATAGCTACCTTAAACCTGTAGCTTAATTGAAGTTTATAAATGTTATAATTTAAACTACATTCAATACAGAAACTGTCAAAAAGGGAGACTACATTATTATTATTATTACTAAAACTACACTGAAGCTGTTTAAAATCAACATAAAGAAAACAAACTAAAATAATGCTAAACAAAAAGCAAAGCAAAACAAAATAAAATAAAGCAAAGCAAGCAAAAAAAAAAAAAAACAATGCAAAGCAACACAACGCAAAGCAAAGCAAAGCAAAAACAAAAAAACACAAAAGAAGGCAAATCAAAGCAAAGAAAAATAAAGTAAAACAGCAAAACAAAACAACAGAGAAAACCAAGGCCATGTGTTTGATTTCCAAGGACAGAACGAACAGATAAAATATACATCTTGAATGCAATATAAAACATTTTGGATAGAAATGTCTGGATAAAGCATACATGTAACTTGAAAATGTTAAATGTAGTTACATCTACAATGATTTTTTATTTCAAAATATCATGTTTAATTCAGTGTCTTATTTGCAGTTTCTTTGTAATTATGAAATTTAGCAATTTCTGAGTGAAAATTGCTTGTTTCTACACCAAATTTTCCCATGGTGCAGATTAACGAATTCAATAAATGTACTGTGCAGTGTTAAGTTGTAATCTACTCTACTTAAATTTACTTTAATTAATTTGCATTAATTAAAGTAAACTAATTCAATTAAAATGTTACCAATTTAAATGTAATGCAATCACTAAAGCTAGAAAATTGCATAATTTACACAAAAGCAGCAGTGAACGGCAGCATTTGACGCAGGGAATCATTTGTTTGACGTTAACATGAACTGTACAAATGAATCGATTCTCTAAAATAATCAGATTTCCCAATGCTTCATATGAAACAGAATTTTTACACGTTATAGTACATGCTCCTTGATAGAAAAACAAAATAGCTTTTTACTTTAAAATGCTAAATTCAAATTGGAGTTTGAACACAGTTATGCTAATGAAATATGTAGTTTAGTTACTCCTCAGCATTGATCACATGAGTGGAAATAAGTGGCAAATAAACACTTTATTGAATAATAATGTTCACTTTCATTTCTTCACATGCTGTTTGCTTTGAAATCTATTCCCATCAGAGCCTTGGGGGATGATAATGATGAAGTCATACATCTAGTGTCAGGGTTTCATCTTTTCAAACATCTTTACCCTAAAGTGGTCCCGATACTTATGCGCGTCTTTACTTTCAATCAAACAAAGTAATTAAACACTTCAATCACACTAATGGTTG
Source organism: Onychostoma macrolepis (assembly GCF_012432095.1). NCBI lineage: Eukaryota > Metazoa > Chordata > Actinopteri > Cypriniformes > Cyprinidae > Onychostoma > Onychostoma macrolepis. The sequence goes on from NC_081155.1 coordinate 15,216,792, forward strand.
CCATTGATTCCCATTATCTGGCATATATATCAACAACACAGATTTATACGTAATATGCATCGTTGACTCCACTTCTTTCCCACTTCAGTTCTTTAAGGAGCATGTTACCATGGCAACAAGGCCCCCCACAAAAATCAGTTTTTGCTCTTTAAGACTGGCTGACAACCATCAGGCATCCATTTTGTGCATAGGAAAACATCTTTTTAAATGTATTGGGATGCGAGTATAAACTGAAAGTAAACAGAAAATGTTAAGGTCAGATGAACTATGTTAACTTGCAAAGTGTTTGAATCCAAAGCTGTCAGTTTAGATATGATCAACACCACTGAAGGCGTTTATTTGCTCAAATATTCTGTAAGAGAAAACCCTGACATGGCTGCTTTGAGCCTTTTCTTAGAGACAAATAAAAAGATGTAAGAACTCACTTTAGTGCAGATCTATTGTATTCACAAACCTACAAGCCTGTTGACGTCCCCTTGCAAAAAGGGTAAAATAAACTGCAAAAACATGCACAGAGCAGTGTTTCCTCTCCCTTGTACGCCCACTTCCCTTTTCCCAGGGTGCATCTGCTTCTCCCCGGCCGCCTCTCGAGCAAGTCGAGCGAATCAAACCCTATTTGACTGCCTGGAGTACGGGCAGCAGGCCCTTAGTGTGAGACAAAAGTTAAAACCCTTTTGTGTAAACCCTCATCTGCTCTCTCTCTCTCTGTCTTCACCAGCTCTGTATCACCAGTGCCCAGAAATCAAAGCAGAAGCCCAGAGTCCTTCTCATTATGTTAAACACTGTGCTGATTTTCTTCATTTCTAGAGACGTGCTGTGCAACACTGAAATTGTAAGGTTTTTTTTTTTTTTTTTGGCTAATTATCTTGCTGTAGTAATGCTATCTTATTTTTATTGTGGATCACTCATTCATTGTGACAGAAAGGTAAAAGATGAGCAACCAACGTGTGATTGGTCTAGTCAATACAACAAAACATGGCTGTTTGTCAGCTCCAGTGGTGTAGATTTTAAAGTGCATACCGTAGTCTTTTTGACACGATCGACCTGGATTCGAATCCACCTTTTGCCAAACTTTTTTTCCTCCCTTTTCAAATCACATATCTCTTCTGAAAGGCATTTACTTTCAATGAAAATGAAGGAAATAATCAAAAAGTTGAAAATAAAGTATCATGTAGGGTTAGGATAAGTGTAGGGAGGGCTTTATTGTTCCAATAAGGTGGCATCTATTTAATAATTTGAATTAAAATTACAATTTACACTCAATACTGCATACTGTACTGTTTTATAATGTACTACAATACTGAGGTGCAGAAAATTGTCACTATTAGTGTACACTTAGTGTAATTAGCCTCTATTGCTATTTTCACTTGACAGGCGATCTGAGCAATCATAATGCAGAATCCTCCACTTTGTCCAAAAAGCAAATCAGACAGGAGAGTAGATAAAAAATAATAATAATAATAATAAAAACTTGACAACTATCTAGACATAAACTGCGGAACCTGCTTCGATCCTGTCAGTGTACTGGTGACATAAGATAATTAAAAACCACTAGCTTGAGAGTTAATGTCTTCCACCACCACATTACTGCTGTTACTTTGCGCAAAGCACTTAACCCCGTGACTCCAGGTGGACCGACCCTTCAATTACAGCATTGCAAGTCTCTTTAGACAAAAAAAAAAAACATGCTCTGATAGATGATTATGGTCATTTATAAATCTGCCAGGTGGAACATGTTGAATGTTCGGTTAAAATATGCAGAGAGGTTGGTCTCCTGGATGATGGCTTTTGTTTTTTTCGGCTCCCACACAAGCGCATGAGTGTTCTTGTGGTAAACAGCCACCTGATAATGTGTGCACTTGAGAGCTACAGAAAAAGGCCAGCACCATAGTGCGTCCCCACTGAACTCTCTCTCTCTCTCTCTCTCTCTCTCTCGCCTCTCTGCACTCATTTCCTCCTTCCTCTCAAATTCAAGTGTTCTTATTAACATGCACAATTGAATTGCAAAGCATTAGCTCTGTTGGTCAAATTTAAACTAAGGACCAATCTACTTTGATGTTTTTTTTTTCCAGATCTAAGCCTTTGACCTTTACAGTGCTAATTGGTTTTAACGAAATCACCCAAAGGAACATTGTATTCTAAATGGATTAGGAACCCTTTTGTAAGTTGTTTTATGAGCCTTGGTTTTCACACTGATTTCTTTCTCACTCTTTTTCCCCCGTCATTACTTTGTAGGGCTCTTTATCGCAACGTTTAAAGTTTTATTGACGGCTATTTGCTTGAACATGTTGCATATGTAGATTTGATATGGATGGCCATAGAAATAAAACCTGATTTCATGGTATGAATAACATTAAATCAAGGTTACGGTATACAGTATATTGGTGTATAGTTGTATGTATAGCTACATATATGCAATGAGAAGCATATTCCTTTCATAGGGTAAATATATAAATAGCTTCTTAGTCATCAACCCACAGTACCTATTGGATTAGTTGTTCACCTTTCTTCTCATGTAATGTTCTCTGCGTCTGCGGTCGAGTCCGAGGGGTAAAGTTCAGTGCACTGGAGCTGAAGCAGTGACTCATGGGTACGGACCTCGCAAGGGCTCTCTGTGCACGTCAGACTGAATCACTGCAGACCAAACACGGTGAACCTGTTTTCGTACATTTGCTCTGAAGAGAGAAGAATTTTTAGGAAGTCTAACCTCATGTGAAGAGTTGAGTCATTGTGTTTTACATTTGTTCCTTCCACATGGGCAATTTCAGTCTCTCTTTTTCCAGTTTTTGTTGGTTTTTAGTTGATCGGTTATAATAAGGACAGTTTAATTTTAAACTTTTATTTTTTAAATTTGATAAATTTGAATATAATTCCAATATTGTAGAATTAATAAAATGAACAAAAATCCATTTTATATGGTCTGCATACACTTGTAAAAAATTATCGAAGAAAAAAACAAGAAAAACAATAATATTGCTACTCAAATAATTATATCTTTTTCATTATTATAGTTTTTTTATTTTTTTTTTTTACTGAACCACAAGACAAGATTAAGAAAAATAATTAATTGCTGTTCTTTTGTTTGTAGTTGTTTTAGTATTGTTTAGACAATATTATAGTTTTGTTTTTATTTTTTTTTTAAATATATTTTTCATTTTTGTTTCATTTTTTATTAGTTTTTATACTTTAGATTTTGCCATTTTAATTAGCTTTAGTTATTTTGAGATACTATCTATATAATTTTCATTATTTTTTGTTTCAATTTCAGTTTTAGTTATATTACCAGTTCCAGATTTTTTAAAAGTTTCTATTCTATTTTATTTGACATTATGATAAAATTTTAATAGAATTCCAATATTGTAGAATAAACAAAACAAAAATTATGTTTATATCCTCTACATACATTTGTAAAAAAAATGATCCTTCAGAAATCATTCTAATTTGCTGATTTGCTGTTTCAGAAACATTTGTTATTATTATCAATCTTAAAAACATTTAAAAACAAGAAAAAAAGAATATTGCTTCTTAATTAATTATATCTTGTTTATTATTATAATAATAATTATTATTATTATTTTTTTTTTTTACTGGGCCACAAGACTAGTTAAGAAAAAAAAGTTACTGATTAAGACTAAATAAATGAATACATATGCATACTTTTTTTTTTTTTTTTGTAGTTGCAGTGTTATTTTAGTATCATGACACTATTATAGTTTTTATTTTCTAGTTGTATTGTTTTAATTTTTATTAAAGTTTTGATAATTTCGTTTTTGTGGGGTTTTTTGTTGTTGTTGTTTTTTTGCTATTTTAATTCGTTTTTGTTCTTTTGAGATATGTCTATATAATTTTTCATAATTTTTGCATTTACATTGAGCAATGCAAAGGAGTGCAAGCATTAGTCACAGACCCTGGAAGAACATCATCATTTAGCTCTCATGTCACGCTGTCCTTGACAGTTGGAGCTTTGCTAAGTTGCCGTGGATCGCCCATCAGGTAATATCCCATAATCCTCAAGGATTCACTGCTTGATGGATGACAGCAAGCAGTCTCCGTGGTAACACCTACTGGGCAGAAGTCATATCTCACAGCTGTAAAACAGACAACATATTCCCTTTCTAATTTCATCTGATTGATGCCTGGGCGTAAGGTTACGCTATTAGTTACTTGTCTCCATTTCTCAAATGTCTATTTTTTTTTTTTTTTTTTTTAATACCCACCATCTTCCACTGAGGTGAAAATGTTTCCCATTAGCTGACAGGAGCTCGATGTGAAAAAAGAGAGACATAATTAAGACAAGAGGATGTAGCAAGGCGTTAATCAAGAAGACATGCTGTCTGTTTGTGTGTGTGTGTGTGTGTGTGTGCATGTGTGTGTGTTTGTATGATTCATGTATGCATATGTGACTCAGAATAAAAAATTCAATGACACATGGAAAACCTTAAGTGATGCCTTCTTTCTTTGGGGAAATGGAGATAATTGCTTGAAAGATAAGATTGAAAAAAAGCAAGGACCAAGCAAAGCTAATTGCTCTGATTCCATCTGAAGGGTAAAGAGATTTGAGTGAAGGCACACGAGGTTTCTGCGCTTGAGAGATGAGTGTTTGTGTTTCTTGATGAGTGTTTAATCATGGCTGTGGTTCGGCTGATAAGGTCATGTAACTGTTAAACTAATTTTAGTTGTGTGATCACAATACAAAGCTACTGTTTCCTCCACATATTGTAATCGCAACTACATAATGAGCAAATTCGTATTTCTTCAAGCACAAACTTAAAGGGTTACTCCACCCCAAAATTAAAATTTTGTCATTAATCACTTACCCCCATGTCGTTCCAAACGTAAAAGCTTCGTTCAACTTTGGAACAGAATTTAAGATATTTAACAGGCTTGTGACTGTCCCATTGACTGCCAAGTAAATTACACTGTCAAGGTCCAGAAAAGTATGAAAATCATCGTCAAAATAGTTAATCTGCCATCTGTGGTTCAATATGACTCTTATGAAGCGACGAGAATACTTTTTGTACGCAAAGAAAATAAAAAATAATGACTATTCAACAATTCGTCTCATCTGCGTCAGCGTAGCGCCATTTTGGAGAATATCCACTGGACGCAAATAGCGTATGCTGTTCTTTGTCAGCCACACCACAAGGATACGCTGTTTTCGTTCAAATCAAAGCGTAGAAAACATATCCCCCTTAGTTACTGTTGCTATGTCCGTTATGCCACTGTCACGACACACATCATGTTTTCATGATGTGAGACTGAGCAGGTTATTTCTGGTATGAAACAAAGTTTTACCTTTCAAATTTTTATTTCAAATGTTTAATAGTTTGTTTAATAATTGTTACTCCAGAATATTCCATAATTAAATAATAGAAATTTTGTTTGTAAGAAACATTTATATGTTCTCAATATTGTTGTCATTGTCAAGTGTGGCAAAAGTTAATTTTGGCCAAGACAAGAAGTTGGATAGATGCCTGAATAGATATAACTGAACAATTTATTAAAGAAATAAATGAACGCAATTAAAGTGTAACAGAAACTAGGAACAACAACAAAAGAAGTCCATTTACACACACATAAAACACAGGTGTGAAGATGCTAATTTGTACCACACTAGCAGTAACAGCATCTTCTCTGGAACTCTCAGATTCTTTGCAGTAATCTATTTCTAAAGTTTCGAAGGGAAGTGGAAAAGAATGCAGCCTATATTACATCAATGTATTACAACCATTAAAGCTTATTAGCCAGAACTTAAGCCTAATCATGTTTCTCCTTGATACTCTATGCACTTTGAAGATAGCATACGCTAAACAAACACGCACAAATTCCCCAATCGGTATCATGTGTTGCACATTTATTTTGTCTGTCAATATCCTGAACACAGTCAATGCATCTCATGAATTTCTAATGCCTTTAGGCCACATAGATGCCAAATATTCCACAGAACAGCGACAAGCTTTGAGAAAGGCCTTCAACTAAACGGTTTTGTACAGTTTCTTATTCTACACTCGTCTTCCTATCCTTTTCAAAAGCTATTCGATTTGATAGATTATTTCATTATTTTCCCTTTCAGCACAGAACAAGCACACCAGTGTAGTAGCCTCACATTTATGCCACATGTCTGATGCTGTCAGTTACAGCAAAGACCTTTCCATTGACAAAGAACACAGCTGAGAAGAACATAAATCTCTTTAATTCCTCAGATGTTTCTTTTAGATTCGGCGAAAGGCAAACAGTGACTTTGGCTCCTGCTTTTTCTCTAGAGACTCCACTGATCTCAGGTGTTTTAGAAGAGATCTCAACGATACCTCAAACCATGCTTAAATCAAATTATGAAATCAAGATTTCAATTCACATTTCTCATCAGAATCTTCCAAGACCAAATTTCCTGAACTATACTTATCGGCATTCATTTTGTTCCTTATGTTTTGTTTTTCTTAAGGAACTTCAATTCATATGTAGTTTGAAACACAACTGAGCTTTCCAAGAAATTAAGTCCCCTGAGAAGAACAACTGCTGAGAAATAAAATCTTCCATGGTTTTCCCGATCCTTTTCATTGTTGAAGGAACAAAACCAAAAGCTAAACCTCTGAATGAAGCATCTGAACCAATGGAGCTAGCTCTTATTACTGGAATAAAGCAAACTGATCTCAGGAACTTACTTTTCAGCTTGGTTCAGTCATAACGTGAAGAAAGCTTCAAAGAGAATAACACTCTGCCATTCTAAAGGTTGAGGTTGGTGAGATTGTTTCAAATGTTTTTGAAATAAGTCTCCTAGGTTCACCAAGGCTGCATGCATTAAATACAGTATAAACTGTAATATTCTGAAATGTTCTAACAATTTAAACTATTTTAAATTTACATTTAAAATAACATTTTAAAATTAAATTTATTCCTGTGATGCCAATGTTGTATTTTCAGCATCATTCCTTCAGTCTTCAGTGTCACACGATCCTTCAGAAATCATTCTAATATGCTGATTTGCCGCTCAAGAAATATTTCTTATTATAATCAATGTTGAAAACAGTTGTCTGAGGAAACTGATACTTTGTTTCCCCTTGATTCCTTGATGAATAGAGTTAAATTACTATTTGATCACACTGAAAATGTATTTAATGTATCATTGTACAATAAAATGTTTCTTTCTGAACTGAACGATTCCTTACTAACCCCAAAACAATACTGTCTACTTTGTAGAAACCTTCAGAAATAGCAAACACACACACACACACACACACACACACACACCCTGCATGCTTTAACAACCATGAAGCATTTATGTTACAGCAACAACAGAGTCTCTTATGTTAGATGTTTTTGAGTGCTCATTCTGCACTTTCTGTTCTGTTCTAATTCTAGTTCTGTGTACATTAGTATTAATAAAGCCATCAGGGATCGTGAAAGAGGATGAGGATTACATACAGTACGTATAAGATGTGCAGATGCATCATGGGCTTCCAAAAGCTTGTTATCAGGAGAGAAGTAAACAGCATGTTCTTTCTATTTCTATCATCCCTCTGTTTGTCTCCTCAGGGTATGTTGTGTTTTTTTTTTCCCCCTAGGTCAGAGTTTATTGGTCCATGTTTGCTTCCATGTCTGCCTAAAGTTTTTGTCCATTCAATCTCAAACCATAAGAACAAACACAAAGCATAAACAAACTGAGTTTGTCACAAACCAGGTTTTTGATTAATGAAACTTAAGAAGCGGCTTGGAGCTGTTGAGATTCTTTCTTATCAACATTTCATCATGCTAAGTAGGAGGAAATAAGAGTACAAAAGTAGATTTCCATATCTATGGCATAATTGGAAAACTTTGGCACAGATTTGAGACCATCTCTGCACATCCCTGAATGATGTGTTGAACTCCTATTGTTTTACTGTAGAGGAAATGTCTGCCGCTTGGTTGAACTGGGGATAAAAGATGGATTTTAAATGGCGTTTTTTGTTTCTTGTTCTCTCTGACTTCCTGTTTAAGCAGCCGGAGGCTAAGAGCATATAGCACGTATTAAGATGGAATACAAATTACTTCCTGTTATTTATTTTTTTTCCTTGCTGCGTCCAGACAGGTCATGAAAACTATGCCCTGATCTGCCATTTCAGACTGGGCTTATTTGTATTCACAGGTATAAACATGCAAAGCATACACAAATGTATAATATCAATTATTGAAATATGAAGACATACAGTATGTACAGTTTTAGAGACATAAACATATTCATAAATACTAGAGACACGTAGCAGCATTCTCATTCATGTATAAAATAAAGAGAAACTTTATTCAATTAAAGACTTTTTAATGAAAAATTTATTTATAAACAAAATTCAGATAAGAAAATTAAAAGCAGTGAAATCCATTGCACTGGATAAATTCATGTAATCAAATTTGAACCTCACTGAGTATGAAATCTAATTGAAAATACAGTGTAACATTAATATATGCATGTCTTATTCTTTTACTGTTTTGTGAGTGTGTGCATCAATAAATGTGGCATTAAACATTTCATTAATATTAAATATTCTCTGAATCTCATACATTTTTGTGTCAAAGTTGACGTAAATATGCTGCTATTGTACATTTCATCATCTATCCAAATATATGAAAATGTTTGCATGCTAGAATTAGCATCACACTTTTGGCATGAATGCCTGCGAATACAAATAAGATCATGTTGATAATTTTTGATGCAAGTGATAATCACCGCAGATTTCTCTGTGGAAGAACAAACAGGTAACTTTCAAAAGCACTTTAGGCATAAAAGAGGGCAAAATGGTTAGTGCCACTTAATTGAATATTGCATGCAATAAAACCAGAATTTAAAGTTTAATTATGTTGCATGAGTCATCCTTATTGAGAATCTAGTTTTGCATGGTTTGATTTTTCTATTTGTCTTTTGATTGTTTAAAACAAAAAACACCTTGGGATGCAAATTAAATCAATCAATTAAATTTATCTAGTGAAGCATGGAATAAACAAATAGTGGGGTGGACATATTGCAGACAGAGACAGGGACCATGGTTCCATGAGCAGATGATGTGCGCAGCGGCCATGCATCTCAATTAATATGCCAAATGTAAAATTGGTTTACTTGTACTTGACTGGGTTTTCCATTTTGCTTGTGTAGAGCATTACAGAGAAATGTTTAACAAATGTTTCCAGGGATCTAATGAAAGTTTTGAACATTTCCTTTACACATTTGCCTTATACATTATACCCGTTTAAAGACTATCCTTGTTTAAAGACCGTGTCTGGATGAAACAAAAGAGAGAAGGTAGAAGATATGACAAGCATTCTCATTAAAACTTCATTTAAGCAATAGTAAACAAGCACAAGTCTTGTGGCTGCAGGTCCCAAAACGAATATTAAAATAATTCAGCAATAAATACTTCATTGCAATCTAACCATCTCCTGTGTTAAAGTATTAGGAATATCGCCACAGAACAGAATAAGTGAACAATTTGTCCTTTTCTAATCAAATACTTAAAACCAGTAGCCAAAAACTTTAATCTCACATAAAGCAGTACTCATTCAGAAAACAGCAGAACAGGATTATTTTAGAGAAAACAAATAAGTTGATTATTTTAATTATTCCAGTCAACACTGGATGTTGTTCTCAAATGTTATTGTACATTAAAATGACACAAACTGCAGTCTGCCTGCAGAGAGAAAAGATGAGTCCTAAAATACAGTATGGCATAACTCTACAGAGTCAGTGTGCAGCTAAATATTGTTCTATTTTACCACACTCTGCAGAATTACATTTGACCTCAGGCGGTCTTGAACAGACCTAAAATAACATCTAACTTAGAAGTATTGAAAAAAAATATTTCCAAGTTACATATACAGGACACCCCCGCACCCCTAGGGGGTCCAGGCTTCATGCAAGACCCCCCTTCATGGCGTTATGATCCAATTATATTATGGTTATGTGATTTTACTGCATGTGATTTACTCAGCTAAGAGGCAATGTGTTTACACAGGCCTTTAAATGCATAATTGTATTTACAAAATAAATGAAAATCTGAAAGAAAAAAAAAAACATATCCAAACAAATACTCTAAAGTATTTTTCAGAAATGCTCTAAAATGTAAGCCATCATAGCAGCACTACCAATATGAAGGCAATCCTATAATGCACTGAGACAAGCGCAGTAAAAAAATTTATTCAATGGAGAAAATAACTCAAAGCAACACATCTTTAGCTTAGCAATATGCTAACACCAGACTCCAATAAAATCAACTGTGAATCATGTGTTCAGCACAATTCAATTATTGGAGCTTTTTTGGAACATTGCATGAAGCTCCTGCCAAAAAAGGTCATTCCAAATTTATTTATGAAGCTCAACTTCAAACATACTCATTGAAAAATGTGCTTCTAACTACTGTTTTGCTCCAAAAATATACCTATACATGCTTTACAATCATATCTGTGCATACAATTCCCTGCAGTTTCCAGCTGAAATGAACACTAGTGGCAGTACACAAATTATATTGAAGGCAGCCAGATTGTTAATTAATGAAAAAAATATTTCCACGTAATTCCTTGCACAAGATTATGTTATGACCTCAAAACATTTTTACCATAGTGCATGAACTATAAAACACCACTCTTTTGGCCTCACATAACCAGCCCCATACTGTATATGAATTTTCTGGCATAGTAAACTTGCTCTGTAGCTCACCTGGTATGACACTTGCAATATGGAGAGCTCAGGTACGAGTCCTGTGAAACATGAGCCATGATAAGAAAGCTTAAAGATGTGTAAAAGCAAGATACAAAGGCATGGTTGCATCAACAAATGTACTATTTCACATTTGCTTTTGTTAATAGCATCTGTTAGGTTTAGGGTAGGATTTAGTACAGGTGGTACATAATTTTCAAAAATGATGGCGCATTAACCTTTTAGCACCACTCACTGGACATTTCAGCACCACTCACTGGACATTTCATTTCCAAACTACCAAGATACATACAACAACCAGCATATTAATAGAATCCCAGATTCACGTTCATCTGTTTAGGATAAAACTGAATTCACTTTTAGTGCCACTCACTGGAAACACCTTGAAATTGTCGCAAAACATGCAAGTCTCCACAGGTACATATTTCCAGTGAACCTGGATTGTCTATTTCAGTTAGGATGCCTAGGCAGGAAGCAGCAAGGTAGCTTTGAAAAGGTGCAATTTTGTATTTGGATGAAAATCTTTTACCTACTTGTATGTTTTGGTCCATACAATGACAATTAGTGGGGACTCCCATTCACTTTCATCGCATGGCCAGTTAGTCTAAACATATAAATAAATGTTATGTCTTCCACAGAAGAAAGTCAAATTTGGTTTGGAATGACATGATTAGTCAATGACAACAGAATTTCATTTTTTGTTCCTCTTAAACAAACACGTACACAGATGTTTTACTGTCACTTCTTAATTTCTTTATCTTTCCCCTGCCATTTCTCTCAGGGTGGATCTGCAACTATCTGTCATTTCCTCTGTCTCTCCCTGCCTCCGTTTCCCCCGAGGCCGCCGCCAGATCAATGTTCGTGAATGGCTAGCCTCCAGCACTTCCGCTGAGTCAGAAAGGTGGGAAAATATTGTGAACTGCGAGGGAGAAGTCGCCCCCTGCTCCAAAGAAGCTGTCCAAATGTCTATCCCTCCGTACCTGCAGTCTCTGTCAGTGCCCCGTGATGGCTCCCAGGATACCGCCTGTATAAACACAAACCGGGACAAGCGTCTGAGGTAATTTGTGTCATCGTGGGATGTTCCAGTCTGTTCGGAGTAAATCTACACGTGCGCACACACTCAGCGAAGGCTAAAGTCAGCCGATTCGTCTTCATTCATAACAATCTGTCATAACTTGGCCATGTTAAGATTTTCGGGGGAAAGAGTCTTTACCTCGTCTCCCTTCCCGCTGCTTTGGGCTAAATGAAAAGCAAACAGAGCATAGCGGCATGTGCGCGTGTGGGCTAGCGACTACATCCACAGTGTTACGTCTCTGCATGCTTTGGAATTTCCATATGTCTCTGTGGTTACTCCTGCCATCCATCACAATTGTTCTCTAGGCAAGACAGCTGTCCTCGCCTCGGGAATATTCACAGCCCACCAGCCCATCAAATTACATCTAATTCTCTTTCAGTCAAGCCCGAGACTCCAAAGAGAAGTTCAAAACGGCCTCTGACGGTCGCTGCGAGGGAATTCGGGGGCAGAGTTGTTGTTGTCGTCAGCACAATGTGACTCCAGCGGCGCTGCAGCCTTTTGGGGAAGGTGAAAAAGTGTGGGAGTTAGAGGGAGTCAGTGACATTTAAGAATATTAGACGGAATCAAATTTTCTTTGTGTCTTTTCGTGTGTATGTATGAGAAAGAGACACAAGAGAGAAGGTCAACAAAAGTGTGAGACATCATTAGTGCTTCGGTTTGGGAGGCATGGAAAAGGTAGCAAGCAAACATCCATCTTCTTTCTCTGGATTCAGCTTTTTTTTCTTTTCTTTTTTCACTCTCTGGTTCTGTTTCAAAATGCAGCGGGCTGCCTTGCTGTCTACGGTCTACATATGCAGTGGTGACCAGAATTATTAAAACACTAGTATTTTCACCAGCTAAAAAAAAACTGATTACTAGAAATAATTCATTTGAAAATACTAGTGTTTTAATAATTTTGGCCACCACTGTACATTTGCTTTCAAAGGTGCTTTCTAACTCTACATAGTTGTTTTAAAATCTTACCAAGCTAACAATGTGAAATGTTTTCTGTACTACTCATACAGAGATATTGGGTTAAATAGTTGCATTAGTTAAATAGTTACATTACTTTTTAGCATAATTATAGGGAATTCACAATTATAAGTATACTGTATATTTATTATTTACATTTATCTCACATTTTCCCCACTGAATTTGTCACAGTGGATTATGGCATTACTTTTTTTACACAAAGGTTGATGTATTTATAATATCTGCCAAATGCATAAATTTATGCTTGTTTACAACTATCTTGACCCTTTGTTGCCCACTACTATTAGTGGCACACACCTCAAAAGATTTTTATTTATGTTTTCCCCCCAGCTGCCATGTTGGCCAATCAAAGACGTATTTATTCACAAGCTTTTTTTTTTTTTTTGTTAAAGAAGTCTCTTATGTTTATCAAAGCTGCATTTATTAGATTTTTATTTTAGTGTACTGTGATGACAAAAGCTGAATTTTTAGCATCGTTACTCTAATGTTCAGTGATCCTTCAGAAAACATTCTAACATGCTGTTTTGCTGCTTTAGAAGTATCGCTTATTATTAATGTTGAAAACAGTTGTGTTGCCTAATATTTCATAGAAATCATGGTACTTTTTTCAGGATTTGATGAATAAAATGTTCAAAATAACAGCATTTAAGGGGCCCCTATTATTCCCCTTTTTACAATATGCAATATAAGTCTCGAGTGTCCCTAGAATGTGTCTGTGAAGTTTCAGCTCAAAATCCCCCACATATCTTTTGTTATATAATTTTGAATATGCCTATTTTGAGTGGAAACAGAAACATGCTGTTTTATTGCAGGTCTCTTTAAATGCAAATGAGCTGCTGCTTTTACAGCTAGTACCTCAGATATTCTGCCAAAAAAAACATCAGTTTGGTTTTGATTATCATGTCTGTCGCGCTGAAATCATGTGTTTTAAAGCCATATCAGTTTAAACTTCTAATATATGGTTTTCTAAGTGCACACATCGGAGGCACGTGCACAGAAAGCAGTTGGTCACATGGTTCACTTTCATGTCTTATTGCGCTTAAACTGTCAAATACGCACAAGTTTATGTTAAAAAAAAACACATAAGTTACAAAAACAGTCGGTTATGTCTGTGAAGGTAAACAGCTGGGAATTAAATTGCAAAAACAAAATGGCGGGAAAACTTAAACAGAAAAATTCAGATGTTCTTGATATGTCACCTTTAAATGCAAAACTCTAAACATTACAAATGTCTTAACTGTCACTTTTGATCAATTTAATGTGTCACTGCTGAATAAAAGCATTAAATGATCTAAGTTAATTTATATAAAAAATCATACTAACCACAAACCTTTGAACATTTTCTGCAAAACGTCAGCCTCATTTGTCTAAACCTGCATGCTATTAAACTTTGTTGCATTGCCAACAGTTGCTGCCGCTCATGTTGCCAGAAATCTCCAACATTTACTGAAAATGAATGACTTCTATTGCTTTGTCACCGAAATTCTCCATTAGTGTGAATGGCCCTTTAAAACACTGCCTATGCAGACAGCTCAATAGGTTTGGAACAGAGCCGCTGTCTGCACTCCCTCATTTTCCCTTTCTCTCATTTTTCTCTCTCTTCGCCTTTGCTCAGTTAACTGTCCCTTTGTAGTGACTGGCAACTCAGTTTGTACATGGCCGGTCTCCTGCATAATTGAACACAGCCAGTCTTTCGGGACGTTCTGTTTGCGAGGGAGACTCATTCCATCCCAGCTGTTGTGTTGCGCTACTAAAACTCCCCTCTGCGGATCTATCCGCACACCTCCTGTTCCATCCTCAGTCGCTCTCTGTAATGTCCGTCCATGTTTGGCGGGTGAAGCATTGTTTATGGGGCTAATGTGCAGAGCGCAGCAGTAAAGTATTAGAAAAAAGAAATAGTGGACAGTGTGCTTTTCGCAAATGAGCAGATGTAGCAGTTTTGTGATGCTCATTTTTGATAAAAGATGCAGACTACATCTGGCACGCTTGCGCCTGGGGCACTTTTTAAGCATGTCTGTTTTTAGCACTTTGTCTGTCCTGGCTGCTGTTACGAGGTTGTGAGCCACATCATCAGAAGGTAGCGAAACCGAGCACAAACGCTAAGTGAGGAAGGGTGTGGGAGCTGCATCATATCAGTTTTCTGCCCACTTCACATACTACGTTAGGTTCAAATAGGCTTCTGTTCCATGGGGGCCCACTTTGTTGGCTCACTTAAGGAAACTAGAGTGTAATTTATTTGATGTTGCATGGCATGTTGCCAGCCGCTCTTGATATTCCCGTCTGTTTTACTCTGCATCACCCTTCTCTGCGTCAACTGATAGCAAGCAAGTATAAAAGAAACTGCATTGCTACTAAGCGGAAGTGTCGCCTCTGTATGTGATATGAAAAGCATAACTGTTTATACACAGCAGGGTCATAAACTAAACTGCTGCCATTGTCCATGTCTATCAAGCTCCAAAAATAAATAAATAAAACACTCAGACAGTGCTAATCCTGTCAATAAAATTACTAACAAAAAAGGTCAGAAATAAACAGGTTTTTGTCAGAGACAATAAAGACGAGACAAAGAGAGAGAGGAGAGATATTAACAATGAACTTCTTTTTGAAAATGAAAAGTCTATTCTAGATTATTATTTTGTTTAATAATCCAATCATAGTCAATCATTTTGGGATTGACTCGCTTGAGCTCCTTCAATATATATAATGTTTGAATATTTAGTCTGAGCAAGACTGACTAAAATTAATGATTATATGACAAAAACTGACAAAATGTAACAGTTTTGTCAAAAGACAAAAACTATACTACACAAAAACGTGTAAAAATAGTGTAATGTTGGTCTGAAAGAGCTATTTAAAATTAGCCAATTTTTTATTTTTCATCAACTCAACTCATGACTCAAATTCAATGGAGAAATAAGCGCTGACCACTAAGGCTGACTAGTCTTGTCTTCTAGGTGGCAAAATTCATAATTGGGTTGCCGATTTTTAGGAACTAATCAAATATGATGATGGAAAATGCCAATAAAAACTAGATAATTCAACTTTGAAGTTGGCTTGAAATAGCCTGAAGGTTTGAAAAAAGTTGTAAAAGCTTTAAGTTTTAAAGTTTAGATAGAACATGATTTAATGTTGTTAGCATGACTAGCATGTTGCCAGAATGTTTTTAGCAAGATTAGCATGTTGCTAGCATGATTTAGCATGTTGTCCTAGGATAGTCATTAGGATTTGCTAGTGATAGACATTAAACACTATAAATCTTATTGTGACAAAGTTTGGACCCCCTCAATGAACGTCTATGGGACTTTTTGTGGTTTTATTGTTTGTTTAATGAAAACCATAAGTCTGATCAGTTAGAAAAGATATAGCAACTTAAGTCAGAAAAGGACTGACCCGAGTTTGGTGGTCGTAGCTTGAAAAGTTTAGGAGGAGATACAGTCCAAATTTTGTCTCAGAAGAAGAAGTCATCAGATATAATACTGCCCTAAACTCACCAGAGTGTGAAACTGAGAAAAATGACTTTAAAGTTTTTTTGTTGTCCAGCCAATTGTATGACAGGTAGGACACTGAAATTTTGCCAAGTAGTTGTCATAATTAATATATTTATCTACATAAAAAAAAAATTGAGCTCAAACTTGACCTTTGACCCTTATTCGGAAGTTAATGTATTCTGCCTTTGCATTATCTGCAAAACAATAATGGGTCATACCAAGGCAAAATACCGTAATTTATAATTTATTGATCATTTTGACTTTTATCACTCTATACAAACATTTATATGATAACAATGAAAGCCTTAAAATAACATTTAGTGAGTTCTGTATAGTAAGGCTTAATATTACATCAATAGAATATTACAAAATAAAAAATGATGAGAAGACTACAACTCTACTGGATCATTTTAAACCTTTATCATTGTACTTAATTTAAGTAAAATAACACTTTAAGAGGTTAATAAAGTAACCTTCCACAAATATTTCTTACATTTGAAAGGTTTGATTTGGCTATGCCAGTAATATGTAGACGCCCTTTCTCAATACCATTCACCCTTTTCTGACAAAATGTATAGGAATATGCTATCTGATGACATTGTGTGTATGTTTTCCAGAATTAATGAAAAACTCTGTATTAATACATTTTCCTGGACAGAATGGAAAATGTATTTAGTACCACATGCATGTACAGACTACAGTTCTTGCTCACACATTTGATGTGATTAGGATTGATTGTCTTGATATAGTCAGTTTATGACAGTTTACAAAGAAGGGAGTCTAACAACAAACTGATTTCAAGAAATTTATTAAATTAACAAGAAAATGAAACGAAAGAATGTTAAGAGGTGAATAAAATGAAAAATGTTGATGTATTTTGGTTGTGTGTGTGTGTGTGTGTGTGTGAGAGAGAGAGATAGAGAATCACAAGATTCTGGAAATCAGTCCACAGAGGGGCTTAATTTATCCCTATTCTTCAACCTCATTGAGGTTTCTGACCAACAAGGAGCTCCAGAAAAACCTCCTGGTAGGAGGCATGAGGGGAACAACCACTGCAACAATTTTATTTTCACTTTATTTAAGTTAATGGGTGTGTCAAAAGTGCTTCAATACATTTGTGCATAACACCGTAACTTCAGCGCGGCAAAAATCTTAACGTTGGTAAAACAAAGGCAGAGTGCCTTAACTCCAGCGTAACTGAATTCCAGCGTTCTAGAGTGCAGCGGAACAAAGCTAAAAGACTGTAACTGATGTTAAGGGTTTCTGCCTTTGCTTTCCCTCTGCTTTTGGAAGTTATGGCAAAAACAGCATCCTATTTTCAGCAGAAAATAACAAAATTGACTTAAGATATTTTTCCACATGATAAAACTGATGTCCATTGTTCCAAAAAAGGCAATAATTTATTTTGACCAAAATTGAAGTTAAGGTCTTTTGCCTTTGCACGGCAGAATATTGCAAAACAGCCCTAATGTGCATGTCTAATGTGCCTACAGAGGTCAAAGATTTGTATTTTGATGGGCTAAAACACTTGACCAAGTAACGGTAGGCTGAAAAACCAGACACATCTCAGGCTTTAGGTTTCAGACACAGCCAAGATCAAGCTATCTGTCTGCACGCTAGGCATAAATTTCACCTCTGTGGTACATCTGTACATTCCCTGTAGCCTATATGTGCCAATCAAATCCAGCTCTTCATTACTGTATGTTTCTGGACTATAGAGGTTTGTGTCCTGCTGTGACTGTTTCCAAACCTTAGCGGTCATATGATGTCCCTTGGCAATTGGATTTCTCTTTCTTATCAGCTATCAGTCTATAAACTGCCTGCAGCCTCATTATCAGCCCAGTGTTTAATAGCAGGTTTCATTCTAACCCGTCGTTGTGCATTCGCTGTGTTTATAAAGGTCAATGTTAGACTTTGGCCCAAGACTGAAGCACACAACAAATCATGATAAATAAAACAGTCCTGAGAGCTTAGCTTAGTTATAATGATGACTAAAGGTCAGAATTTCTTTACCTGGTCAGGATACGGTTAATAAGAGAGAGAGAGAGAGAGAGAGAATGGCCATCCTATGCCAGCCGTAGAATCTAGAAATTATATTCTTTTAGTTGTTCTTAATTTAACAATTATAATCTTCATCTTCAAAACACCCTGCACCCTGACAGAGGGGATTTGACGTGGCATAGTGTACAACACACAGTTAGCAAAGAACAGTCTTACTAATCAAAAAAAATAATAAATATATAATACAAAATATTACTGTATCAGCATATCAAGTATCTACTGCTCTTTATTATTTGCAGTCTAGTAGCACAGAATTAGAAAGCTAGACTCAACAGTGAGTGCCAGCCAAACAATTCAAATGCAGGATGTTACACTTAAAAGTTTAAAATAGTTTAAGAATGTAACGGTCAGAATGTTCAAAAGTTTTGTCAAAATTTAATGCAACAAAATCAGTGCATGTTGTCAGTTTAGAGTCAGATTTTTACAAATAAATAAAAACAACCAAATGAAACTGTATAAAAAATAAAATAATGAAAAATTATGTTAAAACATTTAATAAAAATTAAATAAATATTTTTATAAATAAATAAATACTTTTTGCAATTACTTTTTATTGGACAAAAATTGAAACTCATGTACAATTCATAATTTCTCTTAAAAAAAAATTAAATAAATTGAATCGGAGAACAGAGAAGATTCTCAACCAAATGTTTTTACTCTATTTCACAAAAAGTAGAACACTGGAATTTCTCCATTGAGATTTATTTCATACATTCCTTCCAATATCTCTCATACAAACACACACACACATTGAACTGTTTAAAGGAAGACACAATTGATTGATAATATGAGCAGTTTGGTACAAGTGGAGTGGTTCAGATGCACGTTCACTATAGTGATCTTTCATTAACTGAAAGCTTGAAAGATATTGGAATGTATGGCATCTATGGCTTTATGAAATGATTCTCATTAACAACACCATCTCATCAGCACTCCAGCAGATCTCCTTAATGTTTTATTAATGCCGTAGTCAGCCAGGGGGAGGAATGCTTTATAGCTATTCCAAACACACGCACGCACACACACAAACTTAGATATTTAACTAATATGCAATTATGTAATCAGTGTTACATCAATTCAATATTCTGTCTTCATGTCTTCGGTTGAATAGAAATGATCATTATTTATTTATTGATATGGCAAAGTGGCATTAAAATATCATTTGCGTTGAAGTGTGAAATTTCACTAACTTGCGTTATTGATTTCATTCTTTCACAAAACAAAAACTGTTTAAAAAGGTTTAATTATATTCACTAACACAACTGACGCTACACCAATTTTCTATTTTTTTTCTTCCCCCTACTAAAACAGTTTTCTCACCTCCATGAGACTCTGAAATGAAATTTCTGCTCACGGAAACCAAAGTATTACGTTACATTGGCTTATCATCACATTGTCACTGTAGGAATGTTTAGCAAATCTCCCTCCACTCACGTGCTTTTCGTTGGAGTTTAGTTTACCTAGATGTGTGAAGGAAACAGAACCAAGGCCAGGACATTGGACTGTAACCTTTCAGCCAGCCGAGGAATCCGGCCTGCAGGTAGAAGATCTCTGCTTGGTCCCTCTGGATGTAAGAAAGATAATTCAAAGCTACCTCGGCTGAAACCCTGACCCTGGTGTTAGCAACACCCCCATCTCTTCTCCAATAGGGCTCCATATATAATGAGAAAATAAATATATTCCTCCTTGTTTAGCTTGTTTGTTTTTGCCTTGTTTATTTGCTCTCTTGCTTTACGTAACCTAACCCAATCCATCATCCACGGTTGGCTTTTCTGGCTTTCTGCTCACCTGTGCTAGGTACACCATATGGCGCAGACAAGTAAATGAGTACAAATCTGCATTTGTTTTCATTTCACAGATTCCTCGCTGGCAATGCAGTGAAAGCAGCATTTTGCTCCAACAAATTAAGATGTTTTTTTTAGCTCTCCCTCCCAAAAACAGTTTATTTTGCTAATGCGATGATCACCTGAGCTACTTTTTCAAAATGCCTTGCTTTACATTGTCTTTATTTTGTGAAAATTGATGTCTTTGTTGGATGAATACAATGAGGAATACAGTACTAAGAAGAAGGGTCATCACAAATTCGTAAGCTGGGAAAGGTTTAAAAATAACGACATTATTAAACAGGTAACCATGCAAACACATTTCTTGGATATAAAAAGTTTCTTCTGCCAAGACCTTCCACTGAGCGACCGCTCATCCGCCAGCATATGTTAATGTTTGAAGTGGAGTTTGATGGCCATTTGAGTCATTCGCATTCAGACTCTTTCTCTTGTGATTTGAATAAAGACTAAAAATCTGAGAATAAAAGACGATGTTAAGTGGCATTCACAAAACATTACATCTTTTCGTAAAACTTCCATAGCATGATGTGAAAGAATATTCAGAGGGAAATAGTGTAGGCCAGGACTTGATTTTATCCACTGGGATTTGATTGGATTTGAGAAGTAGGCTACGGTATTAATAGTTAATATTATTTTATGGGTTCACATTCAGATAATCCGTAAGAATGACTGCAACTATAGACGGGGCTTCTGGAGATTAAATGGTTTTTGAAAAACTATTTCCTTAAGACAGGATGCCATGAACATCACATTATTTGGAAAATCTGAGTATGCATTTGAACAGCCTCCTAACCTTTGAAGACACTTTTAAATAATGAGCCAAAGACGTAAAACTATCATTAGCATATAAAAATGGAATACAAAAAGCTGAATGAAATCATTTCAAGGGTTTTCTTACTACAGTTTGAAAGTATATACATTTGTATAAACTTTAGCATGACTGAGGCTGAGAATAAGGTCAGCTGAACCTTTTTTTTTTCTCATTTCCAGTAACATTTAATGATTTGCTTACTAAAAATGATCCCACAAAGATGTAAGACTGCAGTATTTATTATAAAGTTTATAGCATAATGCATATTTAATCACATGATGGCCCTTTTACATTCACAGAGGTCGAGGCTAAGCCTCAAATATCCACTGACCATTCTGATTGTGACCATAGTTACATAAAGATAAGAAATGATTAAAGATTATGAAAACGAATATATATTATAACTATATATAACTATAAATACATATTTAATAATATGCAGTCACAAATCATGCACAATAAGGCAATAATGATTTCACATTTAACCTCAGTGCTACTGAACTTTTTAGAAAAGTGGAATCTCTTTTACCTTAGATTCTATATAACCGAACACCGAACAACAGTTACATCAAAGGAAAATATCACTGATAAATTGTTTATTATCAGTGCAGTAAATGTCAGCGAGTTCTGACCATTAAATTATGAACAGATACGCAACGAACATATTTGTTTGCACTGTCGTGATATTTCAGAAGGCCTGTGTTCCACATCTGCACTGTAACCTAGAGAGATTACTGGAAGTGTGTAGGACAAAATTTAAAATGCCACTTAATTCAAAGTCCCATCTGGGGGATACGGCACGCATGCAGACAAGCATCGTTTCACCTCTATTGAAACACACCAAAGTCAGCTGCGATGCTCTCCGTGCACTAGTCCCGGGAGCTAACTGGGATTAGTTACGCTGCAGTTAATCCATAATTGTTTTTTGTCTTATTCAAACACAGATCTTTTGTGTTGCAAACAGGCTTTTGTTTCTTCCAGAAAATGTAATTGCATATCTCTGATCACCTAATTTCTGAACAGTGTTGACTTTGGCATTGTCCTTACTTGTACAAACTAAATGATGGCACTAATCGTAAAACCTGTTTCTGATAAAACTCACAGCTAGAATACATATCTCCCACATATTTTATTCCTTGCACTGTTTTGTTTCACCTTTATTCAGGTAGATAAGATTATGTAAATCAGTGGTTCTCAGCTTCCTTTGCATCTTTATACTTTGAGCAGTGGTTTCTGAATGTTCCTTGAATTTGGTTAGATTTGGCAGCCAATTCAGTCACGTGACCGGCTCAAAGACCTGAAGGGCAAAACATCCATAGAACTGTAGCACAAGCCTGTCAATTTTCCATCTGTTTCACAGCCGCAAACATTTAAATCACCTCTCAAAAGAATAAAACAAAGGTATGTGAACAAAATGCAAGTTTTGGCCATTTGCAATCCATATTAAGTATTATTGCGTTATCAAAACACTACAGTGTATTTTATCATTTGCACAGAGCCTTGTTTTTCCCAGTTGTCCACAGCCCCATCAAACCAGACCTACGATCCATTTACATCTTGACCCACCAGTTGAAAACCACTGATATAAAGCATTAATGTGAAAGAGAGGAATTTAGTTTAGTCCTCTTAAAGTCCAATGAAGGACAAATAAACAAAGTGTACATATGCAGCTCATTAAAACAAGGATTTTTCATTAAAACAGGGACTAGACGCATGCCTTTGCCTTCCACCAATAAACAAGAAGAAAAATCTCAAATCTGATCTGCTCAGTCTCTTTAGAGGGCACGAAAACCTTCCTTCCAGACTTCTGCACTCAAAACAAGATACTCTGAAATAACATAAACAACGGAATGTAAACCATTGCAGACATACTAATGACAAAGGTTGAATCTTTCCTTTGGCTAAACTGGTCCTTTTTTATCATAGTACTTCAACCATTCATTAGCAACTAGTTTGAGACATGTCCTTCCTGAAGGACTGTTTGTTTTTGTTTGTGTTTGTGTGTGTGTGTCTGTAAGCATCATGTCTGATGTTTGATTTTTCTAAGGTTCAGGGTGTTCTTGGCCTTGCTTCCTTGCCCAGTTTTTTTTGGTTTCCATTGCAATCCGTTAGTATTTCCAATCATCACAATGGCTGTTGGTTGGGTGGCGTACACAGCCCTGGAAGCAGCCTCGCAAAATGCAAGGAGATGAATGGGAACACAAATGCCAAGTTCACACTGCATGATTTTAGCCCTGATTTTCACTTGCCGACAGGTTTTGCGAAATCGCCGACAAATGCCCGAAACCGGAGGCAAATTCGGTGCTCGTTCACGTGTGAATGATCAAAGATGCGATCTGAGAGAATCACAGATGCGTTGCCGATGCCCGTGAAATATTTGAAGTATGTCCAGCAGAAGTATGTTGTTAATAAGGAATTCATCTTTGTTAATTATTGTGTGTTCGGAGGGGGACTTATAGACCACAATATCAGCGTGATATTGCGTAAGTTCCTTAACACTTCTCATGTGCGTTTGGCTGTAGTTTGCGGAGCAGACAGAGTTGTCGGCAATTCTTCCAATTGTAAAGTCATGCAGTGTGTAACCTCTTGTCGCCGAGCCATCGTGCAATGTGAACACAGCAGCAACTGAATGATACACCAGATAGTCGTGCAGTGTGAAAACAAAGGTGATCCGATGACTCTGAAAATCATGCAATGTGAACAGCTTTCTCGAGGTGTCATGATACACCTCCTTGATTAAAACTCCCTGCAACAGTAAATAAAATGTTAACTGGTTAACTGTAAGTTACCTTTTGCAAGTAAAAACTAAAGTGTATATTAGAGTGTTTGTGGTACAATTTTGGTTATTTAGTTATTGTTCATTGCATTATTTTAGTGTCATGTGTGCTACCTTGATGGTGTTTTGTATTTGTGTTTAGGACTCTGTGCAGTTTTTATACCATAAATTTAAAAGGATATTTTTGACATGATTTTTGATTTTCTGGAAAATGAGAAAACACTTAAACACACATACACTACATATTTGTCAGTTAATGCATGAAGAGGTGTGTGTGTATGTGCAACATGATCTCACAGAATTCCGTGTAATGACCACGGACTTAATTAACCCCCGAATCTGTGGTGGGCTCACAGAAGTGATACCAATGTAAGTCAGTGACAGGCATCAGCCGTGCTCCACGCACGGATCCACTGGTTCAACACTTTAAATAGGAAACCCTTAGCATCAATATGCCGACGCGATACTGGGACATTTATCGTCATTATTATTGTTCAGAACTGGGTAGGTTTAGGGTAGGGGTGGGGTCAGGTACTCCAGTGAAAGTATAAATTTATATACAAAATATAACTGCATCGGAGTCACTCTTTTTACTGGTGTTGAACCAGTGAATCCGTGCATGGACCACGGCTGATGCCTTCTGTGAGACCATCACGGCATTTTCGGCGATTCCGTGATGCCACCACAGATTCGGGGGTTAATTAAGTCTGTGGTCATTACACGGAATTCTGTGAGATCAGGTTGGTATGTGTGTGTATGTTTCTGAAATATTGCAATACATCTTTCAGAGCATGGCCCAAGAGGAGATTAATACCATTTGACGTCGGATTAATTTAGTTGCATATTTTCTGGCAAAGCACATTATAGGAAGCCTGCAGAGAGAGATGATGAAGACGACATCTGACCAAAGGCTGTAAATTAGCTTCTAATATTCAGATAATTGTTTCTAATACCTTTATGGTGAACAGCATATTTTTCTTCATAGATTAATTAAAGCTACAAGTCTTTTCCATGTTAAAAATGCAGATTCAGAAAATGTAAACACTGTTAGACGGATAGCAACGACTAAGTAAAACTCCCTAGTGTGCATTTCCTCAACTCCCTTCACAAACCTCCTCTATATTCCACCCCCAACCCTACATTTATTCTTCCATTGATGAATTTCACTGTGCCTAATGGAGCAGGTTTTCCATCCTCATTAACCTCTCAGTGCTGGCGTACCTCAGGGCTATATTCAGGGCCCTATATCGTTCACTCAATACACCTACTCAATGGTATATCTCCACATCTTTCTCTCCTCCACCTACCCATATGACCTTTACTTACCACAGGCTAACCACAGATGGTCCTAACTACAGGCTGTCAATTAGACATTGCTCCCTCCTCTGAGCCTCAGTATGCTGAATAAACGGCTTATAAAATAGCATTTTATTTACACACATTCTGAGCCTGATGGTGGAGTGTCCAACATTTTTTTCTTTTTCAAACTCATCAACCCACATTGTTTGAATTGTGATTTACTTCAATGTACTTAATTTACAATAATTTACTTAAATTCATAATTAACAAAATGCCAAACCAACCAGCATCGGCAAACAAATAAAGCTAGATCTCACAAATAACATTTGACTTTCAACCAACTTGTCCCAAGGTTTGCCAAAAAGTGTCAAGATGTATTTATGCAAATGGATTTTGCTATTTTTCTCTAAAATAATATGCCACTTTCTTTGATATCTAATGCCATAACATTCATACATTTTAATTTGTGCACATACATTTTGAAGCCACTCTAGTCAATAGATAGGTCGTTAAATAATAGTAAATCTTTTTCAAAGCACATAAAATATCTGAATGTGCTCTCAAGTTTGAAAATGGATGCAACATTAATGTGCTTTGATTTGATTCATAGCATATCAACAAGCTGTATATGCAGTAAAACATAAGCTACATTTATGCTTTCAGAAACTTAACAAGATCAGCAGAATTAGAGGCTATTGCATGTCTAGCCGTGCATTCAAGATAATCTCAAATATTTTTCCTATAGTCTTTGAGTTGGTATTCCTGGGAGAAAATATGTAAAACTGTTCATCTGCAAACTGCAATGCTTGGGATTTGGAGCTCCAAGCTGGCTTTCTGTAACCAGTTTCCTGCAATCCATGCCAGGAATGTGAGGAGGAAAAGCTCTGGAAACTGCCGCTCAGAGCAGATGGAAGTGACAGCATTACACTGTGCATTTCTTCAAAGGTAAAGCAACTGGATTTGGGGACAGATGGTGGGAGGCCAAACCAACCTTGAGTCTCCAAAATAAAGAATTAAGTCATTAGTGAATACAAAATTATTTGTGAATTTTGCTCTTTAGTTTTTTAGTAAATGTCGACATTTCTTTCCACATCATGACTTATTAGAATGACAAATTAAAAGAAAATTTTGTGATTTCTAATGATGTATCCAGACGTTTTTGAGCCTGTGCCTATGAGGAGCACCCTACCCGTTACATCCTCCAACATCTGTCACTGTTTTCTTAACAAACCAAAATTCCAGCTGTATGTCAGTGGATATCAGCAGCATATCAGAAGCAAGGAAACAAAAAGCTATTGATTGAGTAGGTTGCATGTCTGGGAGCCACGCACACTGATTTCTGTTGTCGCGTTCTACCACTAATGACAGCCGCAGTGACCACTCAGTAAAAGCAACAATTTTCAACACCCGATCTTCACTCATTATAACACATAACAAAATGAAAACCCCATATTTAACCCTAATTCTGTCATTATTTACTCACCCATGTTGTTCTAAACCTTGTGGAACACAAAACAAGATATTTTGAAAAATGTTGTTTTGTCAAGCATTCTAAAAAAGACAGTGGTGTTTAACATTGTTTTGGACTCCACTGACTTTCAGTGTATATACTCTACACATTGCTTCGTGCTCTGATTTAAACGCTGGAGATTAGATATAGTTTTATTAATGGTCCCACCTAAATCAAAGGTTAAAATTTTGGGGTGGCCAAACAAGTTTTAGGCACCTATCTGAACATCCCCTTGGTGATTTTCCTCATCCTTATTATTAAATACATTTGGCATTTGCTGTAAGGTATAACATTTAAGGTTGTGCGAGTAGCATGTTCTTAGACTCAGACTCAAATGAAGCAGAAATTATAGAGGCGTCCATTTGTATCCTATTTTAATGAAGTGTCTAAACACCTCCTCAGGCTTGGATTTGAAGAGAACAGTAATGAATCCATTACATGGGGGGGGGGGGGGGATACTTTACACGGTGCTACAGTACAAGACCTAGTGCCTTTTCATGCCTAAATGCACTTCAGGTTGTGCTTGCACAAAATAGATAATAAGTCCATAACAGTGTTTTCTATGGAAATACTTTCTTGCTACATGATGCATAATTGTTATATATCAAAGAGTTAGTGTGAGGGCTCACAATTAAATTTAAAACCGGCAAGAAATTTAATTCCAATCAAAAAAAATTTAAAAAACACCTTTGGGCTTTTGCAAACTTTGTGAATGCATTGCATGTTGTATGTTGTAATACTGATAAATATAATGTATGATTATTTTCATCAAATCAGTCAAAACTGATGCCTATTCACTGTACGTGACCATAATTTGAAACCATCAACTGCAAATTCCGATAAGCATTTCATATCTTACATCCATATTATTGCAGATGTTATCCAGATGTTTTCCTTCCCATTGATCAAAAAGTAATAGTAACTACCTACTTTTTAACCATTTACTTTTTAACTTTGTCTGATGTTCGCCCTCAAATGCCTTAGGGAAACAAAACATGTCTTGTAAAGTAGAACTAATCTGAATAGTCCATTTAAATTTCCATGTCTTTCCATCCTTCTTCAGTTTGTCTTTTACCAACTGTCCTCATATAAACAAACCTATCCTTTTAACACTACATTAAACAGCATTTTAACACGAGTGAAAGCTGTTTCAATAGAGCCACAGCAATAGCAAAAAAATCTAGATAACACTGAGGATATTTTGAAAGGGAAAAATTCTGGCCACTTAAAAAATGGAAATGTTACAGGAACATTTTTATTATCCCTGGCTCATTAGAGAACGCTCAGGGAGTTTTCCACTGAAACAAAACACAGATGGCTTTAGAAGTTGATGTGCTTACAAACAAATGGGCCATGAACATTGTGGTTTAAAAAATATAAAAAAAAACTGTGTATATATCTATATTGCTCAGAAGGATGGTGTATAAAAACATACAACAAACCAATTTCACATGTGATATTTCCACAAGCGTTTAGCCATTTTATCCTTCCTGTGTAAGACTGTAAAATAGCATACATTTCCATGCTGGTGTTGATTGGTTTATACAGGTTAGTGCTAGTTTTGCTGGTCTAGCTGGCAGACAAATTAAGAGGAAAAGCTTCCAAAAATACAACATATACCAGCAATTATGGTGCCTCATTGATCCTAAATTCTACTGATTTTATCCTACATCACAAGTGAGAAACAAATCAGGATGTGTAAATCCAGAAACTGAAACGAAAATGGTCTTATGCGTACAACAAATGAAGGGAATGTTTACAAACCTTTTGCAGCTCATAAACTAGAATTTAATTAATTTAACATTGTTTATGAAAATGCAAAGACATGTAGGCAATCAAAATATGCATTAATACAATTATATGTGCAAATTAGCAGTATTTTAAATACTTTGTGAAAATTGCATCATGAAAATAATTAATTTATATTAATGATTTACTGAAAACAATAATATAAAATTTTTCAAGAGCGTATTTTGCCCATTGATGATGATTGTTGCACTTCTTCTGAACCATAAATAGATATTTGTATCTATAGGCATTTTGTAGGTTGATATGCTCATATACAGTACATTGTGCTTCAATTTAAGATGAACTGCAATAAAGCAGGATGCACAGACGTTTTAAACGGACGTTTTCATATGTTTACATTTAGGATCATTATAAATCACATCTTTATAAAAGAGGTCCCTGTTGTTTTTCTTCAAAATATTCAAAATCTTTATTAAAAGCCACTTTTTTTAATTACTTTCGCATTTTGGATCACTCAAAAGTGTGTAGAAACTAATGAGTTTTCCCAGAGAAGTAACACTGGGCTTGCGCTGAAAACCGCCATGTCAGCTGACACAACTCTTATCTACCCCAACTGACACTCACAAGCATTCATTTTCACAGAGTTCCAAATTAAACTTATGATGATGAGAACAAAATGGAATTGAGAATGTGATTTTGCATTTATATTGCTAACCGTAAAAAAGACAGACTGACATGAGCTTGATACATACAACCAAGACTGAAATTTAACTACCCCCAATCTAATATTAATGGCAAATATACATGCATTCATAAACTTATTAATGACAGCCTTCCCTATCATTGCGTCAAAGCACCTTGTGTTCTTACTTTCAGTGAATACATATTTGATAAGGTAGACGGTTTGAATAAACTCAATTAGCATGAGCTGCTAGCCACTAATGATCACAGGGACATGCAGTGGATTCACTGCAGCACCCGGCTCGATTGGCGCATTATTGCGAGCGGAAAGGGAACATAAAGTTCACTCACCGCTAATCAAGTGTCTTGATGCATTGGGTTGAAGCGCCATGATAATTAGCATAATTTGTCACAGTGCCGTTAGATTGCTCTACATGGGTAGTAAGCTGTGTGGAAAGGCACTATATGAGTACTTGTTCATTCTGAGTTCAAATCTGCCCTATTTTTATTTGCTTATTGTGTTTTTACAATTGTGGTTGTGGGCAGTTAAAGATAAAAAGACGCTGAAAGGTTTTTAAAAGCTAAAATGAATCCCGGGTGATTTGAAAAGGGCATATACTGTCAAGTGATGCTTAGCAAGCTGAAAACCAAATATTATTGTACTGACAAAATTATTTTTTTTTAACTGATACACATAATATCCTAACTGCATTTCCCCTTCTCTCTCTCTGACTGGTTTACGTGCTATATGCCTCAAACAAAACGGAATATCTTTCAATGATCTAAAGCCACCCTAATAAAAAAGTCATATATTTAAAATACATTTAAACTATAAAAGCATAGTTCAAATCTATTAACATATTTACTGACATTTCATTCGAGACATTTCATAATTAAACTTTATTTGGAGTACTACTTGTGCACAATGCACATTTCTTAATATTAAGCCTAAAATGTGTTTTTGTGTCACTATTGATGAGGATTGTATGATCTTTAAATAATATCAGTCTTTAAATGCAAGATATTTAAAGTGTACCTGAAGTATACTTGCAATAGTTCCACTTTAGCACAATTAAATATTTTAGTTCATCTTTAGTTGGACTTCAGCACTACTTCTGCACAAAATTAGTTGTTCCAATTTTAGACCTAAAGTATACC
Organism: Onychostoma macrolepis; assembly: GCF_012432095.1. Taxonomy (NCBI): domain Eukaryota; kingdom Metazoa; phylum Chordata; class Actinopteri; order Cypriniformes; family Cyprinidae; genus Onychostoma; species Onychostoma macrolepis. The sequence continues at coordinate 15,246,894 of NC_081155.1, forward strand.
AGTTTGGTATACAAAAAGTACAATTGTAGGGTATTTTCATTAAGTACATAATCATGTAAATGTATTTATAGCATACTTAGCATGAAATACATGGCAAAATGAAAGTTAGATTAGTTCTTTCTTAAGCTTTTGTGATGTAAATAAATGATTTACAAAGCTGTGGACTACGACTCCCAAAAGTTGTATTGCAGTTGAGAGTTTTCTGTTTTCACATGTTCTTTGTAGTTTTGCGTGCACCATGCATCAGATGGTCAGTAAACGGACTGTGAATACTATGTGGCTGTGCCATCTGAGGTCGAGGCCGAAATTGTGTGCAGACGGTGCATTTTTTTTCTGTTGCTTGTCAGATTGTATGAAGTGACCCCAGTAAGTTTTTGGGTAAAAGCCATAACAGATTGGGACATAAACTGTCATTTAAGCCAAACTGGACTATACACATTTTTGCAAAGAGTTTGGCCTTGATTTGTCAACACTGACTGTGTCCATACTAAAATAATGATTTGCCTGCAATGATTAAAAATGCTATTTTAATGTAAAATATAACATGAAAGATAAAAATGTAAAGGTTCGTCAATGGTGACCTACCAAAGGACTGCAGATGAAAATTAGCTATTGGCTTAATCTGATATAATGCATTAAATGGAAACATTTGTGTTGCTTTAATAGATGTGTTTGGCACAACACAATCCATAGTGAGCTCTGCCAGTCTCTCTCTCTCTGTCATTGTTTCTGTCCTGCTCATAACACTGCATTCTCTCTCTGTCTCTTACTGCTCTTTGCCACCACTCCCTCTGCAAGTGTCCTAAGCATCGGGTCTGAATGAATAGAGTGTTGTCCTTCCTTCAATCTGTCAGTCATGCAAAAACACTCACATATACAGATACACAAAGAACACTAGCCCTAGGAGGATACTTTTTTAAAATTCTGATATATGAGCTCTGAGGTCAAAGTCTGTATAATTCAAGAGGAGAGACTGTCTGCTCTTCATACTTGGAACCAAAATAAAAACACAACTACACACACAGTATATAAAATGGAAGTTAGTTATGTTATCCCCCACAACAGCACACGCATCATAAAAATGTGCTACTGTAGCTTTAAATTTGCCTAGGCATAGATTTAGTAATCTGCTAGGTTGAGACATACATTTCGACGGTTAATCAGAAAAAAATTAGGTTCCACCAGCATTCAGCCGACACCGCTGAGACTTCCTGTGCAGTGAGTTGATCAGTTTTACATTTTTTGTCGGTTCACTCCAAGGGCAAGTGTCAGTAAAATGAAGCATGGCACATGGTATCGTGTTTTGGGGTAAATGATCCATGTAATAGCTGAGAGGGATAAAAGAGTCTGTTCTGAAACCCAGGTTTAGGGTTGCTTTATACACCCTCAGGTGCAATATCTGACACAACCAAATGATCTCTAGAAACGTTAAGTCACATATTTTAGTTTAAAGATAAATTATTCAATAAGCTATTTCTAACACATTTTCAGCAGCAGCAGAATTGAGACTGATCCACTGGTCTGACAGTGGAAAGCTTGCTGTGAACTCATCTGTTTTTAACAGTCACCACGTCACCTGTTAAAGTAAGCGATGATTTTGGTTTTCTAAGCATCTTCCTCTGGGGAAGATGAGGCCTAAGGAATTGGGTATGACATGTTGCTAAAAATACCAACCCACCCACAAACAGTTTGATCTGAATGGCCTTTGAAGACAAGCTACACAGGAGACAAAGTTTGAGACAGTAAAAACCTCAAAGTTGGTCCATAGATTCTAAGGTGATAAAATGACAAATGTAATAGGCAACCAATAAATATTCTTATTAAATAAATTAATAAAATTCAACTGGTGTGCGCTCACAGGTATGTGACACTTTCCACAAATTGCTTTCTCATACTTTTTAGCACTATTTTCAGAACCAGTTAGTTTCAGAATTATGTTAGGTAAACTAAAAAATTAAATAAATAAATAAATATAAAGTTAACATCACATAAAAATGTATGTGTGCATGTGTTTGTGTATTAGTGTTTATATATATATATATATAATAAAATTGCAAATATATATATATATATATATATATGTATGTATAAACAATCTTGGTTATCTTAAAATTTTGGTTAATTATTTTTCGCCAAGGCTTTATTTGATCAAAAATTCATATAAAAAAAAAATAAAAAATCTAAAATAACATTACAATTTAGAAAGTGTTTCTATTTTAATGTATTCTAAAATGCAATTCATTCTTGTGATGGCAAAGTTGAATTTATTCAGACCCAAAATTTAGTAAGAGTTGAAAATCAAAAACTTTCTTAAAGCATATTTTGAACTCACTTTTGAATCCTTTTGAAAAGTTTTGAATCCTACTCGTGGAAAGTACCGTGCATATCTTTTTTTTTTTTTTTTTTTTTTTTAAGAAGTCCATCTGATCGCTAATTGAAAATCCACTTCATAAAGTAGTTTTTACTCGCCGCTGACTGATTATGGCCTATCAGTCGCCCTCAATCTCAGAGTTCAAAATGACCCACAGGACTAAGGCTGGTGAAAAGAGATAAAACAAAAGCCCAAATCCCTCTCGATCCCCTGAAAGCTCCAGCTGTTGAGCTGTCCTCGCTATGTGGGGTAGACCTTATCCGAACTGCCAATTAACCAGCAGTGCTCGGAAATTTGTGCACGCAGAACCCTGAAACTCTCAACACTTTTGACAGAGTGTATCAGAAGTCTTATATGAGAAATGCTGGAACACAAAAACAGCTCCTCCACTTGTCTCTCACTTTTCGTCTATATTTGATGGCTGATGTTGGAACATGACTTTGCCATCATTTTCACTTGACTGCAGTCAGCCTGCAAAAAAGTCTTTGAAAGTTTTTTGTGACAGTGTAGGTGCCAGATTTTAAGGGTTGAGGTACAAGCTTGCATCTTAAGTGACGTTTTGCAAGAGGAAAAAGTTTGCTAATGGCGAATGTATGTGGATAGCTTAAAACACTCCAGAAATAAGTGATCCGACAGAGGAAAGTTTGAAAAGAACCACTTAAGTTGACTAAATACTCCAGTGCAATCATTTCAGCGCTTCTTTTGGTGACAAGAAAACTGTAATTGGAACGCGTGAACATTGCAGTTCCCACTGGAGAATTTCCTTAGAGCAAAGTCACATTTAACAATAGTCTTTTATCAACACTGTGCATCAGAATTAGCAAATACAACTGCTAATAGGTTTTCATTTCAAGGGACGACGTCTCATGGAACCACTAGCTCCATAACGCACTAAATGAAACCAGCAGCAGCATTTAGATTCAGAATCAGACAAGACCTACTTTGGCGTTGTCAAATTCTCAGTTTGTTATTTAATGAGGGGTCTTGTCAGAGGCGAACTAACAAAGCTCCAGCTCGGTTAAATATTTAGGCTCAGCCTATTTAAATGCCACCACTGATGCTGCTCCTCTAGCATTTGGACTTTAGGGAGACGAGGCTCTGAAAGTTTTGACGTTAACAGTCGACTATGATCTGACACTAGTTGAGGTCCAAAGAAGAAGAAAAGAAACTCGAGAGATTACTGAATGCTTTAAACCTGCATTCGGCACATCCTGCAGCTCTGATTCACATTTTAATAAGAGAGAGGCTAGAAAGAGAGTTAAGGGGAACGTTATCTTATGAATTCCCCCTCCCCCCCTCTTTCATTATTACTATATTTTGTCCTCATGAAAACAGCCACTAGGAACTAATTGTTGGAAATAAGGTTGCATATGCACAAGTGGGCAGAAAATATGCCCTCCGAACACAGAATCAAAGCTTTGGCACAAATTGAGCAGACGTGGATGTTCCGCTGCGGGCACATATAGTATACTTTGCTCAAGACTGGTGAAGAAATTAAAGTCTGAGAGAAAACAGAGAATCCAGAATCTCCCTGAATAGGGGGCAGGTCACTTAATAAAAAAGGGCTGAAAAGTGCAAAAGAATCAGAGGACACAAAGTTCAGAAAGGCTCAGTGCAATGTGACATTTTCCTGGTAATCTAGCCATTGATTTTTTTGAAGTCCCTGTAATTTGGAGGTTTTTATACTGTACAAGACCTGATGGACTTTATATGATATAAAATTATGGTTGTTGATAATAATAGTACTACACATACATGTTGAACAAACAAGTTCATCAATGCAAACTAGTAGTAGTAGTTTTTGAACTTTATTTTTAATTTTAGTTTAATGAAGAAACTGTAACAACCACATAATCTTTTAATTGCACAAAAGGTTCCTAATAGTGGAAAAACTGTCTTTAGATGATTAAAAACATTTGATGTTTTAAAGTGACGGTTCGCTAAAAGGTTCTTTAGAACCAAAAATGGTTCTTCTATGGCATCGCTGAGAAAACCCCCTCTTGGAAGCTTTATTTTTAAGAGTGAAGAGGGACACTAACTAATGAAGTACATGTAATGAGCTTTTTAATCAAGAGGAGAAATGAACTCGCCCCCTGAAAGATCTGTTCTGACTGTGTTCAAGTTGTAGATGTACAGTGCCCTCCAAATGTATTGGAACAGTGAAGACAAAATTGTTCTGTTGGCTGTGGAGTCAAGACATTTGCAAATATGATGAAAAGACGAATATGAGACAAAACTACAGAATGTCACATTTTACTATTAGCCGTTTCAACACATACATGTTTTACCAAATAAAAAAACAGCACTTTTAGATTTCATCCCACTCATTGATGTGAGCATGAGTATTGGGACAGTTGAATATAAGGCAGATGTAAAAGATTAAAAGCTATTATTTAGTTGCAGATCCCTTGCGCACAATCACAGCAGTGAGTCTGTGACCCATAGACATCACGAGACTCTTGGTCTCATCCTTTGAAATACTTTTCCCAGCCTTTAATGCAGAAAATTCCAATTGTTGCTTGTTTTGGGGAGTTTCTGCCTTTACTCTCCTCTTCAGCTGGTGAAATTCATGTTCAATAGGATTTAAATCTGGAGATTGACTTGGGCAATCCAAGACTTTCCATTTCTTTGCCCTTATAAATTCCTTGACTGAACTGGCAGGGTGTTTTGGGCCATTGTCCTGATGCAATATGAAGCACTTTCTTGAAATATTGGTAGGCATTTTCTTGAATATTGGTAGGCAAGATGGTTTTGTACCCTTCCAAATTCATTCTGCTACTGTCATCATACATTAAGTCATCAGTAAAGTTGAGAGGGTCTGTTCCAGAGGCAGCCATGCATGCCCATGCCACGACACCACCTCCACCATGCTTTACAGATGAGGCTGTATGCTTGGGATCATTGCAGTTCCCATTTTTTCTCCACATTTTTGCTTTCCCATCACTTCGATAAAGGTTCATCTTTGTCTCATCAGTCCATAAACACAGTTCCAAAACTCTTCTGGCCCACCTTTGTGCTTTTTTGCAAACTCTAATCTTGCCTTTCTATTTTTGGAGCTGGTCAGAGGTTTGTATCTTGCTGTGTAGCATCTGTAATTCTGTGTCAAAGTCTCCTGAGGACAGTAGATTGTCAGAGCATCACCCCAGCTTTCTGGAAGTTGTTGGTGATTTTACAGACACGTCTTTTAGGGTTCATTTTCACAGCTTTATCAACTACTGTTGTTTTCTCAGCCGATCAGGTAGTTGTTGGATGTGGAACAGCAGGTTTGTACTCATTATAGTTTAAAAATGCTTTGAATAAAATAAAGTCATCATATTATGTATCCCCAAATATTAGTTGAGCAACAGCAATAAAAATGAATTATTTTTGAAAGTTATATAATTTAAAAAGCAGGCTATTACGTTCCTTAACATGAAGTTCCAAGAACTACAATGCACACTACACAGAAAGGCTGTATGCCCATGAAATACATGTTGTGTGACTGCACACAAGGGGGGCTTTACTTAATTATAGATATCACTCCACAGAAAACAATATCTGGTTGAATTATAATCTAACAGCCTGACAAAGTTAGGAAGGAAAGGAAGGAAGGAAATAGGTCCCCCTTTACCCATGTTTGGTGTCGTTTTCACTCTTAGTCTGCAGTGTCATTAAAGTTAACATAACTATACTAAATTACATTTTCATTAACAGAAATAAAACACTGGACACTGGAAAAATGTACATGGCAATGTGAATGTGTTTGGTCTTGGCTTAAAAGATCTGCTACTCTGCTGCTGTGGCAGAGCAAGTAACATATATGAACATGTAACACAAATAAAATAACTCCCATTATTACCCTGTAGCAGAACTAAACAGGTGGAGCTGCGGAAGGTGGAGGGTTTCTGAAGCGTGCTGCAACTTCTACAGCAAACATTAGCCAAGAATTTGAATGCTGAGTGCAGTCTCACTGGTTGATGTGAAAAGTAACCAATCAGCTGTTCCATGTGAATAATGATGTGATTATATCAGATTGAGTCTGTGTCATCAAGAGTTTCATTACAGAACTAAAACAAAATACAATTAAATTAATAATAGGCACTATCTTCTAACAATTCTGAGTTTTATTCTGGCAATTCTGAGAAAAAAGGTCAGACTTATGAGATAAACAGTCAAAATTACATAAAAAGTGAAAACAAGCTTTTATAAAAGTTAAATTATAAATTCCAACCTATCATGACCCTGACTCCTTTACACTTTATTTACCTGCAGAAATATGTTCAGTAGAGCCACAAAAGGACCCACGGAAGGGCTCAAATGACAGCCACAGGCATTCTGTGGAGGAGTGGAGGAAGGTAGAGGTTTTGTTTGAGGAGCTTTAATAAATCATCTGATGGACTGCAGTTCGTCATGTCCGAGTAACTGTAAATTGTGACTGTCATTCAGGATAATATTGCTGTGCAAAGGCTAGTGGAAGGCCTCTCGGACACACCTTGGGTGGAAGACAAGGCTGACAAGGAAGATGAAGAGCAAGATGATGTTCACCAGGCAGAACTGAGCAGCACACATTCACACCAATCTCAGCAAAAACCATTTCACTGCCTACACACTGTGTGTCTGGAACAAATAAAGACTTTTTTTATACCACATATATTTATTCATTTCTACTGAAATTGATATAAGAAAGCCAGGATAGTTGCAAATGTATTTTTTATGAGGTGAAATTGGGGGAAGATCTATTTACGTTGCATTTTACAGTCTAAGGAGTGCTCTGGGGGTCTTGTAGAAGGTATCAGCATGTAGCAGAACTGCTGATCTCTGGTTTAGCATTTCATTACATCTTTTGGATACATTTTCACAATTCAATCTTCCCATCTTTCAGGATTTCCAATAGCCCAGCCAAACACACGGGTGGCCAAATCTGTATGTAGAACATCAATATAAACTCCCAACCGTGTAAAGTCTGTCTTTGTACCTCTGTGAAAACAACAAATGTTGTTAGTCTCAACTCTGACTCCTACCATGGAATCAAAATCTTGCGGCCGCCCCTGGTCACGTATTACATTCAATACTTCATCAAACAAGTCCAACACCATCTGGCTTCGACGATCAATCTCGACTGGACACCTTGCCCCCCTTGTCTTCAAATGAAGAGCTTGTGCAACTTCTCAATGTTTATTTCTCAGTGGTAGAAACAACAGGAACATCTTATTCAGACTAGCATCAAGATTCTCTGGCCTTCTTAAAAATTCACTAGTTTAGACCTCATAGAGTCTGGAGAGATACATATATCTAGTGAACAGAAGCATTTTAGGGAAACACTTTCCTAATGGGAAGGCTATTCCAAAATGTACGATGCCTCGTTCTGTTTTAAGGCAGCATCACATATCCTCCACAGACAATTCTAGAATCAATTACAACAAGCTCAGTGCATTAATAAATACAAAATGGTGGACAAGGTAAGAGAAATTATGATTATTAGCAATGGATAATGTACAGTCAGCTAGTGAATCATTACAATCAAATTGACTTAAATACATGGATTTGAAATATTGAACTGTAATTAATCGATGATTTAATCAAAATAACTGAGATGGCCAATCAAATCAGAGTTGGAGGGGTTTACCGTTCATGGAAGCAAACCGTGAATTATGGCGTGAACCATCAGTTTTAACATTGAAAGAGAGTGAGGTTGCAAGTAGCAAAACATTTAATATTTGACAATTGCTTTACAATAGAAATGATAACTGACCCACAGTAATATTCAATGATATAAATCTACTCAACTTTTTTTCTCAAATATGGCCATTTTGAATTTAAAATAGGGCTTGATTTACATGATTCATATAATTCCTAACTGAATGTGATGGAACGTGGAACGTTTGGCATTTTCCACATATTAGGCATACAAATAAAACTGAGGTGTCTATATTTTAAAATATAATTTCTAAATAGTTTAAAATGATCACTTGCCAACTAGAATTAGGTCTAGAAAAAAAACCTTGCATGTGAACGCATATGAAATCGCCACATCTTACAATAGCTTTGTTTTTTTGTGTGTGTGGGTTTTTTTTTGGGGGGGGGGGGTGCTTGTTCTGACCTTCTCCTTTACGTTGTAAAAGTTTCTATGGCAACAAACATTCCCTAATAGTCAACACACTATGTAGTAAATGAATGAGGCATTTGCTTTAGACTGTGACTGGTTTAACGCTATATTTCAGCTCAGAGCTAATTATACGAGGTGATTAAAATGGAAATGGTTTGCCTTATTATAAAATTAAGTTATTAAATAATTTTATGACAATGTTTTGGCCTGGTTCAGTCACCAGCAGACGCACATTTATGGAATTACCCCTCACACATATGTTTCAAGCTTTATTAGCGGCCATAACCGAGGTGATGCTAACATGATTTTAGTACACCTACACTCTGGGCCTTTAGTGGCCACTGACATTAATAAAATGGCACATTTGTTTTTCTTTATATAAACATGGCACAGAAAGGAAAATGTGGTCATTAGGGGGTCTGAACTGCACAATACTAACCAGGGTAGAGAGTAAACAGCCTAGATGAGAAACCCAGCATGTGGGTGGATGCTTTGAAAGAGAAAAAAATGGTGGTTTTCGTTCACCATAATGTCTGCCGTGTTGCCTCCCTTCAGCAACAGCTTCAAACACGCTCGGTTTCACTTGCGTTCACTTTGTAGCTCTCCCACTTTGTAGCTCTTTCTGTGGGCTGTGAGAATAATTTAGCCAATACATTAGCGCCACAGCTAGCCGGCCCTGCGCATAAGGACCTGTTAAAGCCGTGAGCAATATTAGCCAATATCAATGCAGCCCAGCAGTCTTCGGAGAGCCAGAGTTAATGACCAATAACCTGCAGGTGGTCTCACACCACTTTTTTCTATTCATTTTTTCCCCTCGTTTTCGACGTGTATTGAATTTCTTAAAAGGACCATTTTAATTAACTCAACATATTAACTTTCCTCTTTAAATCGCATCCAGAGAAATGTGATATTCCAAAAACGCAGCATATGCTAACAAGAATATGTGAAATGAGAAGTGACGTATTTGATTAGTGAGAATTTACATAAAACATGGACAAAAATGCACTGAATAAATGGAAAGACACTTGAGTTTTGTTGAGAACGACTTTGTTTGTGATCTCTAGTTTTTTTTTTTAGAAACAACATCATTATTCAGGATTGTAAAAACGCTGTAAAAACAGCAGCATAAAATAAATCAAAGTAAACAACAGTATTTGATGCCTGAGTACTTTTTTCCCTTTTTATTTACGGTACAAAATAATTTAGCTGTTGGCTTTGCTGCACACCTACACTAAATAGCAAATTAAAATTAACTGCATTTATTCGTATTTTATCTGCGATTTCTGAGACCCCAAACATAACCTTAGTAAAAAGTAATATATTTAAAATATATATTAACATATTTACTGACATATCTCTTGAGACTTACTGATATAAAAATACTTTATTTGGAATACTTCTTGTGCACAATGCACATTTCTTAATATTAAGCCTAAAATGTGTTGTAATGTCACTATTGATGAGGATTGTATGATCTTTGAAAAATATCGGTCTTTAAATGCAAGACATTTAAAGTGTACCTGAAGTATACCTGGAATAATTCCACTTTAGCACAATCATATTCCAGTATATCTTTAGTTGGACTTCATCACTAATTCTGCACAATTAAAGGGCATTAAGCACAAAATTAGATGCTCCAATTTAGCAGATTTAAGTATACCAGTTTAGTATAGCAAAAGTGCAGGGTATTTTTATTAAGCACATAAATATGTAAATGTATTTGTAGTATACTTAACATGAAATAAATGTAGTAAGTATAGTAGTCAACATTTGAAGTGAATCAAAAAAGTTCAAAACATTCTAGCTAATATTTCTCTCAGGAATGGAGAGAATAAATGCATACAGATTGCAAAAATGAATAAGTGTAATAATTCACCATAGTATCTGGAGATTCATCAAAGTTGTCCTAAGACACGTTGTCCTGAACGCATTTTGATTTTAGGTTTTAGGACAACTTTGATGAAAGGTTTTGATCCACTTCAAATGTTGACTACTGTATATTTTAGTATATTTGTTTTTCACTAGGGAAGTAATTCATCTTTTCAAGGAATGTTCAAAGCAAAATTTGTGGTAAAAAAAGCGGAAGGTTTGTAAACAATTCACAAAACTAGTAAAAGCCAGATTGGTACCAGTGTACTCTATACTTTTTCCTTTTATTTACAGATATTCACAGGAATGGTGTAAGTATTTGATGAACTATACAATGCATATTTGCTATATGGAAACTGTAAAAGAAAAAAAAAATACATTTAAAATGTGCTTCCAATTTAAGCCCCAACCACATTTGAATGAACGAACCAATGAATGAATTAATTAATTAATTAACAAATGAATGAATGAATGCCACTGGCTTTTCTGCACACCTCCACTAAGTAGCTTAACAAATGATAATTAATTTGTTCGTTTTATCTGCAATCGCTGAGGCCCCAAACATAAGTAATGCAATACTTCTCACACAGAACATTTAAAGCAAAAGTTTAAAGTTGAATTTTTGTATATCATTTTCATAAGATTAGTAAAACTCACAGAAGCAGAATGAAAGCACTTCAGGGATTCTCGTATCTTAAACAGAACATGAAGGTTAAAGACACTAAATGTTTAAGGATACTAAAGTAACATCATTAAATATCAGAGTTCGTGGATAAGAACCCTTTGCATTTTATACGGGAGTTGAGAGTTACATATGCTGAAATTGAAAATGCTTGATGCTGCCTGTGTATTGATCCTCAGTACAGCTTCCCACAGTCGGCCTGAGGATGGGCCTGAAATGAAAGACTTTAGACACTCGGTCAGATCCAGTGCCAAGTGTTCCCAGCCTTGTCCTGTGCCAAGCCAGGAATACTAATTGGTCTCTTTTACCCGCTAATAGAAAGAGGGAATGTCTAGGCGTTGAGATCGCTGATTAGTTTGACTCTGGGCTTCACACTTTGTCTGATGTTGTTCCTACCTACACTTTGCACTTTTGTGGAGTTCACAAGACGCACAATGAATACTTAACAACGGTACGAAATCCTGTGCATTCAACTCATTTTCAGTGTTCAATAAAGTTCATGAAATCTGGCAGCTTGGTAGTTCATATCCAGATATTACGGTGAATTATTACACTTATTCATTCTTTATGCATATATTCTCTCCATTCCTGAGAGAAATATTAGCTGGAATGTTTTTTCTTATATTACATACTTGCACTTGAAATGCATTATATCAACATATCTTGCTGACTGATGCCTGTCTGACTCTCACACACGGGAGTAAAGTAATATTTGATTGCCACCTTTGTTATGGGAAAAAAAATATATCATCAAACACAATTTCCAGAACCTGCAGTGTCTACCCTACTGGTGAATCTCAAGCTAAATGAATCATAGCACAGCGAGAAGAGAGGATGATGGTGCCGCAGAGGCGGGCTTCATCTCTGTGGGGTCTCTGGTGCAATTAATGATGTGCTGATATATTTATTTAAGTCTCATTAGAATCCAACCCCTGAGGGGCACATCCTGTCTCCGAGAACCCTCCCACCGGAGAGTACATTTTGTTTGGGCAACATAACAAAGGATAAATTAAGCATAACCAATACGCCCTCGAAGTGCCGAGCGTGCTGCATTCAGAACGTTCTGTAAATATGAGTTGTAATATGAAAGAAAAAAAAAAAAACATGAAAATGTTATTTCCGCAAACTCATTTTTATCTTATGTTTTATGTTCATGGTGATTCAATACAGGGTTTGCATAAATGGTTCATTTCTCTGGAGTGGACAAATGTGAACTAAAATTGAAATAAAAATTACTCTTAAGTGTAGCTTTAACTACAGATTTAATGCTAAACAGGTCTTATCAAATTCATTATAGGACAAAAAATAACTACATAGATTGGGATCATTAATTGTAATATATGAATGTCATGGCATTTTTTTTTTTTTTTTATATTCACCATTGAAAACAAACAGTGATGATGGCGTAAATCAATACTTTTTCATGAGCAAGCATGTATTAAATTAATTAAAAGTAACAGCATTTTCAGTATATTTTATATATATATATATATATATATATATATATACACATACATATATATACATACAGTATATATACATGTGTGTGTGTGTGTGTGTGTGTGTGTGTGCGCGTACAAATCTATTCATTAAAGAATCCTGAAAAACATGTATCCCAACTTTCACAAAAAAATATTTCAACACTGATAATAAGAAATATTTATTGCATACCAAGAGAGAGACAGACAGACAGACAGACAGACAGACAGATAGACAGATAGATTAAAAATAGATAGATAGATAGATAGATAGATAGATAGATAGATAGATAGATAGATAGATAGATAGATAGATTAAAAAATAAATTGTTTTCTTTCTCAGCATTTAGAATACATCCAAATGAAATGCATAAATTCAGAAGAGAAAAATAGATATGTTTGCATCGCTGATTATGTTACCCCATTAAAAATGTTCAGAAAACAAAATGTCAGTGCTACAGCGAGTCAGATCAAAGTGAGCTGCACACTTCTATAGTGGCCATATCTTTTTTAGTAGAAGATGATGAAGCATGCCAGCATCACTGTTATTTAAACTCAAAACCTTTTGAATCAACCTCATGCATTATAAAACAAACAAAACAACGTCCATTAAGCTTTTCAAAGTATGAGGGGGAAATCATGTGCAGATGTCCAGCTGTGAAATAATGTTGTTGAAGCCCTTTCTCAAGCCTACGCAAATGCATTTAAATAAGCCTAACAAATTTAACTGATATATCATATTAAAGCTGAAGTATAATACTAATATAATATAATGGAATATGTAAGAAACATTTTCTTGTCGTTGAATCATCTGATATGTCAACATTTTATTAAGAGTTTAAAACAACAGAATTTGATTAAAGGGATTTGAAACACAATAACTCTTATTTCCACAGAGGCATCACAGAGGCATTACAGTTGTCCCCAGCATTGGAAGTCCTCCATTAACAAGCACTCAAATTTATGAGCACAAATAATTTCTCCCAAAATATCTTCATAATGAGTTTAAAACTTGCTGTTATGAGAAATGTCTCCAGGGAAGATTCTTCAAAAGAAAAGTGCTGTGAACTACATTAACTGTGTTGAGTTTTACTGTTCTTGTGACCTCCATTATAATCATGCTTAAGAAACAAAAGAATGTTTTCAAGCAAGTGTTAGGAATGTTAAAATAATAAAATAAAATAAAATAAAATAAAATAAATTTTTTTTAAAATGAAATAATTTTTTTAAATGAAATAAAATAAAATAAAATAAAATAAAATAAAATAAAATAAAATAAAATAAATTTTTTTTAAAATGAAATAATTTTTTTAAATGAAATAAAATAAAATGTTAAAATAATTTATATCTATAATTATGAATCTCTTATTTTGTGATTTGATATTCTGTAAACAACAAATACATACACAAATGTGCGGCCAAAAAAAAAAAAAAAGTCCGTTAGTTAAAAAATGTTTCTGTTTTGCATTTCATTCTAGTTTAATGTGATACAAATGGTTTCATTTCAAATTATGCCTGCCTTTTATTTTAATGATAGCATCCGTCTTTATTTACTTAATAAGTGGCATTTTTATTCTTTAAACTGTTTAAAAATCCTTAAACTTTGCCTTCCACTTTTTAATTTGATTTTTGTCTCATATGTTTGAATTTCAAAGTGCTAGAAGGTGCACTGATGTTTACTTAAAATGTCTGTGGAACAAATCACCAACTGAATGGTAATCAAGCATTGTTATATTAGATTTCACTAAACAGATTTTCACTAATCAATGATCTTTAAGATGGAGAAATGAACACGAGTGCAAACACTTGAACCGCCATTTTACGCTTTTTTACTCACTGTGATATTTTTTGTGCTCTCTTTGAAAAATCACAGGACCTTTAGCTAGAGAGGTGGAGAGCCTTCACAGTTTCATCTTCCTCATCTCTCCAGGGACACCCTGGCCTTTATATCACCCACAATAACCTCAGAGAGTCAACAGATAAGCATGTCATCAAAGCCTTGCTAACACGGCCCAGCCGCGAGGATCTTAGTGCAGCTATCCGCTTGATCACGTTCACAGAGCTAATGCCGGGCTATCAGCAGCAGAGCAAAGAAACCTACTATTTTAAAGAGCTAAGCGCTTCAGATAAGAGAATACGACCTACAGAGTCAAAATAAAGATTCAATTCAAAGCAGTCACAATGTTAACAATGAAAATGCACATGCTTTTGAAGGATTTCTGATTAAAGAAACTGTCCTTGTTGGTTCACTTGACTACTGTGCACTATGCTACGCAAAGTCGTCATCCATAGTGATATATAAAAAAAAAAAAAAATATCAAAGCATACAGTTTACTACTGCATATGTCTCTCCAGCCACTGTTACTACCAACCCAGGCTCATTCCAAGTACGTGACTCTGAACACATTTCTGCAACACCATTATTACGTATCCTTACCGCACATTTCGCAGCAGTTTCAAAGTGAAACGTCCAGTGAGTGGTGTATGGAAGCAGAATAATGACAATAGTTTTTGAAACATAAAGCATGCTGAATTCCACAAATCGAAAAAAAGATGCATTGCAATTAACAGTGCTTGCATTTTAATGCCTTGTATTTCCAGGGCTTGCATTTTTAGGTCCTGAAATTTAACATAGTTGTTTATTTAAGCTGTGAATATTTCAATTCAAAATATTTCACACACATTTTCATAATTAAAAATTCAATAATTCATATTCACCTTCCAGAATTCACTTCCAAAATATTCAATCTGTTTAAAAATACGATGTATAATATTCGACAGGCAAATTTCAGTCATTTTATTTCACTTTCCAAATTCGCTGCCACAAATTTAGTGGTTAAAATTCGGCAGAAAATTCAGCGTTGCACATCCGGGAACCGCAGGAATAGCAGTAGAGCACCGATGCATGATCTCCAGCTGCTGTCAGCCGCTCACCAGCAGGTGGCGCAAGCGGCTGTTGATGAAGGCATATGTAGATCAAGTCACTCATTTACAAAAACTGATTTGCAGAAATGGAGCTAGCGCTAGAAGTTTTGATTATCGGGGCCAGTATAAACCTGTGGAAACGCTGATTGTGTGTATGTTTAATTCAACATTTTCGCTGTTTCCCGTAGCCTACATATAAGCAGCTTTCTCTACCACAAAGGAGATTATAATGCTCTTTTACCCAACGCTGAAGTACAGAACTAACATTACATCTGAGGAAGACATATATTGCTTTCGGTTGCTTAGTTTCTGTAACTCTGTATCATGGCTTGTGTGACGCTGTGCTGTAATACTGGGGTTCCCAGTGCGTAACGCGCCTCAGTGAACTAATGCAGTGATATAAGACCTCAGATCTCAGAATACACTTTATTGATGATTATGCAAACTATATACAGGCATATGAGGTCAGAAGAAAGCAACGCGCTGCATTTTCGTTGCTTTCCCTTTTCTATAGTCGACAGTCCTACAAAGATATCAATACCACGATTAGTTTTAACAGTAAGCAACCACTTTATATCAACATAAAAAAGGAGTTCAAAACCGCCTAGGTGTATTTGTGCAGCAAATGTAAACCTGAGAAAGCATTGTCGCACTATCGCACCCAAGGGGGTCTGACAATTCCACCGACTGGGTTAAAACGTCCAATGTATTTAAATTAAAATGACTTTTAACATTTAAAATAACACAGTCAAATTGTAAAGCTTGTATTGCTCATAGTGATTTACTACAAATGAGATTTTGCCAATATATATACTGTATGTACAGTACACAAATATTTACATATAAAAGATCCCTGGTAAGGTTTTTTTTCATGTTCCAATGGTTGTAGTACATTGCTAGATACAAAACAACTGTGTGATCGTTATTATTGATGTTGGTAATTGTTGGTAAAAAAACTACAGTAATTCACCAAAAGGGGTTTTCATGTTCCACAGGTTGTAGTACGTTGTGAAATTTTGCCAATATTTCCCTTACTACAATTCACTTTTTTTCATTTTTAAAACAAAAACAAAAAATCTGTACGACCTCAAAAGGAATTGTTCATTTTCCAAAGGTTGTAGTATAAAATATTGATGTACTTTATGTACATAAAGGGAGGTATTAGCAAAATTTCACCTATAGTAAGTGAGTCTAGTCACTAGGAATGTACTACAAACTTTTGGAACACGAACCCCCCATAAAAAAAAAAACCTTTGTGAATTAATTTCTTAAGAATAATTATATACTGTATGTACAATGAGGAAGATATTGACACAATTTCAACTGTAGTAAGTCAGTCTGGTCACTAGTAACATACAACATTTGGAACACGAAAAATCCCATTTTGGTGAATTAAAAATTCAAAAGAATTTAAAAATATTTGTGTATTGTACATACTTAGGGAAATTATTGTCTAAGGTGAGTAATTGGCAATATATATTTAGTCTGTTTGAGTAAATTATTAATTTACTGTAAACATTAATTTGAATAAATTATTTGAATTTAATAATTACATTTAAATAATTTAGTAAATTATTACTTCGTTTTGTACTGTGAGGTAAATTTGCAGACGGTCCCTAAAGCAGCCTAGGCGAATATGCAGTGAATATCAAACCTAAAACCTATAAAATCGCGCTTGGTTTTCTATGGGAGAAAAAATGGTTTGGTGAAACTTGTTGGTTGTGGGCTCATCTGCTTAAATGTACATAATATACAGTAATATATTTTATTAATTAGATGCTGAATTTAATCATTTATTATCACTGAGGCAAACCGTGTTAAGTGTTTTCTTTATGGGAAATGTTTAACGTGCAGTTTTGTGCGTTCTTTAACTTGTGTTCATATCTGCATCTGTTTGCATCATCAGTAAGATCTGAGTTTGGTCTTTTAATAGGCTTGTTTGGGATGAGCAAAATCTGCGCAGTTATATGTTTTTATTAAACATAACATTCACAGGGGATACAGTCAAAACAATAAAATACATACACAACCAGAATACAAAACAGTAAATACCTCAATAATAGCAATAACAAAAAAGAAATATAAAAAGAAAAACAAATAAATAATAGTTGCCATAAACATCTGTAGGATCAGAATGAGTCAGACAAACTAAGATTCGATAAGAACATCGAAACATGAGGAGCCGAAATTCCAGAAAGCCAAACAGGACGTCGTAAATCTGTTCATGGTACTCTGGTGCCATGAGTCTGGAGCAAGCCTTACCAACAAGCCTCTTTCACAGAACAGTTTGCAACATTAAGACAAAAGAACACTTATTGATAAGTCCAAAGCAGGAAGGAGATCGTCAAATTTGGGGTAAATAATCAAGATTAATGGACAAAGAGATGGCCATCACGTGTTCCACGAGAGAAATCACAAGCTTCTTTAGATTGACTTTTCCCCCACACATAGAAGACAAAGAACCAGACTGAAATTCCTCTGTCCAAAGAACATGTCTTTTGGTCTCCACAGAACTACACAGAGACTTTCTTTTTCATATGCACATAAAACCATCCTAAAAGGACATTGCTAGGCATAACACTATATTATGTATGTAACCCACACATTAGACTATCATGTTTTAAGCACATATTATGTATGTCTTTTTAATAACTATTGAATGATTTTAAGGGTTATTCGTGTTTGGTATGTATGAGCTTGACAATTCTAGCTTGAAACGTTTCTTCCAATTGATTCTTTGTCAAATGTATCATTTTCTGGTTATAGAAATCACATCCAAATGTATACTTTGCAAGAGTGTGTAAAATTCGGACCATGTGACTGATAACATGCTGATTTATGATGGAAGGACCAACCCTAGCTAAGATAATAGCCTATCTAATTGGTCAAGACACCAGATGGGATGTGTCCAAAAGCCGAGTTTAAAAACTCAGGACACCATCAAATCTGCCCTTCTTGCCTTCTCGCCCTTCTCTCTCCCTTCTTGTCACCGCGTTTTGACGCTGCTTTTTAGCGCTCTTTGAGCGTGCTCTGGCCTACAGGCCAGTTGCTACTTAACACCACGATGAGAAGAAAACCCACCTAGTCTCGTTACATTCTTTCTTTCTTTTATTTTAGTTTATTTTCCGTTGCGAGTTTCGTGTTCTCAGTTTAAGTTTTGCCGCCATGCCTTGTCTCCGAGTTCAACTCGAGCCTGTGACCGCCTCAAAACTTCAACCAGACTAACTCCGCATCCTCAGCCAACGCCCAAGACATCACTTCAAAGACTACTGAACTTCCAGCCAATCACCAACTCGGGAAAACCTCTTTCCTGCAACAACGACGACAGAAGGGAATCCCTGTAACACAAAGGCAACGCAAGCAAGTACCTCCAGGTCTAACTGAACTGGCGCATTTAATATAAATTTTAGCCTCATTGAGAAACTCAATGCGAGGGTTAATTAAGTGACTGATGGTTGTTCAGGTCTATGTGATAGCACATATTGCTATAAACTTGGGATTTCACTTTCTCATTCTCTAAACTCCTCCTTTCTCTCTTTCTGCAACGTATGAATGTGTGACTGCTTGTGTTCATGTGTTAGATTAGTTTATGTCTTAGGTTTATATAAATAAAGTCTTATTTATATTGAAAAGAGAAGTATCTTGTGTTTTGTGCTTACAAATTAATCTGCCGATCTTGTTACTGTGCTTATTAATAGTGTTTTCACTATATTTTGGATTTTAATATCCAGTGCAGAAGTAATGTTATACGGCTCGTTCAGTGAATCGCTGCCGACTCAGTGATCAGCCGCAAAACAGTGATTCTGTTCAAATTCCCTATAAAATCACAAATGATTCCCTTTGAGCTAAATTAAATTATATTTATGTATCAAACCCTACACATCTTTTAAAATAAATAAATAAATAAAAAGTGTCCGACGGCGAGGCGGCTGTGTCGGATTGAGCAGTCGCGCGCAGTTGCTCTCCACCGACTGCGCTGATCAAAAGCACGATGGGAAGCGACTGACTGATGACACAGCTTAACGCTCATTGGTTCAGACAACTGTGATGCTGCGTTCTCTTCTAAAATGTTTTTTTTATTTTTTTTTTTTTATCTGATTTCATGTGATTGTGTATTTAAATTATGCTTGAATATTCCCAAACACTATGATAGTGCGATCTCTGTGTGAGATATGTGATTGTTGTCATATTTCTATAAAAATCTAAAATACATGTTTGTATTAAACTAGAATGGATGATAAATACGCCTTTCGTATGGGATTAAATAGGAAGCACTTTGAGTGTCCTGTTCATCATATTTATATTCATATAAAAGCAACAGAACTGAAATTATATCACATTTATTAGCAGAACAGCACATGAGTGAGAATAACGCGATATCTGCCTTTGATCTCGTATAGTCTATCTGTTCCACTTCGAGAGGTCAGAACTGTCCATCTTGACTGCGCTTATTTCACTCCTCCCCTCACTGCAGCCGCCTACTCTCGCCTACATTTAAGGCGAGGCGCATTTCAAACAAGCCTAATTGCTGTCATTGTGTTAGTGCACTACTGAGCCACGTAATGTGTTTTCTTTAACCGATTTCTGAGGGAAACAGTGTGAAACCTTGCGCGTTCGTTCATATTCTACAAATGCTTAACTGTCCATTTAGTTCGCATAATCATCAATAAAGTGTATTCTGAGATCTGAGGTCTTATATCACTGTATTAGTTCACTGAGGCGCGTTACGCGTCGTTGGGGAATCCTGGAGTGTGACGTATGAGGGGAACCCCAGTATTACAGCACAGCATCACACAAGCCATGATACAGAGTTACAGAAACTAACTAGCGCTAGCTCCATTTCTGCAAATCAGTTTTTGTAAATGAGTGACTTGATCCACATATTGCCTTCATCAACAGCCGTATGCGCCACCTGCTGGTGAGCGGCTGACATCAGCTGGAGATCATGCAGCGGTGCTCTACTGCTATTCCTGCGGTTCCCGGATGTGCAACGCTGAATTTTCTGCCGAATTTTAACCACTAAATTTGTGGCAGCGAATTTGGAAAGTGAAATAAAATAACTGAAATTTGCCTGTCGAATATTATACATCGTATTTTTAAACAGATTGAATATTTTGGAAGTGAATTCTGGAAGGTGAATATGAATTATTGAATTTTTAATTATGAAAATGTGTGAAATATTTTGAATTGAAATATTCACAGCTTAAATAAACAACTATGTTAAATTTCAGGACCTAAAAATGCAAGCCCTGGAAATACAAGGCATTAAAATTTAAGCACTGTTAATTGCAATGCATCTTTTTTTTTTTCGATTTGTGGAATTCAGCATGCTTTGTTTCAAAAACTATTGTCATTATTCTGCTTCCATAGTGGTGCTAAAACGCGGGTTCAGTATGTGACCCTGGCACGTATTTGTTACGTTAAAATAGGCATGTATTGCTGTGTTTTTATTTTGTTGCTTCAGATACGTATTGTGGCTGTGCACAGTATCGCTAAAAGTGAATGCTCACTCTTGTGTTGGAAGTATCCTCTACACCAAACCCAACTCTAAACGTATCCGATAGTGTTAAAAAAATCTAAAGTGATATAAAAACACATTTGTTGATGCAGCTGTGCTATTTTAACTTCTTTGTGTGGATTTGAGCTGTTTTGTTGAACCACGGGGTTCATACCGGAGCTCTTCATCACTCAAGCCCAACACCGTATCGTGTGAGCTACCGAACAAACCTACTGAATTAGAAAAGCTGATTTGTGACGACATGTTCAAAAGTATCAGTTTTCAAATTTCACAGAATGTTAAAACTGTTATGAATTCATAACATAATATTCCTCAAGAAATTATGCAAAAATTAAGCTTTATTTAAATTTATTAAACTGTGGACCTGCAAATCATACTTGAATCATAAAGTTCTCAGAGTTTCACTGTCTCTAGTGTTCATTTCAACTGGAAACTGCAGCGATTCGTATGCATTGGTAAATTTTTGGAGTTTCGCAAAAATGCAGGTAAAGGCACGCATATCAGAAGCGGACAGCAGTGAAGTATTTTTACTCTGCTGTAAGTGTCAGTACTTTATCAGAGTGTTTTTTTGTTGTTGTTTTGTTTTTCAACATTTCAAAGCATAATATTGTACTTTTTTACTGCACTACGTTTCATATTAAATATCATTTCATACTTAATTACAGGTGCATCTCAATAAATTAGAACGTCATGAAAAAGTTCTTTTTTTCTTGTCAGTTATTTCAAAAAGTGAAACTTTCATATATTTTAGATTCATTGCATGTAAAGTAAAACATTTCAAAAGTTTTTTTTTTTTTTTTTTAATTTTGATGATTAGAGTTTACAGCTCATGAAAGTCAAAAATCAGTATCTCAAAATATTAGAATATTTACATTTGAGTTTCAATAAATGACCATCCCTACAGTATAAATTCCGGGTATCTCTTGTTCTTTGAAACCACCATAATGGAGAAGACTGCTGACTTGGCAATGATCCAGAAGACGAACATTGACGCCCTCCACAAAGAGGGTAAGTCACAGAGGGTCATTACTGAAAGGTGTGGCTGTTTACAGAGTGCTGTATCAAAGCATATTAAATGCAAAGTTGACTGGAAGGAAGAATTTGGGTAGGAAAAGGTGCACCAGCAACAGGGATGACCGCAAGCTTGAGAATACTGTCAAGCAAAGCTGATTCAAAAACTTGTGAGAGCTTCAGAAGGAGTGAACTGAAGCTGGAGTCAGTGCATCAAGAGTCACCACGCTCAGACGTCTTCAGGAAAAGGTCTACCAAACCACTTCTGAACCAGAGACAACGGCAGAAGCGTCTTACCTGGGCTGTGGAGAAAAAGAACTGGACTGTTGCTCAGTGGTCCAAAGTCCTCTTTTCAGATGAAAGTAAATTTTGCATTTTATTTGGAAATCAAGGTCCCAGAGTCTGGAGGAAGAGTGGAGAGGCACAGAATCCATGTTGCTTGAAGTCCAGTGTGAAGTTTCCACAGTCTGTGATGATTTGGGCTGCCATGTCATCTGCTGGTGTTGGTCCACTGTGTTTTCTGAAGTCCACAGTCAACGCAGCCATCTACCAGGAAATTTTAGAGCACTTCATGCTTCCTTCTGCTGACAAGCTTTATGGAGATGCTGATTTCATTTTCCAGCAGGACTTGGCACCTGCCCACACTGCCAAAGGTACCAAAAGCTGGTTCAATGACCATGGTGTTGATGTGCTTGATTGGCCAGCAAACTCGCCTGACCTGAACCCCATAGAGAATCTATGGGGTATTGTAAAGAGGAAGATGAGAGACACCAGACCCAACAATGCAGATGAGCTGAAGGCCACTGTCAAAGAAACCTGGGCTTCCATACCACCTCAGCAGTGCCACAAACTGATCACCTCCATGCCACGCTGAATTGAGGCAGTAATTAAAGCAAAAGGAGCCCCTACCAAGTATTGAGTACATATACAGTAAATGAACATACCTTCCAGAAGGCCAACAATTCACTAATTTTTTAAAAATTTTTTATTGGTCTTATGAAGTATTCTAATTTGTTGAGATAGTGAATTGGTGGGGTTTTGTTAAATGTGAGCCTAAATCATCACAATTAAAAGAACCAAAGACTTAAACTACTTCAGTCTGTGTGCATTGAATTTATTTAATACACGAGTTTCACAATTTGAGTTAAATTACTGAAATAAATGAACTTTTCCACGACATTCTAATTTATTGAGATGCACCTGTACATACATACAGACGCATCCAAACAGTTTTAGTAATTTAGCTTTTCTTAATTGTTTTAGTACTTTTTTTTTACAATTATTATGTACTGGTTATAGTTAATATTAAGTTAACATTTATTTCAAGTAATAAAATATTTATTTACTCATTTTTTATTTATTTTAGTTAACTATAAAAAGCAGGTTGAAAGAATATGATTTATTATCGGTCACAAGATCAACACATCTCGCTCCACATGAATCAGACCTCCTGCTTTGCTTTTCTCATTTAATGCCCCTCATCTACCTAGTTCTTTTTTCAGCCTGGTAGCTTTTTCTCTTGTCTGTCCTCATCCTATTCTACATTTCCCAGAATCTCCCCTATCGCCCTGCGCTCTGTTCTCGCTCATAAGGGAAAACTTTCTTTCTATGACCCATTTCAAGGAACATTTTCCTGTTCTTCCCCATTCTGATTGGATCAGTGCCTGAGGAGGATTTGGGAGTGACCGGCCAGTCTCTAAGAGGGTGCGTATGGCATGACTGACTTTTAATGCAGCGTTATAATTGATGTGTGCATATCTCTCTAAGGGGCTAGATCTGGTCTGGCAGGAGAGACAGAGAGGGAGAATTTTGCCACATAGCTGCACTTTGAAATGTGCAACAGAATATCATGTATTTGCATTAATTCTGCTGACACAAAATGTCTGTCTCATTTTAATTAAAGCCTGTAATCTGAATTAAATGAGTTATTTGGATTCTCATTTTAGTCTTAATGAAAACATGTCTAAAGGCTCAAACGGTTCATCGGACCATCTTTGCTCACTTAAATGAAGCAAAAGAGGGAATCATGCTTGTAATCATAAAGTCCTGATTGAGACACAAAATATTCAAAATATATTTGATGAGGTTCGCAATAGTGCCAAGAATTCCAGGTGGGGTTATAAACTGAGCAGGGGAAAAAAATAAAATAAAAATAATCCTATCAAAAATAATTGATTTTATCATCATCTTCGTATCTGAAGAATGAGGCATCTGCGCATCTGAGAACTAGAACCTGTCAAGTGTAGCCAAGAGCTTTAGTGGGGTGTACGAGCATTTCGTCCGCTCTGTGATGAAGGACAGAAGACGAGATGTTCCTTCTCAAGGTCACAAACAGAAGTGAAACAGTCTGATGTTCAGAACAGGAGATTTAAAGTTAGCAAAAAACAGATTGATGCTTTCTATTTGCTTTCTTAAAAGACATGTCCTGTCTTATTGTGAATGATTGGTGCATGTTACTCCAAAGAAAAGAAAGCATGTTTTTATAATTAAATCTGAAACAACTTTCTTCTTCAGCTGATATAACCAAGCCCTTAACCCACCAACCACGTGCTGAAACTACTTTTCACTATAAAGTCAATTAAAGCTGGATATAAGGTCAAGTCTGCCCCACATTCTCTTTCTGTCAGAAGAATGTCACACTGCAGAAGTAAAATGGGTTGTGAACATCATTTCATGTTGACTTGAGACATGAGAAAACAATGAAACTCAACCACAGTTTAACAACACACTCTTAAAAATAAACTTTTTTCTTATTGGCATCGGTGGTTCCATGAAGAATTTTTAACAACCACTGAAAGGGTCATTCATTACAGTGGTTCAGGCTGCAGGATTGCAGAAGGACTAAAGAAACTTTATTATAACTGTACTTTTCTTGTCTATTACCACCCACTGCTACCTATACCAACAACAGAAATATGCGCAGTTAGAATAGCAAAATATGTGAGAGAGCGTTGCTACAGTATTGTGTGACTATATTCTATTGTTGTATTGTGTATATTGTAACACTTCAATGTTAATGTTGAATCAAGACTAGTTGTAAGACAACGTTCTTATGGTTTCAAAAATAGATGAGGGATGATCAAACATATACAGTTAAATGTTAGAGATAGAGAAAGAGAGAGGGGACAGTACCCCAAGAAGAGTGCACTAGCAAAGAAAAGAGACATAGTAACCGTTACAATCTTCTTTTATCCCTTCCTTGACCATGTGACTAAAACCCAAATGTGAGACTTTCAAACTGACCAATCAGCTGATTACAGCTTCACCCCTGTTCTAAAGGTGTGACAATTAGCAGACCCCCAATGTATACACATCTTGGCCTACAGGTCTTGATCACAATCAGCACCTCTATGCCTTCAGGAACTCCAAATGGCATTTTTGTTACTGAAGATATGTTTGAGACAGGAAACAAATTCCTTTGTTTATTGTGAACAAACAGTTTTTTTTTTTTTTTTTTTTTTTACGATTTGTCCACTGTAAGGTTCTTTTGAGGTACCCATTGAAGACAATAGAACTAATGGGCTTTACAAACAATAAACTGGTTTTCATGGTGCAGATTTGTGCTAAGGCTGTTAAATTTGCTCTGCTTAGCAATCAGTCTCATAAATCACAATGAAAGTTCTGTGAAAGGGTGTGAGATATAAAACAAAAAGGGAATAAAATTCAACAACAACTACAAACCTGAAGACTTAAGTCACTAAAAGTCTTATAATAAATGAAAAATGCCTGCTTGTCGGACAGCAGTATTATGGCAGACTAGGATTTGTTTAGGAGAGCCGACCCTTGATCAGCATACAGAGCACAACTTAACACTCTGACCTTATAGTCTACATAGTGTCGTCTGAGTGATCCGCATAACTGAAATTTCCTATCTTACACTATATCCTTCACAAATCTTTAGACATAACTCTCTACTCTCTAATGGCTGAGTCTTATGAAACCTGTCAAGAATATCTCTAGGTCATATTTCACCACAAAATCAAAAGAGAAATAAGATATTGTATTTTGCTTAAAGAAAAAGAAGTCTATTTTAGGACCGATGAGACATTCACGACACTTCTCATTAATGTAAAGCACAAAATAATGATATTATTTCCATTTTATCATGGTTTGTTGTACTGGCATTAATTGATGATGATTTTTATTTTTAAAAATATTCTACTAAAAGTAAAAGTAATGGGAAACTAATGCGAATCATCCTTTTGGGGGATTTACTCTTAAAATGTCTGTATGCATTACAACAATGAGAACTTGGGGGTACATGTTCCTAATGAGCTTAATTTTCCTGTCTTCCTTCTTTAATATTTTGAATTTGGGATGAAATGTGACCTGGACATGTTTTAGCCTATAGCTTGAACAGCCAGAAAAGAGGAATGAAGACTTTCTTCCCTGTCATGCTCCACGGGTCAAGGGTGAAGTATTCCAACTAAAGCAGAAAAAAGGAAATTGTAAAATCTGTCATGCCTTGTATGTGTAATTATAGATAGATCGGATGTGCAGATAGAGCACATGGAAAGGGGAAAAAAACGCAGCACAGATTAGCTGGATAAAAATATTGATTTTCCACCTGAGTTGCATCTAGAGGCAAAAAGGAACTTATTATCTAGATGTTGGAACAAATGCGGCAGCCTGAGAGACAGAAGGAGAGAGAGGTAAGTCCATGTGAGTGGTCACTCCTGTAGTTGCATGCATGCTGAACACACTGTGACTGTATGCGCTAGCGTGTAAACACAGACTAACATGTACACGTGCACAAACACAGAGTACGCATATCGGAGCTTTTCCGGCTGGCTGCATCAGCTCTCCCATGCCGCCTGTGTGCATCGATGCTGGAAATGATAGCTCCATTGCTCCTGTGTATTTGCAAAATCTCCATATGTTCGTCAGCATCTCTCTTGCACGGCCCAGCACAGCCGTTCATTTCCCTTCAGATACAGATCACAGATTATCAGTCAGCAGATCTGAGCATTGGGCTGATGTTACAGGAGATTTTGGAAGATATATGTTTGTCCTTGAGTTGCTGCAACGCTTATACCGTTTTTTTAGGCCACATTCAATCATTTGATGCTATCAACAATAGCAGGGCAATCTCATGAAAACATGTCCAGGTAATATTTAACCCTGAAAAGTAAACTAAACTTAAGTAAACTCAAGTAAATGAATTCTAAACTAAATTAATATATTCTTTAAAATTATTAATTATATATTAATTAACTTGCATATTTACACATCGTGACAGTATGCAGTTTACTACCTTAAATTTATCCTACTTCAAAATGATACATTATACAGCATTTTTTGCATTAAGCTTATGAGAACTGGGGCAGAAAAAGAACTGTCATTAAATGGGAGAAAAAAATTAATAAATAAAAATAAAACAGAAAAGGTACTGTTAATTTTCTACAGGGACATTTTCATTACCCGTAAAACACAGCTAAGTGAAGTGCAAATTTCAAAATAGAGGTAAGACACAAACACACAAAAACAATAAATAAAATAAAATGTATTCATTATTAATACAATACATTGTGCCCTATTTTTACAGATTTGTACAATGCTAATACTCTGATCTACGGTTGAGCTGCTACAGTAAGAGTATAAAACAAGAAAATCTTTTTATTTCATTATTTTTACTATTGATTTTGGAGTTAAAAAATAAGCAGGACATGTTCTTGGCATGACACTGACTCCTTGCATTAACCAAGAGTCAACCTGTTGACTTGGTCACATGTAGCTCATATGACTATTTTTACATTATTCAAGCTTTTACATAATCCATTTTTAGGAAGCATTACTGATGATTTGGGTGCATATCTAGGTCACATCTTTGTCTATAAAAAAAAAAAGAACCAAAGAGACATTTTTACTTTTACAACACTCTTCTGATCTGATGTCTTCTGACAGTCACCACACAGTACTGAAGGGTGCCAATTGTACACTACAAAAAGAAAAAAAAAAGTAAAAAGAAAAAAAAAATGGTAAAAAAAAAAAAAAAACAGCAGCTGTGGTTGCCAAAACATTAACGTTAAAAAAGGGTGAGTACAACAACATAAGATATAACATAACCTACTGTAATGTACAAAAGTGCTAAGAAAGCACTCAATTAATTACAGAATTTTTTCAATTAAAAACAATTAAATGTAAGCTGTCACCCAAAATTTTGTGAATGTCAATATATGGTTTCCACTTTCAATTATAAGATGTCTAGTTCTTTTTTGCTTCTAGAAACATACAACAGTTTTTATTTTTTCTTAAGATTCTGCTAAATATTCATGTTTATGTAAATTAGTCCCTCCCCACACTCAATCACACCAGCTCAGACTACCTGCTCCACTTTCACTCAGTCAACCGAAGTAGTAGAAACTACTACAAGTGGCAATATTGAATTAATGCAGCCATATATGTTTGAACCAGAAACTGATTCAGAAGAAGAGGAAGAGCAAATTATACAGGGTTTTCTACAAGTGGATGTGTCAGAATTGTAATGCATTTTATGCATCGCTCTCTACAAGACAGGCCACGTAACAGTAATTGATATCATTAGCCTTTGGCTTGGCTTTGACATTATCAAACAGCTAATAATTAGTTGCTAATGTACAGAAAACCATGTTCCCGTTCACCATCTCAGACAGCTACCTTCTAAAAATCAATTTTCTTCGGTAGAAACACTTTGAACATTAGTTAACAATATGAAAATCCTCACCTCACAAGATTGACGGTTACATGTTTGTGATGGTTACATCTCATAATTCTGACTCCTTTTTTCTCGGAATTGAGAGTTATTCCCCCGGTTTCACAGACAAGGCCTAAACCTAATCCCATACTAAAATCTAAATATGAGCTGTTTCAACTAAAATAAACTTGCTCTGACTGATCTTAAAATATATCAGTGCCTTTATTTTGTCTCAAAATGCACACCAGTAATGTTTTTTCTAAGGCACGTTTATAAAAATTACTTAAATGTCCTAATTGAACTATGGCCTAATCCTGGTTTAGTCTAAGCCCTGTCTGTGAAACCAGGCCATTATGTTAGAATTGTGAAACAGTCCCCCCCTCCTCCACAGAATTGGACTTTATAACTCCCAATTGCAACTCGCAATTTATATCTCACAATTCTGAGAAAAAAGTAAGAATTGCAAAATACAAACTTGCATTTGCGAGAAAAAAGTCAGAATTGCGAGAAAATCAGAATTGCGAGATGCAAACTCACATTTGCAAGAAAAAAGTCAGAACTGCTAGATACAAACTCGCATTTTTTTTTTTGCAATTCTGACTTAATATCTTCGCAATTGCGAGTTTATATCCTGCTATTCTGATTTTATAACTCAATTGCGAGTTAATATCTTACAATATCCAGTCAGAATTGTGAGTTTGTATTACGCAATTCTGAGAGAAAAAAGTCAGAACTGCTGGATGTAAACTCGCAATTACATTTGAAAAATTTTTTATGAAGTGGTGGAAACATGCTTCCATAGTCTTTGGTACACTGCCGTTTTAAGGAGAAATTTTTCAGCACAGGTGTTGAATAGGATGAATCTGCACATGGTTTGTCTTTAAGCATATTAGAAACACCATGTAGACATGTTAACACTGTTAAAACTTGGGGCCCTATTTTAACGATCTAAGCACATGGTCTAAAGCGCACGGCCCAGGTGCACTTAGAGCATGTCCGAATCCACTTTTGCTAGTTTAACGACGGGAAAAATGTCGGCGCACCAGGCGCATGGTCTCGACGGGTTGTCCCTATTCTCTTAATGAGTAATAGGTGTGTTTTGGGCAAAACGTGCAATAAACCAATCAGAGTATCATCTCCCATTCCCTTTAAGGAGCCAGTTGCGCTTGCGCCATGGCGGATTCACTATTTACACGGCGGAATTTAAAAGTGCAAAGACTGAACGTACCTCCAAAGAGGAAACGGAGCTGCTTGTGCGCGAGCAAATAGGTAGCCTAATTCTGATAATAATCAGCATGGGCGCACAAATGGGTGCAAATGCATTTGCTATTTAAACAACGTGGCACAGGATGTGAACATGATAACTGAGTCGGGCTGAAACTAGTTAAAAAAAACACTTATGTCATGCCTAACGTCACATTGCTCCAGGTGTATGACAGGGCCCCCTTGATGTTCACCACAGGGGGTCTTTAAAATTACAATAATTCTATAGTAGATCCCTGTTTAAATGTTCAGCTTTTCTGGACACCAACATATGTTGTGTTTTGGATGCTGGGCCCCAAAATGGGATAGTATCCCATGTCTTCTTCAGCACTAAACCAACACTAACCACTGAAATTTACCATTGAACTAGCTTTAAGCTAGTTTTTCAGCAGGGATACCTCTCAAAACAGAGTGATACCAGTCAGTTTTGTCGCTGAAGCACTTTCTGAGGGTCAGGAATTGGTTAACCTGTCTTTCTCTAGCCCTTAAGTCTGTCATATCCCACGCCGTGGGAGGGAAGCAGGGAGGGGGATCAAACAGCCCAGTGGCCTTTGAGCCCATGTTGACAACTCAGGACTCTTCGAGTGCCGGAGAAGCTCATGAATATTGCATTTGTTGCATCAGCGCCGACAGTGACACAGAAGAACTGACATTTCTGAAACAAACGTCTCGCTGTGTCTTGTCTAGGTTGGATTTTTTGTCGAGCCACTCATCTTGACTGGCCGACATGAAATAGGGCCGCTGTGGTAAATCATGGCGACGCTCAACTCAATTTGAGTGTTAAATTCTAATGAAGCATGTTACAATGTACCAATTGAAGACAGCGAAAGAACCTCAAGCCACGAGCGTCACCGCAAAAGAGCCGAAATTGCCGTCCGCTCCCAGAATGCTTTGCTGTGGTTATTGTTTTGTTGCCGTTTCTGGTATATGTGGTGCTAGACGTAAAAGCTTTGAACTGACTAAATCTGTAGTAGTTGTCTGCATTCTGAGTCTTGCCACATGCTGCTTCTTTCTCTCTCCATTTCCTATAAACCTTGTGATTATGGGGAGCTCAACTAAATGTCTTTCTTCTTGTGAAAGCACAGCACAGAACTCAAACTTTACTCCACCAGCACTGGCTGACTTTTTACTTGCCTTGAAAACCGGTCTCAGGAGCATGTAAGAGAAAAGCAGCCCGAGCGACACAATCAGAAAAGGAGCCATTTTAACAGCTCAGCGGGTGTAGAAAATGGGACGCCTGCAAAAAAAGGACCATCACAACTCTTAATGAGATATGAGAACACAGACACCACTGAACAATGCGTCTGGCTGTTCAGCTCCAAGCTGCACACTCCCCCTAGTGAGCATGTAAGCTAATGCCTCAGGATGTGTCTGTGGGCGAACACACACAAAAAAAAAAATTCCTCCCAGGAAGACTTGACGAGCGTGTTTGTTAGAGCACAGGCCACGGGAAGCATTCTGAACAGGTTGAGAAATAATAACGACTTCCTTTCCCATCGTAGGTTTAACAAGCGCTTTGTGAGCAACAACTTGTAATATCTCTCACTTACGGTTCTGCTCTTTGAAAATGTGGGAAAAGTTAGGCAAATAATATGAGAATAAGTAAAAGACACAAAATCACAGAACTACTGCAGAACGCTGTACACGCTCTTCTAATTATTATCAACATTACATATTATATTTTATCTGTGGGAACATATCACTGATGATATTATATATATTAAATATATATATATATATATATATATATATATATGTTTTATTATTATTCTGTCATCAGCAGTTATCATATACAGTACTGTACATAGAAACCATCCCACAGACTGAATCGACTCACATATTTATTTTAATTTTAAATATGTAATTAAATCTCCAAAATTTAGATTCGCCTTCTTTTAGACAAACTGTCAGCAAATAAAAATAAATAAATAGGAGGACCATATAATTTTTATTTTTTTATTTTTTTATTTTAAAGAATCTCTCATGCACACCAAAGCTGTATTTATTTGATCAAAAATACAATAAAAACATTACTATTGTGTATTATCACATTTTACAATAACAGTGTTCTATTTTTATATATTTTAAAAAGTAATTCATTCCTGTGATAGCAAAGCTGTTCAAGAAAGAAAAGAAAAAAGTTGCACTGCTTATTTATTTATTGTTTGTGGAAAGCATGATACACTTTTTTCTGGATTCTTTAATGAATATACAGTTAAACAGAACAGCATTTATTCTAAACAGAAATCTTTTATAACATTGTAAATGTTTTTATAGTCACTTTTAATCAATTTAATGCATTCTTACTGAATAAAAATATAAATTTCTTGAAAAAAAAAAAAAAGATTATTGAAAAAAAAGTTATTGGCCCTGAACTTTTGAATGGTAGTGTAAATATAATGAAAAAATACAAATAAAAAAGTTGTGTATGTGTAATAGGTTGGAAGTGAAGAACCGCCTGTGTGTATTTGTGTGTGTATGTAATGTGCACACCAATGAGCCACGAGAGCTCAAGAGGTCATCTTTTGGCTCATTGGCGTGTACATAACACAGAGACACACACACAAATGCCCATACCGAGAAAGAAAGAAAAAACACAGATCTGACCTCTTATGCCAGTCACGCTCACATAATATGAACTCTCCAATGCCGGAGATACAGAGAAGAGGCTCAACCTCTGCTCAAAAGTGAAATACAAACTTACTTTCACTTTCACATAAAGAAAGCTCTAAAGGTCTGAGGAAGTCCTGGTTCACTTGATTCCCTACACATAACTGTAACCAACACACATTCAATTTATGGAAAACAGCAGTTTTGACCATTTTGATATCTTCTTTTATATTCCTATATAGGAATTCATTGCAATTCATTGCAAAAACCTGTCTAGCAAACAGCTGTTTATATACAATTACCATTGTGATTGCAGATATTATGTAAATATGCTGATGTGTTAAAGTTTCTCAAACTTTAGCTCAGTATCTAATGTTTCCTAAATTAAGTCACCTATACTGCGAACAGCAAAAATGGCCTATTGTTCTGTAATATGCTCAAATTCAAATGAATGAGAAGGGAGGGTGAAAAATTACAAATGTAATGGTTTCCAGTGAAATCAAAGGCGGTATCCTCAGCACTGAATAATGAGTGGTAATATGAACTTTAAACTAGAAAAGCGGAAAATTATGCGCTTTAAAAGATTTATAAAGCGGGCTATTTGCATACATGCACACTTCCATTGTATGCTAATAACACGGGCCATCTAAGTATTCATATTAAAATATATTAAATCTGAGTCGAAAGAGGTCAGGTCCTGCTATAGCCTATACCCCTTGCATAAGCAATAAATATTAATTGACCTCTAACCTTGATAATACACACTATGAATATGTATTTAAAGAAACAGTATTCCCAAAAAATATATATAACATTTTGTCATCAAAATTTTCCTTCATGTTGTTCCAAATCCGTGCGACTTTCTTCTGTGCAACTTAAAAGAAGAAACAATTCAGTTAAAGTCAATGGTAACCAAAACTGTTAGTTACCAACATTGCCCTTTTTTCCGCAGAAGAAGGTTTTACAGGTTTGTAAAACCTTCTTCTGCAGAAAAAGGGCAATCCAAGTTAAGTTGCTCTTTTCCATATAACGAAAACTAGACCAGAACCTGTCAACATACATACATGTAGTCAATTTGTACTATAATAAGTCATGTGGTATATTAGATTGAGGAAATGATGAACTGAAATTAAGACTACAAAAATCAATATTCACTTACTGAATGGAAAAAAAGCAGCTTGGGTTTCTGCTATCATTATCTCCTTTTGTACTTTACTCGTTTCTTATAACCATCACATTCTTCTGTAAAGTATAAAACAGAATACTGTTACGAAAAAGAAAAGAAATCCATCTAATCTTGGCCTTGACAGGCTAACAGTTAGGTAAGGCTCAAATAAAACATGCTCTTAAGAGAATTAATATCACAGCGGTTCCAAGCATGCAACAGAAATGCAAATGGGCCGGTATGTGTTTTAATTAACCACTTTTCTTCAACCTTTTAACTTGAAATCTTGCTCACTACTGAACAATATCTGAAGTGCAAAGTTCTCCTAAATTGATCCGGCCTGCTGTGTCTTTTAGACAACATTGTTATAAACACCGCAAATCTCTCTTCAAGCCACAGTAGCCGTCTCATTTGGACAAGACGACACGCATGGAAACAGGTAGGGGGGATTCAAAGGATTGGGCACATATCAAATCTATTTTAAATGATTTTTATGAACTTTTAATGGCATTCTGAGAGGTTTGAACTCAAATGACTGAGTGCAGAGAACTGAGGCTAACAGTGTGATGGTAAAGAGACAAAAGTGTGTTAGCCAACCAGGGAATATTACAGCGTACTGCAGCCATCGAGACACACACATTCACATTCATTTGGATATATTGATGTATACATAAAATTTTAGCAGCTGGTCCATTTGCATTCAACAAAGCTCTGACTGTTAATTTTCTCACATGTTGCAGTGCAATGTGTTTTTGGATGATGCTCAGTAAATACGTATCAAACACTTTTAATTCACTCTTTCACAGGCTTTCCTTTGGCAAACGTGCCCGGGATCGTCATAGCAACAACCATGGTGAACAATCATAGCGCTATTCAGCGACTGCGTTAAACTGGCAGAACAATCAAGCACAGCTACACATGCATCTAAACATGCTTGTATGTTGCTATCCTTGGCCTTTTGAGAGCCTAAGCAAACATAAGTTCTTTCTTCTCTCATGTTCTTGCTATCTCACGCTTCCATCTTTGTTTTGGCACCTCTTTCATTCATCTATGTATTCCTCTTCCACGCTCTCTTGCTGTATCGTTGTCTTTCTGTCTCTCTTCTTTGAATTTGGAGGCTCAGAGTTTAGATGAGATTGGAAACTTCCAGGTGCACATGGACAGTCAGACAAGTAATAAGCGCTGAAAGCAATTTCCTCCCTGCTTTATCGAACTCTGAGAGATGGGTAATAACCACATATAGCAAGCCCTGACTCTCTTGTTTATTATTTATATCGGGTTGATTAGGATCCGCGAGTCACACAATGTGTCGGCGTGACGCCGTTGTTCACCGGGAGAAACATTCACGTTGTGTACGAGGACCTGATTTACTTATCCATCTGCTTGCATGTGAAATTGTTTCGATGAAGACCTGGCTGCTACTGTTACTGGGCAGGTTGTTGAAATAATGCCCAAAAATAAGCCGAACGAGTGGACGATGAACCTTCATGTATGTCATCATTTTAAAAAGAAACTAATGACAAATGTATTGTTGTGTCAGCAACACAAAAAGACGTCTGAGCACCATTTTTCTTGCACAATATCAGTGTGAAGTAGGATATTAAGGATGACAAAACAATGTACGGTGGGACTTGATTTTATCCACCTGAAGTGATTGTAGTGGTTGACCGATATTTATTTTTATCTTAGCAAGCAGGGTGGCCGATATAAAGATGATATACAGTATATGACATTATACTATTTAATATAAAGATACTAAAAGCACATGCATAACAATTGCTGAAATTCAATTATTTGATTAAATATTTGCTGACTGTTTAAAGTGATGAGAAAGTATAGTGTTTGCCTTTTTATTACTAATAACAGAAAGCAAATGCTATAATCAGGGGTGCACATAAGCGGTGTGCATGCAAAATAAAAAATGAGCTGTGTAAAAAAGTTTGTATCGCTCATTTGCATACCGACATGGTTGACAGCTGTTCACGCACAATCACGTTTTAGATCGACTAACCGTATTACTGTATTTGAAATTAAAATGTAAATATTAGCATTGCATTTTTAAGTGCACTCTAAAATAATTGTATTTTTAATTAATAGGCCTACTGTTTTTTTTTTGTTTGTTTGTTTTTAAATATAACATAATTATTACACTTTATTATGTTGTTTATTATTTTAAAAATAAATTATATATTTAAAAAAAATAACTTAATTAAATAAAGTGCAATGGCACTATTTTTATTATTATTAATCATTTTATTTTTATAGTTATATTTAACGAGTTACACTATGTGCAGTGTGAGCACCAAACCAAATCTCCAGGTGCTCTCATGAGAAACAAACCGAAAAACTTATGTGCACCCATGACAATAATACTTTGTCATATACATTTACTTTTTCATTCAACAGTTCTGTCTAATAATTTATTAGATGTAATTGTTAAAAAGAGAAAGTAAACTAATGAAGATGGACAACAGGAGCTCCATCGCTAAGGCACTGATGTTCTCGCCACTGTCAAAATAAAAGTCCCACCAACACAGCAGACAAACAGAAAAGCTTATCGGTCGATGCCAATAATAATAATAAACATTTTTTAAAAACACCAAATATCGACCAATATATCAGTCGTCCACTAATTGTTCGGAAGTTACTTTTCTGTGACATATTTAATGAAAAAATTTGTTTTTCCTCTTCCAGGAAAACAAATAAAAATACTGATGACATATTTGTGGCCAATTAAATGCTCTCTAGAATTAGAATGCACCCTCCACCTTAATTATAACTCCCACCTGCCACTTATCTAACTCTTTAACATCTAATTCACATGATCATGAGCTTCAGAGTCATCAACCTCCGATGTATTCAAATCTACGACCTCAAATCTACACCAAATGTTTATATCTACACCATATAAAAACCCTTATCAAGTTCTAAACTTCAAAATGTGGACACTTAGGCATTTGCATGCAGTAATTTCTGTACAGCTGCTCTGATTCAATATGTATTTTGAAAAGTGCTATACATATTCACACATTTGACTTGACTATTCAAGGGTGCCATTCTATTCAAGCCAAAATCATTCAGACGAACCCTGCTGTAATCCACGCCCTGGCCTATCTCCAAAACCTCCAAAAGCTGTCAACTGTTGCGTTTCCAGGCTGCGATAAAAGGCCTTGCCGTATCACACGCAACTTCCTGCTTCAAAGGGAGCTACATTAATACAGGGAAGAAAAGTGATTCAGCATATTAATTTCAGTGTCAATGTTATCATGAGGTTTTTCTGTTGCACAGTGGTGACCTAGAGCTGAGCATGTGTGCATAGATTTGAATTCAGCATAAAAACGTGAGATAAACGTTGTGAGAGTACCGTAACACCTACTGGTCTTGTTTAGTATAAGACTAGACACAGAGGCTAAATAAGCCATAGTGGGCAACACATAAACACAAGCATATAGGCAAGTTAATTGGATGTACAGCATAGGTCAAAGACAGAATAAAATTAATTAAGAGATATTTATTCTTGATTGCAAAATCTACAGAGGCCAGTGTTGCCATAGTGATACCACCACTCAGCAATCTTTTGACACAGAATCTTTACCAAATGCATTTCATAAAATACAGAACGACCACACTACACAGAGCTCTTCTTTTAGACCCTGACACGGCTCAAAATGCAGATAAGTGCCTGAACCCTGCCGCAAGATTCTGCTCTGCTGAACTCTTAAACTCAGCCTGTTTTCACTGGCATCTGCAGACACCTAAGCCCACATATACAGAGACTTTTAAAGAACAAGAGCCTTTAAAAATTCATCTACATTTTCTATTCAGCTCCTCTTCAGTCTCCATTAGGACTTCCAAATCGGTTACAAAAGCATTAAATGTTAAAGCGCCGTTCAACACCAAGGAATATTGACAGATAAACACTTTTATGCTTCACACTTTACCTCACAGTGTTGTTTTAGCAAGATCAAACAGGTCATTCTACGAAGCAAGTGCCTTTTACACTTTCATAAACTTATGTATTTCAGGCTAAATTATACATGTGAAGACTAAATATATATTTATGAAATAGCTTCATATTTTAAAGTTTGGGCCCTTTTTTCAGCAAGGATGCATTAATATGCACAGATATTTATGATATTTACTAATATTGTAATTTCAAATTAATGCTGTTTTTTTAACTAACTCCTGAACAAATGTATCACTTTGCACAATAATAGCAAGCAGCAAATCAGTTTTCAACATTGATAATAATAAGAAATGTTTTTTTCTTTTTTAGACAATACTATTATTTGTCTGTAACACACTAATGCACTGTAAAAGTTGGCATTGGCTATTCATTGTCCATCAAAAATTATATTTACAGTGCATATGTAATGGGTAAACTTATTTTACAGAATGACCCAAATGCTGCACTGGCCAAAGCACCTCAGTTTGAGTATAATTTATTTAAAGGCAGAATTCGATATTCCTTGGCAAAGCATCTCTTATTTTTCTCTCTATGTATACAAAGAAAACATTGGCCAGATCCAGCAAACTATCACATCAGCAAATGATACGCATACTCCTTCTGAATAAAAGAAACCATACACTCAACTTGTTTTGTATGCAGTGTTTTGGGCCAGCAAAGAATGATTCAACAGTGAAGTTGTCAAAAACAGTAATAATGTTAATGTAGCATATTTTGATTTTAGCCAGGGAAGATAAGCTAGCAGATTAGTTTTAATTAGACAGTGTGCGGATAGACCGCTGGTTCTAGGGAGGAATCTGTCAGCATTAGTCTACATCACGCAAAGCTGCAAATGAACATGAAACACACACACTCATGAAGACTCTCTCGAGCTGACTGTGAGCGTGTAGCCCGTCTGCGGTCATGTCTTATTCATCCATCTTTTCCCCTGATTAAAGTGTGTGGGAGAGACACTTTCAGGGCACACAAACTCTCCCTGAGAGAGGCCACAACCACGGTCCGGATGAACTCTTTGGCCGCATTTATGTTCTCAACCAGTTCCAATTTCTTTATCAGGCATCTGGCACTGCTCGGATCTTGTTGTTTTGCCGTTTACAAGCATGCATTTGTGAGATTGAATGTTTCGGCAAAACTTTCAAATGGTTCTAAATGCGATATGTACTGAGTCTGACCTACATTTTTACACTTTATCCAATTCTCCTCTTAATCTGGGATTTTTCCATCATTGCCACATGACAGACAGGCTACAAGAAAACAACACATACATGCACATAGGAAAAATAAATAAATAAACAAGCCAACCAAACATTAAAAATTAACTGATTAATGAATGATAATAATAATAATAATAATAAGGCAAGAGATGCTATTTTTACACTGGTGAAAATAGCAGTATTTTTTAGCGATACGCTATTTACACTAAGTGCAAATAGCAATAGATTCTATTTACACTATGTTAAAATAGCAGGATTTTCTGCTATTTATACTACTTGTTGCAAATAGTGGCAATTATCTGCACCTCAGCATTGCAGTACATTATTAAACAGTATGCAGTAACAATATATTGAGTGTAAATTATAATTTTAATTCAAATTATTAAATGAACGCCACGTTATTGGGACAATAACGCCCTCCCTACACCTATCCTAACCCTACCCGACACTTTATTTTCAAACTTTTGATTCTTTCCTCCATTTGTATTGAAAATAAATGCCTTTGCGAAATATGAGATTTGAAAAGGGAGAAAAAAAGTTTGGCAAAAGGTGGGTTCGAACTTGTGTCGATCGCGTCAAAATGCACACACTTAATCATCTACACCACAGCAGATGATGTTTCCAAAGCGTCTTTTGTAGTGTTGACTACCCCAATCATACGTTGATGGGCAGAGTTAATGTAAATAGCCTCTGCCAACAAGGTGGGCTATTTGCACTTAGTGTAAATAGACACTCCGCAATAATAATATACACAGACAGAGACATGACAGATGGGCTACAAGAAAACATCACACACACACAGACATAAATAAGTACATACATACACACACAAATAAATACATAAATAAATAACCCAAACATGAATATATATGTATGTGTATATGACACTGACACAATTTTCATAATTTTGGCTTTATATGCCACCAGAATAGAATTAAAATTAAACAATCAAGATGAAATTGAAGTGCAGACTTTAAGCTTTAATCTTCCCATCATTCTGGTACAGGTTGATCTTAATTTCAGCCGTCCAAAGAATGCTTTTCCAGAAGTGGTTTGGCTTTTTTTAGAGGTTTTTTTTTTTTTTGCCAAAGTCTAATCTGACCTTGTGTGCACCTTGTGGTGAACCCTCTGTATTTGCTCTCGTGAAGTCTTCTTTTGATTGTAGACTTTGACAGTGACGCACCTACCTCCTGGAGAGTGTTCTTCACTTGGCTGGATGCTGTGAAAGGGTTTTTTTTTTTACCATGGAGAGAATCCCCCGATCATCCACCACTGCTGTCCTCCGTAGACATCCAGGCCTTTTTATGTTGCTGAGCTCACCAGTGTGTTCTTTTTTTCTCAGAATGTACCAAACTGTTGATTTGACCACTCCTAATGTTCCTGCTATCTCTCTGGTGAATTTGTTTTGTTTTGAAGCCTAACAATTGTCTGTTTCACCTGCATGGAGAGCTCCTTTGACTGCATGAAGTGGGTTCACAGCAACAGCTTCCAAATGCAAATGGCACACTTAGAATCAACTCCAGACCTTTTACCTGCTTAATTGAGGTAGAAATAACAAAGGAATAGCCCACATCTGTCCATGAAATGGCTTTTGAGTCAATTGTCCAATTACCTATGGTCCCTTGAAAAAGGGAGAGGTACATATTAAAGAGCTGTGATTTCTTAACCTTTCCTCTAATTTTGAGCTCCCTGCATTATAACACATCTACCAGAGCAGCATTTCCTTCCACATGTATCTGATAGCACCACATTTTAAAGTGATTTCAAAGAGATGTATATTTGATATCATAGCACAGTTTTTTAATCTACCTCGGAGCGTACACTGTCACTGCCACTGTGAGAGTGAGAGAGAGCGAGAGAGAGAGAGAGAGAGAGAGACTGCTGAGCAGCCCGGTGGGGAAAAAAAGTGTTTAACGCAACAGAGATGAAACCAAATCACATCTGACACTCTGTTATATCAGTGTAATTAACATAGGGGGACAGATAGATGCTGAGACACCCTTGTTGCTTGCTCTGGTTCAGCGGCCAAGCGTGTGATTATGCCGGAGTGTTCTCGTCTCTAGCGTGCCCAGCCCTTCCACTATACTCTCCAACAATGGAGATAATGGCTACATTTAGGCAGCTTGTAAACTGCGATTCTGATCCAGCAGATGATGCTTTTTGTGATGGGGATGGATGAGGAAGTGGCTGATACATTGATGTGGTATGTGGCACACAAAGCTCTGAGTGTATAATATTAGGGAGATAAAGGACATAAATGAAGGGTAAATGAAAGGAAATTAAATTTTTGCAGTTCAGAATACAAAAGATAGTGACACTAAGTGCTTGGACATATTCATGCCAAGCATTCATAATTGTTGATCGCTTCAAAAATGAACAGCTTTGAATACATTTAAAAGTGAAGAAGAAGAAATGTTATATTATTGGCTGAATCAACACCACCAACAACACACTTCACCTTAATATTTCCCCACTTATTTTCTTCACAAATCATGGAAAGTCAGCCAAGACTTGGTCTCCAAAGTCAATCCTGGAAATAAATCCCCTGACTGTACCACCAGCTCTCACCAGGAGGACCTCAGCTGCATAAAAAAAGCCAGAAAACAAATGTGTAAACACTAATTGGCAGTTGGAGGGCATACTACATTAGGATGGCTAAATTATTTATGACATTCCATAGCCTCCTTTACTAGTAATTAGCATCCACACTAACTAAACGAAGCGCTTTACAATGCATTAGTGGCACTAAATCATGTCCAGGAGTGTGCAAGGTTGTTGAAGATTTATCTTGGAATTGTTGAGGTATTGGAGACTAAATGTTTTGGCTAGCTTAAGAGTGCTTAAAATATTGAAGTGTTCTTGCAAGTCAAAAGTCAAGGTAGCAAGCCACTGAACAGTGATAGGCCTATGCATCTAGCCACCTTTATAAATATTATATTTATTAATAATGCATAATACAATCCAATATACTCTACCATTAATGTTTTTGAAAGAAATCTCTTATGCTCACCAAGGCTACATTTGTTTTATCAAAAATAAAAACAGTGGAAACTGTAATATTGTGAAATATTATTATGATTACTATATTTTAAAATGTATTTCATTTCTGTAATGGCAACGCTGAATTTTCAGCACCATTACTCAAGTCTTCAGTGTCACATGATCCTTCAGAAATCATTCTAATATGCTGATTTGATGCTCAAGAAACATTTAATTATCATCACAGTTAAAAACTGTGATAATAATTAACTGTGAAGTGCTGCTTCATATTTATCGCCTATGATGATGAAATTATAAATGATCAATTTCATGCATCCTTGCTGAATAAAAGTATTAATGTCTTTATTTACTTTTAAACAGAAGAGTGCAGTAATTATATGGGCCACATTCAATACCATATGCAAAAATATATTTATATTTTAAACCGGTCAAAACAATATAAGTAACATTAACTTTACACAAGGATGAAAAGATAACAAATTGGTCTTCTTGGATTGTACAGTATGCATTAAAAAGCAAATAATTTCTACCAATAAAAATGCTAACTTGATTTCAAAAATATCATCTTCCAAACAAGAAACCCTAATTGCCATTAATTGAGCAAATGAGATTTAGCTCTTCTCTTTGTCACTAATGGTGCCATTTCAACTTTTAAGAAGGTGAAACAAGTAAAAGAGCCAAAGACAAGCAGCACAGACAATATCTTCATTCATGCCCAACAAGTGTCTCCAACAAACGTGACCCTGATACATTTGAAGCCTCCCAACAAACTAAGGCGGAAACCTGAAGGATGCATTTCACAAATGTAAATAACTCCTTTATAAGCCAACATCGTTCAGCGCAGGAGGGCGAATACCTCCAGGCAGGACTTCTCGAGCACATGTTCAGTTATATAAAGACTGTATACAAGAAGAACAGATGGTTTGACAGAGGAGTGAAGGAGGCCTTAGATGTGAAACTAGAACAGTCATCAGCAACTCACAACGCTGTTTTCCCAATTCTCACAGCAATCGAGATTCACACCAGGAGAGAAGCAATTCCCTGAGGTTGCATATCAGAGAACCTCCACTGTCCTTCAAACTGATGAAGCCATTCAGATGTAAAAGCAACCAGATGGTCCTAAATAAATTCTAACTAGATATAGTGATAAATGCAGAACATAGGTAAGCACTAAACTGGATTACTGTTGGAAACGTCCTGTTTTAAACCAACAAACCAATGCCAAAGTTCTGCAGTTGACCACCATGTTTAGTGAATCGCATGAAAGCGCAAATAAAACAGCACACCTCTTCAGGGAAACGTTATTTGACAAAGCTCATTTACGGCTTGTATTTCATACTTAAGACTTTCAGTGAGGTGTTTCAAAGAGATCCTTGGAGCATATGACAACAGGGTCTATAAGAATGACCTAATCTCAGTGAAGCAGGACTACATCAGAAGCCATTGATGCGTGCCAGGCTTACAACTTGAATCTTATGCAAATCGGATGCTTTATTTTCCTTCTGAATGCATGACATCAAAGGCATGATGGGAAACGTGAATCATAAAATAAATAAATTACATTGAGCTTAGACCTCAAAACACCACTGATAAGCTTCAGTGGACTGGACCCTTTTCTCCACCCAATCAGAACATCTTTTAGAGCTAAAATGTGTCTTAAAATGGCGCGACACATACATTATCAAATGTTTATACAAACGTATTTCTTATTATTACTTTTCTTTCCAAATTTTAGAACAATATTAAGAGCCACAATAATATGATGACCAGAAGTTGTTAAATTGTATATTTTAGCTTCTGAAGTCTCTCAGCCGAAGTGCATCTTGGGATACTTTTTAAGCAGTATGGAAAGAATTTACATGTACGCCTATGCTGGGGACAGTCCTAACAATCAATCAATCAATCAATCAATCAATCAATACTAAGAAGAAATAATATAAAAATATTTACAAATAACAATAATATTAGTAATGAAAAATTAATTAATATTATAATTAATTTACTTTTATTTATTTTTTT
Organism: Onychostoma macrolepis; assembly: GCF_012432095.1. NCBI lineage: Eukaryota > Metazoa > Chordata > Actinopteri > Cypriniformes > Cyprinidae > Onychostoma > Onychostoma macrolepis. Next base: position 15,290,744 of record NC_081155.1, read on the forward strand.
TGGTAATTTTGTAAACTATATATCAAAAGGTTATGCTAATAACAAGCAAATTCATTCATGCATGTCAATCATCATAACTTTTGTACTGGAAATGCACCACAGTGCCTCCTGAATAACATAAAGCAAATCCTACATCCGAGCAGTGATTGAAAACAGAGAGCTGCATATATCGCACAAAAGGCACAAAAATTATTGTTAAGAAACATTGCTAGGAAAAAAAATAAATAAATCACAAACTCTGTCCTTGCACTCTTCATTCATCTCTCATAAAACCTCCAGCCAATGAAGACAAAGCTCTCCAGCAGGCATGCAAGCAGGGAAAACACGCTTGAGTAGGCAGTCCCTGAACAGGACAAAATCTTTCAAAATGGCTGCCTCAGTCCGGAAGATAATTATAGGAGATTTACAGCTGCGGGGATGAGGGACGGGACCTGGAGGGCAGTAACCCTTGCCTAAAATCGCTGTGGCTGTCTCACTGACAGCTACTAAACAAGTTAATAAAGCTAGATGTAATATGTCTAGACAGGGCCTGAAAACGCTGGAGTATCTGTTTTGATTTATTGTATTTTTTGTGCAAACAGGCACAAAGAAAGACAATAATGGATGAGGTGGTTCATTTGAGAAGGATGAGTCTAATTCATATAACTTCACCTCATACTGCTGGAGAAATGATTTCACATATAAAGGCCCATCTTAAACGAAAATGCACACAGAATCTATAGTAGAAACATCTCTGTAAATCCACTGCCTGTTACTTCCGATTACAGCTCTGGGACAAATCTGTTAAAACCACTGGTCTAGGATCAATTTTCCAAAGCCAAATAGAAACAATTAGTAGAAGCGAACTATGAAATCTGATTCTTCATCAGTGGCTGCAGACTTCATACATCTCTTAGCTACTCAAAACGCTTTTTCTTTTTTTTAGGGTAATGTAATTTTTTAAAGTTCTAATTACGTTCCTTATTTAAAATGATATCCATTATCCACATTTAAATTAGGAACCTTCTTCAAAACCGCCTTCTCTATAAAAATGATTTTGCTGCCTCCTCCTGCTGATTCCTTCTGTAAAATGTTGGCCGTCTCCTTTAACACCTTGTATGTTAATTGCAACACTTAACCCAAAATTCATATGGAAAAATCTACCTTCATTTAGTCATCATACTGGTCACTGTTCATGATTTAAAAATACATGCTTATATTATACCTAATAGATTACTATGGTGCTATTTTAATACCAGTGGTGCTTAGGTTGCTTACACATCATGCCTTGCATTTTAAATGCACTCTGAGTAAAATCATTTGTGACATATATAATATAATATAAAAGCACAGATGCACAGCAACAAAACATAGCTTAAACATGAAAATCTATTTGAAAATCACATAGAAAATCTGCCTTTCTTCTCTCTCGCACTCATATCTCACTCACTCACACACACATATCTCATCAAACACCACCTGTCTGTAACAAAATCCAAACACCCAGGCAATACTCTGCAGACTTGCTTAAATGCAAGTCCTTAGTTCTGCTTAACTTCAGCATTTAAGGACCAGGTCATTTTTTGCCTTCAAAATCAACTAGATGGATCTCTGAATTATTGAGATGTGAAGTATTATAAAGTCTCCTATCTTGCCAATCCAAAAATCTCCAATCCAAAAACACAGACAGCACTGCAGCCAGGAGGCTCTAGCCAACAACCTGCTCTACAAGCAAATCATTTCATCGGAAAAAATATACCGACAGTGCAGAAAGATACTGCAACAAAGGGATATTTGCAGACTTTGCCCCTAGTCAATTTAACTAAGGCAATTTAGAACTAAATTCCCAAAGGTGAATGGTAATTTAAACTGAACATAATCTTTAGTAACACTATGGATTACATTCCAGCTCATTGCAGAGGCCCTATTGTGCTTGATCTCTTTGACAAACAGGTGGTTAACACTCTGAACAGGTGTTTTCTGTAAACATTTAGATTGGCTCTACTCAAAAGACTAAGCTGGTTTGCTGGTCTTAGCCAGTTTAAGAGGGTCTTCCCAAGCTGAAAAGTGCCTAAAACAATGTAACACCGGTCTGATCAGCTGGCTTAGAATGGTTTAAGGTTATGTTTTCAGCAGGGATGATCATTTCAGGACAGGCTGGGAAAATGCTCATCATAAAACCTATAAACTCATAACAACATGTGCATGCCTTCACAGAAGTTGACGAGAACCTTGAAAGCTTAACAAGTCAGCATGGACTAGAAAACTGCATAGCATATACTATGGCAAAGTAGTACAGGATGTTGCGGACTTACACTGCTGTTTTTTCCAGTCCAGTACACGACTGCGTGGTTGTGCGCGGAGTCTCCAGCCAGAGCAAAGGTGCTGCTGGTCAGTTTGGGTTCGTCTGGTCTGGAATCCGATAGTCTGGCATCGTGCTCATCATCCTTGTTCCAGCGAACTTCAGCGCGTTTACTCTGTCCGTCCACCCGCAGACCGGAGCTCTTTCTCTGCTCCTCCGAGCGGGCATCAGCGCTCTCCAGAAACTCGGGCACGCTTCTTTTCCCTCTCCCTAATGCGGCGTCCTCGGGGTCCAATTCGGATTCACTTTTCACATATTCATCCGAAAACAATTCTTCGTCTAAAGCGGACTCGGTGAAGTTCCCCAAAGGCGCACGGGAGTTTATCCCCTCTGCGTTCGGCGCGATCCCTGGAAAACCATCCACCTCTCGTCCAGTGGGTACTCCAACATTCGGGTAAAGAACTGTGATCAGCTTGGGTTTCTTTTGATCCTGCCTCGGATATTTCCCAGAATCAGGCGGGTCACGCAGATGCTCATCCCCTGCGTAATTCACTTGCATTGGCGACATGCAAGGCGCGCAACTTATATCTGCCTTTACATTTGGAAAAACATACAAGGAGGAAAGAATTAGCCAGGTAGAAAGAGTAAAGTAAGCGCCAGGGAATACAACCAGACGGGTCTCCATCGTTAGAAGAGATTTTGGGGAATGCTTCTCCCCTCCCTCCGACTCTCAGACGCGCAGGGAAGCAACTCCAGCGAAGTGTCGGGTTTTAAAGAAGTGCTCCTCAGCTACACCGCTCACGTTCAGGGATGTGATGATGGAGTAAGGCAGCACATAGGGGAGGTACTGAATCCAAGCCAAGCCGCTGCTGCGTCTAGGGAGAGAGAGAGAGAGAGAGAGAGAGAGCGAGTTGGGCATAACGACATCGTGCGTATTACGGTTGAAAGTCTTTTATTTCTATATCAAGAGAATTTCATTAAAATTAATATCAATTCAAGCCGTAAAAGCATTTTACTGTTTATGCACAAATAAATCTGATCTGCCTGGGTTACCATTTCAACATTTCTAATTTGCCTAAATATGCAACGTTCATAAATTGTCTTTATAGAAACTATAAACTAATAATAATAATAATAATAATAATAATAAATGTACAAGTTATGTCATATAGCCTATAGATAGGCTAAAACAAATGTACAATCTAATATGATACAGCTCTTTTTCATGCATTGAAAATGAATGGTAGCCTAATAGAAAATGTCAAGCCTCAAAAATGAAGAAAAAAAAAAAATTATAAAATTCGTCCAAACGATTCAAGACAATTTAAACCATAACAATTATGTCATTGTGTGAATCGTAACTCTCACGAACCATTTGCTGGAGGTGAATCTATCACCGGGAATGGTTTTGTTCATGAGAACTGACTCGGATCTCAAGTTCAACTCACTAATTCAGTGATTCATTCGCAGCGGTTAACACCTCACTAATGTGGAGGATTATCAGGCAATTATTCGCTAATAGGCCTACATGACTTCAGAAAGCTTGACACTTAGCCTACCCTACCACATAACTCATCTGGACTACCTTTATGGTAAATTTATGGTGAGTTTGCATCGTTTTGAAGCTTGGCATCTCCTAATTAACGATGTCTCAAACAAGTCTTAACAGGACTCATTTCAGCATTCTTTCTTTTGCGAAACACTAAAGAAGCCAGTTTCTCGATTTGGAACGAGATGAGGGTAAATGAAAACAGAATTGTAATTTTGAGGGTGAACTATTCCTTTAAGATGACTCTTTGCACAGCTCATAACAGTGACTGCTACAATCGCTAAAACGCATAAATTGACTGGATGCCTCATTTCATATCGTACTCAATTTTATTTTTATTATACCCAATAACAATAAACAACACATATTCCTGAATGTGCTGTTTCTCGTGCGTAGGGCCAGATCTTGAAGGTTTGGCACGTGCACGCGCGCAGCAGTGGCATTTATTCTCCTGTCATCCACGCGTGCGAGGATGCTGTGGCCAGACAAGGCGCTCTATGTTGACAGGGACAAAACTGCAGGAGCTCAGCATGGATAACTAACAGGCCTCACACATCAGCACACATGGGCTGCAGCAGTAGGATACCTTTCTTTAGCAGAGACAGAGGGAGTTTTAGATGATCACATGCTGTTTTATGTTGTCTGTGTGTGTGTTGGGTCAGGTTTTGCTTTTATTGTGTAGATCAAATATTGCAAGGATAGTCGAACCAGAAAACACCTAGAGATCTGAAATCAGTACTGAATACTAAAAATGGTAAAAAAAAAAAAAAAACTAAAACGTTTTCATGAGGTTTAGGTTGTTTCAAGATGAAGTTAGGAGATATCAAAGTGAAAATATCATTAGCTTAGTACCCAAACAGTAAAAAGTATAAAACGCAAAGTTCCCATGATAGAAAACCAGAAGTGTGCAAGTGCATGTTAGTTTACAATTAGCCTACAAAAAGTTTGCTAAATTGGACACAATCCCCCTTTAGGGATGTTCTGAAGGGTGAAATTGATTTAAAAAAAAAAAAAAGATATTTCATTTCCTATTTTCACAAAGCATTTTTTGTTATTCTAAAAATGCATTAAATGCAATAAATCGCTATAATTTGGCATTACCAGTCAAGAAAAACCATAAAATGTGGTGTATTTCTGTGCTCTTCTGCAGCCCGGGGGGACCAGAGGAGATTGTATTGATAACAGCTAAGCGCTTAGCATACGATACACATTCGCTCAAATTAGAAGGAAGATGGATTTTTGCCCTCTCCCGCTGTCTCGACACTAACCCCTACTGGTTACATTATGCTGCAGATTACAGCTGGGCTGAGGTGGCAGAGTACTTGCAGGCAGGTGTCGGAAAAGGCGATTAATACGGATCTGAAATGATATTTGAGTAGATAAGATTTTAATCTCAGGCAATTAAGCGCAAGAGAGCATATGCTGAAATTGACTTTATACGCATAAATGCATCTGTATTTGCATACTGCTTTTCTTGCATGCACAAAATTGGAAAAACAATGACAAACAATGGCTATGTATTTCAAGAAATAAATGTGCGATGCAACAAATGTGCATTCATCAGGAAATGGCACGTTTATTTTTGCTGACTGCTTGCTTTCCTCTTAAACTCGAGATCCGTAAACCCCTCACTACTGACCTTTTCGCATGATCTAGACTTCCCAATATAAAAGATTTACAGCCCAGGTTATTGATGGCTTGAACATGTGGTTGATACCTCTGGTAAAATGGCAGTTCACACAGGAAATCACTGTTTTTCAACACAACTGTTCTCTCATTATGATTACAAGCTGCAAAGGTCCCATTTTTAAAATATACTGTGCTCAGACTGATCAGTAACATCCTCTGCTATGTTGGATCATTCCCACAAATAAAGCCTTGCCTGTCTCCAAATGACAATCAAGGCCTCTTCAGGACGTTCAGCTGGTCTTGTTTCTACAAGCGAACAGTCGGATTGTGTATTTTGCCACCCAAAGCTGCTTTTATAGCATCATTAAAATGTAGTACCAAAACACATTTAGTCAGGATTCTCATTGTTAGTATAATTGTCACATTGTGCATTAGCAGTGGTGGCTTTGACAGGTAAAATTTAACTGTATATGTTCAGAGCGGCTTAGATTTAGATTGTAAGATTACCATAGTATTTTTAAACTCATGCTGGCTAATAATGCTGATGAATTTATCTTTCGTATTTTACACAGAGCAGTCGTTTTCATGAGGGAGTGTTTGGCAGTCTGAGCAGAATTTTAATGGCCAAGATGCTCTAAAGAAGAATAAAAACACCTTTGGAAAGAGTCACACCCCTTTGGTCCTTCACAGCCTAGATGCCCAAATATTTTCATGAATCTTCAGAACTTCATTAAGCAGTGAGCAGAGAGATGCTCATTCTTCCACCTTCTGTGCCCTTGATGAATTTTATGCAAAACTTTTTACATTTTAAGTTTTTTACACGACTTTTTACATCGTGCATAGATTTAATGCCGGCTCACATTATACCATGTGGGATGGGTAAAAGCTACTGGATTCTCCCACATTCAAGTGACTAGGTTGATTTATATATATATATATATATATATATATATATATACAGTAAATATATGAGATATAAGCCAGAAACAAGTTCTGTTTGTTATTTCCTTACAGATCTTTATCACATCTCATGCCAAAAACTGAAAAGATGCTGCTCTTTACCAAACTGTCCGTTATCTCACAAATCCATGCACCGCGTACAACAGCCTGTACATTAATGATGTGTGCTCATGCGGTTTTATCTCGCTCATTCCTTCCTAATTAAACTGTAAAACGTCTTGCACCTAGACAAGGCGAAGCTTAAAAGCCGTTAATAAATTCTCAATGTGTTCCTCATGCTCCTTACAGATTTTTACCAATGATTTGCACCAACTTCATTTACAATGTGGTTTATGGATTGAATATTTTCAAAAAGATAAGAGGGCAATATTCTGCTGAACACATGAAATATGCATGCTGTTATTATTCTCAGTTGTATATAATGAACTCTTAAGGACTAATGAATGGTTTGTTGAAATTGCCCTTTAGAACTAATGTGAGACTTAATTTTTCTTCTTTTCTGTTTTTTAAACCCGACTGTCCAGTCATTACCTGCATCACAACTCTGGACAGCAAGGAGAATGCAATGCTAAATGCAAAACATAAAATGCATCTAACATTACTTGGCAAAATAATAGACTTGTCAGTTCAGAAAATAGAGTAGGAAACACCTCACATATCTTCTGTTGACAAAGGCCATTTGTCCAATCAGGTATTTTGGCACAAGTTCATCCACTTGGTGCCAGCAGAATGTTGTAGATGCCAAAATGAACAGGTTGCACATCATTCTTTGTCATTTGACATTTGCTCATTTTAGTACAAAAAAAAATGAATACATAAAAAAATAGAAATATATAAATAATTAATTTTCCTGTAAAAAAAAATAAAAAATAAAAAATTCACAACTCATGCATTGTATAAAACAAGTTTTGGCTTACTGCAAAATATGTTTCTATAATTTTTACATATAAACTAACAGTTTTTTTTACAATGACATTAATATATGTTGACCCTCTCTACAACATTTTTTCGAAAGAAGCACCATTTTAATTCAGTTTAAAGAGCACATATTTTGAATCAACATATATCTAATCTCTGTTTGCCTGGGGAACACAGCTGGTGAGCTCCCCAGGGTTGCATTTCACCAGGGCCATTTTGGAAGCATTGGCATGTCAAAATGTATCTCCATCCAGTCAATGTAGCCTGAGGGAACAAAGCCTGATCGAGAGCTGTGATCAGAACACAGCTGGAGAAAAAGAATAACAAATTGTTTTTAAAAAACCCATCCCAACCAAGAGGAGGATTACAGAATTACAGTACGGAGTAAACAAGATCAAAATGAAAGCTTGACTCCGAGAAAGACTTGTGGAGGAGTTCTAGAGAGAATAAAAGATTGCAACAAACATAACTTTGACATATTGATGTTATGGGTGCATTTAGCACTTCATCTTTCAAAAGTCAAATTATATTGAAGAATACTCAGAGTCTGCTTAAAGTAGATAAGAAATTTACAGACAAATCTCTTACAATGGTTATTGTGGTTCACATATCATACAGTTAAGAGATTGCCTTTTACTTTCAGAAAATAAGGCCGTACTTTATCTTGAGTATGTGTGACACACATACTCAAAGCAAAGTTATACATAAAGTATACTATTTTTACTTATTTTATAATGCCTTGCATATTTATTTATTTATTTATTTATTTATTTATTTATTTTACTTAAGCTAACTAATCATTATTTAATCATAAATACAGTAAAAAACTGTAACATGGATAAATAGTTACAATTACATTTTATTTCAAATAATTTGAAAAAAAAAACAATGTATCATTTATTATTTAATATGTTTGTATTATACTTTAAATTGTAATTTATTTCTGTGATGGTAAAGCAGAATTTTCAGCAGTGATTATTCCAGCCTTCAGTGTCACATGATCCTTCAGAAATCATTATAATATGTTGATTTGGAGCTCAAGGAATATTTTATCATTGTCAGTGTTAAAAACAGCTAGTCTGATTAATAGCATTGTGGAAACCATGGTCCATTCAATAGTATTTGATGAATAGAAAAGTAATAATAATAATAATATATAAATATATTTTATTTATTTTTCTACATAAATATATTCCTATATATTTCTGTCATGACAACTCTCTGAGGCATAGGCATGGTGATGTACATGACAAAGTATTTGGTCTTGGCGGAATAGATCTGCTACGCTGCTGCGGCAAAGCAAGTACCAAGACTTGCTACTGCCAATACATCCACAATATGCTGCTGTGAGCATGTAAGAAATACGGCTGCTGCAAATATAACATAAATGAATCACCTCGTAGCAGATCTATACAGGTGGAGCTGGGGAAGGTGGAGGGTTTCTGAATCACACTGCAAACTGCTACAGCAAGCACTAGTCATATATTTGATTGTTGAGCAGAGAGCTCATTGGCTACCTTTACAGGGGAGAACCAATCATGTGATAATGATGTCACTAGGTCAGATTGAGTTAGACCTTGGATTTTTATTTATTTTATTATATTTTGGATGCGATTAATCACTTGACAGCACTAATGTATATGTGTATATATATATATATATATATATATATATACTGTATATACACACACACACACACACACAGTGGGGACATTTTTTTTTTGATCCCCTGCTGATTTTGTACGTTTGCCCACTGACAAAAAAATGATCAGTCTATTATTTTAATGGTAGGTTTATTTGAACAGTGAGAGACAGAATAACAACAACAACAAAAATCCAGAAAAATGCATTTCAAAAAAGTTAGAAATTGATTTGCATTTTAATGAGTCAAATAAGTATCTGATTCCCTATCAATCAGCAAGATTTCTGGCTCCCAGGTGTCTTTTATACAGGTAAGGAGATGAGATTAGGAGCACTCTCTTAAAGGGAGTAATCTCAGTTTGTTACCTGTATAAAAGACACCTGTCCACAGAAGAAACAAGTCAATCAGATCCCAAACTCTCCACCATGGCCAAGACCAAAGAGCTGTCCAAGGATGTCAGGGACAAGATTGTAGACCTACACAAGGCTGGAATGGGCTACAAAACCATCGCCAAGCAGCTTGATGAGAAGGTGACAACAGTTGGTGCGATTATTCCCAAATGGAAAAAACACAAAATAACTGTCAATCTTCCTCGGTCTGGGGCTCCATGCAAGATCTCACCTCGTGGAGTTTCAGTGATCATGAGACCGGTGAGGAATCAGCCCAGAACTACACGGGATGATCTTGTCAATGATCTCAAGGCAGCTGGGACCATAGTCACCAAGAAAACAATTGGTAGCACTACGCTGTGAAGGACTGAAATCCTGCAGCGCCCTCAAGGTCCCCCTGCTCAAGAAAGCACATGTACAGCCCGTCTGAAGTTTGCCAATGATTCAGAGGAGAACTGGGTGAAAGTGTTGTGGTCAGATGAGATCAAAATCCAGCTCTTTGGCATCAACTCAACTCGCCATGTTTGGAGGAGGAGGAATGCTGCCGATGACCCCAAGAACACCATCCCCACCGTCAAACATGGAGGTGGAAACATTATGCTTTGGGGGTGTTTTTCTGCTAAGGGACAATTACACCACATCAAAGGGACGATGGACGGGGCCATGTACCGTCAGAGCATTGAAGCCAGTCAGGGCATTGAAAATGGGTCGTGGATGGGTATTCCAGCATGACAATGACCCAAAACACACGGCCAAGGCAACAAAGGAGTGGCTCAAGAAGAAGCACATTAAGGTCCTGGAGTGGCCTAGCCAGTCTCCAGACCTTCATCCCATAGAAAATCTGTGGAGGGAGCTGAAGGTTCGAGTTGCCAAACGTCAGCCTTAAAACCTTAATGACTTGGAGAGGATCTGCAAAGAGGAGTGGGACAAAACCCCTCCTGAGATGTGTGCAAACCTGGTGGCCAACTACAAGAAACATCTGACCTCTGTGATTGCCAACAAGGGTTTTGCCACCAAGTACTAAGTCATGTTTTGTGAAGGGGTCAAATACTTATTTGACTCATTAAAATGCAAATCAATTTGTAACTTTTTCGAAATTCATGTTTCTGGATTTTTTTTGTTGTTATTCTGTCTCTCACTGTTAAAATAAACCTACCATTAAAATTATAGATTGATCATTTCTTTGTCAGTGGGCAAACATACAAAATCAGCAGGGGATCAAATAAAACATTTTCCCCACTGTATATTATTTAGAGAGTCTTAGTGAAGTAACATATTTCTGTCCATAAAATCACTTTTCACATTTTTATATTAAATAGTGCAACCTCTTTACACATTATTATTATTATTATTTATTATTATTTTATTAGTCTACTTATAAACAACAAAAAAAAGAGCCTTTTTTCTAAAAAAAGACTTGATTTGTTAAAACTTCATCCTTTAATCTAAGGCATTTCTGAAACCGTCCTCACTTGTATAGAGTTGTCAGTTGAGCCGTCAATACAAATCTACAACTGGCCAATTGCTTGTTAATGGAATCGACAGCTCAATCAAGGCATCATTGGGCACTGCCAAACCAACCTTGACAGGGAACGCCTCTCATTTTCCATTAAGTAGTCCTTAAATGGGGAAAGAGTCTAAATGTCCAAATGTGCTTTGCAAAAGCCCAGGTAGAAGTCACTTTGCTCTAATCTTCGATCAGACGTCCTTCTAACACAATTCTAAGTTTAACGATCGTAAGGTAAACCGCATAACCGTTCTTAAATCAGCACTATAGGGTAACTCCTAACTACAGCTCTTACCCGAGCTTTCTTCCTCTGTTTGGAAAGTTATTTCATTACTTTGTGGATTTGGAGGATGCTTTCTACCCTCTGGCGAGGTTGTGTGGGTTGTTTTGAGTCCCTGTCTTAATTTCCCTGTGCATTTGAAAGAAGAGTTTCGCTCTTGACATATCCGACTCTAGCGTGAGTTTCTTCTGTTGCTTATAAAATGCAGTTTTACTCACATTCACTCTCTGTGGAAAACCAGAATATAAGAAAATAATATTTTGAGGCAATCTTTAGGGTGTCTGTGGGGCGTTTTGCACTGGAAGCCAAGTATACATTACTTAACTGACAGGGTGATTCACTAGTTAGAGAGACAGTAGGCCTATATTACAAAATCCTTGAGGCCAAAATTATCTGATGGAATACTCACCGATTTCTCTGACTGGTAGAGTGCTGTCGTACATATTAAGAAACTTTTTTTTCCCCTAAGCACTCAAAAGAAGGTCATGATTTCCTGGGTTCTCAGAATCAGCAGCTCATGAATTAAATAAATTTGCGCTGAAAAGTCATTCCCATCAATGTCACAGAGGTGTTTTGTCATTTTATTTAATGGTTTTGTTTGTTTTAACAACAATTTGCCTTTCTCTGCCTTCTGGCAGTGTTTGCAAACACATCTGAGGTCATCATATAACATCAGTGTAAGTGATAACAGCAATAGTCAAGCTTCAACTGCCATTCACACCTTCAGCTGCATGCTAGTTCTCATTAAAATCTCATAAAAAATCTTTCAAAATGACATTATGATTACACAGCAACATGGAAAGGGGAAAAAGCCAACGATTACCATGTTATTTGCTGGTTCTGGCTGGATCCATCGCTGTGTGACTCAGCATTGCTGTGTTGCTAACAGGCTTATTTGCTAGTAGCAAGCTGGGGAATACACATTGAGGAAAGGATATCCCCCAACTTTCCCCTAGGGCCCTCCCGATGTAATGCGGAACTTATTTGATCAGCCTGTCTGAATCTGGATGAGCTATTCTGCACCAGCATTTGAGCTTCATGCGGACCGCTCTCTTAATACACAGTAACTGTGCCGAAATAGCCCCGCAGAGGGCTAAAACAGCACCCATTACACTTATCATGGGGAGCTGACACAATTCACAGAGCCCAAGATGCATCTTGACGTTCGGCAAAGTCACTGACAACATCGTTAAAGTCTGTATTCAGAGAAAAGTTGAGTTTATACTGAAAGTTTGGGGAATGAATTCAGCCTTTCTTGATAAATTTTTAATTGAACATCGATCAAATTTCAGTCGGCTAAAAGGCAACATGCCTAACATAGCTACTGAATGCGTATAGAACGTATTCCACAAAAAGGCATTTGATTATAAAATATCATGCATTTGAATGAGGCTGAGAAGTACTTCACATCTCAACCTAAATCTCACATGCAGTAGAGTAATCAATCTATATTTGTTGGTTTATTGACATGTAAATTTTAATCTGAATTTCATTTTAAATGGCTCAATAATTTACCTATCGTTAAGCCCCTCCCCTCGAACGCAGATGAGCCAATGGCAGTTGAGTATCAGTTGTATGTGAACTGGAACTCGGACATCTTTAGGATTCATCGGTTTGATGGTGTTTATGCTACAAAAATGGAAAAACGATGTGCCTCAGGTATTTGTAACACTGACTCCTGGTATCATAAGAGGTTGCAATGGAATTTATCTTATTTCCTAAACCCAAACAAAACAGAGCAAAATGTCCCTTAGCATTCGACCCCAATCCCAATGATTTTCTGGTTGTCATACTCTCATTAAGTTACAATTTTCATCTGCTCACGCAAAACGTTAATGTCATCTTGTGCTTCAGCAAGGTATCTCTGGCTAAAACTAGTTAACATTTAAGTTAACGTGTCCATGCTAACGTTCAAATCTAAACAGCGAACTGTTCTCAAGTCATTTACAGTGTAGGTCAAAAACACATACAAAGGTCTACATTTCAGTGCCTCTCCATATTAAACTGGTTATACATGCTGCGGTACATGAACAGTGTTGATCCACGATGTTGTCATTGCGATTGTGATGACCGTAAAATTAAAATCTTTTATATAACCCTCAATAGCAAATTTTGAGTTCCACTTGAATGATGGTCCATTCTGTGTCCAAAATTGATCAAAAAACATCTTGGGACAAGGTTTTCACACTGACAGCTGTCATTGTAAGCGTTTGTTTGTCTGAGTGAGCAACAGTAACTAAGGGGACGGGGCTTACCAAACTTTTATCAAATGTTCTTTAGGTTATAATAAATAATTTTGTAAAACTGCATATAAAAAGTAAATAAATAGCATTTATCATTCTTTAATAAACTATTCCTTAAACTCAGTTAAACACATTTTGTATTCATGGTCTCTGTGAACGTATTTTAGTTGCCTAAAAGTACATTATGTTTAGCATAATAGCACCACAAATCAAACCTAGTGGCCTAAAACTACAACTTCCCAGTCTATATTTTTTCATCACAAGGTGGGAGATAAATGTAACAATGTACAGTATACAGGAGGTAGATGACAATATCCTATAACAATGTAAAACTCTGTGCCATAAAAAACAAGTGATTTCTAGAGCAGAAGTATAAGCATTATGAAATATATCCATTTATCTGCAATTGTTGATGATAATCCAAGCACATTTAATCCACTGAGGCAAGCAGAAAGGTGCTCAGGGTTAGTACATTTGACTGGTAAAAGAAAGAATAGCACTATAAAGGCATTGATGTCTGTGAGCACCTGACCATCCTCGTCTCTAATTGCAGAAATAGTACATTTCAATTCATCATACTTCAATCACAGAGCCAGAAGCCTTGCCTTGCTTTTCTCTATCCACATAATAATGCCACCCGGTACTGTGCAAAATAAATGCAACTCTAGATGTGGAGAGGGAATGCTATTTGCCTTTCAATGCAATAAGCAAGGTAGCTATTTCCTTTGAGAGATCCACAATGTGGCTGCTATTCCAGCAACTTTATTTTACTCTCAAGATCAGAGTCTCTTATTCTTTGTGATATGGAAAGATGGAACAAAATGCAATACAGTTCACCCTAATAAAGCACTTTGCGGTTTCCCATAATGATTCTGGGCATTATGATCTCCAGTATTCAGTGTTTTCTCGGCGAGCAAAGCAGTGTTAAACTTCCACCTCTCAGTCTGGTGGTTGTCATTAAGACACATATATACAGTAGGCCCTATGCAGACAAAAATTAGAAATTAATTAAAAAGAAAGTATGAGCATAATCTCTGCCCGAACACAAGGGGTTATTAAGAAGGGTGATAGAAATATATAATCGGTCCTGAATTGAGATTTATGATGAGCAGAATAAAAGCTCTACCACCTGACATTAAGGCTTTAGCAAAAGCATAAGTCACATATGTTCAGCTCATTAATAAAAGACATCAATAAAACTCCATAGAATCATCTCAGTCTGTGTTACTGACTGTCTACTGCTACTTGGAAATTCAAATCAAGATATGTGTAAAATATGGGAGATTAGTAGATGGAATCGATGGAAAATTATCTGTGTGAATAATACATGACAATCATACTGTCATGTCGTATTGCATATACTCAACTAATAAAATTATATTTATTGAACATTTTTTTATTAAACCCAACAGTCAAATATATATGCAGCAGATTGTATATTGAATAAAAAATTTAAAAAAGTAATTGTGACCTTTTTATTTCAAAATTCAATTTTTTTTTTCTTGCAATTGTGAGTTTGTATCTCACAATTCTGACTTTTTTCTCAGAATCGCATCATATAAACTCGCAAATGCGAGTTATAAAGTCCAGTTCCGAGGAGAAAAAAAGACTGACATGTTCTCAGAATTGTGAGTTTATATCACACAATTCTGAGAGAAAAAAAAAGTCAGAATTGCAAATATGTTTCAGGCAATTCTGAGAAAAAGGATTGTGAGTCAGAATTGTAAGACATAAACTCACAATTGTGAGAAAAAAAGTATGAATTGTGAGAAAAGTCGCAATTACCTTTATTTATTTATTTTTGTTTGTTTGTCTTGTTTTGTTTTTTATTATTATTCATTGGCGGAAACAGACTTTCAAAGGAATTAGTCATTTGGGGTCAGTAATTTATTTTTATTTTTTTCAAATAATCCTGTAAGTAAATAAATAAATGGTTTCCACAAAAATATGAAGTATCACAACTCTCTTCATTAATAATAAGAACAGTTTCTTAAGCAGCGAAACAGCATATTTGTGGCTTAGAAGTGCAAATAATTTTTGCAACCACTATATTTATAATACCGCTTATCATAACATTATTTTCAATAATTTAACAAACAGTCTTTAATTATTCGTTTCGTATCTTTCAATAGTAATAAAACAGCTAGTATGTAAGGAAATGCTTTCTTCTTCTTTCAGAAAAAAAAATATTCTTTCATATACTTGTTGTTCTCTCTGCACTCTTCATATGCCTCATGTAGAAAAAAAATAAGAATGGAGTAAAGCATGACTGATTTATCATATGTTATTACATTTTTGTGTTAATAGCGTCACACCATATGACTCTGGATGCTTCAGTGGCACTTAGCGCATGGAAGTTTGTTTCCATCAGTGTTTAAATTACAGTGGCTGTTACTTTTTCATTCCTGCGATTTTTAACTTCGAGAACCTCATTTGGCAGAGTGAATGTCAAGCTACTGCTTTTACTGTCTTATAAAAACAAGTATCAAACTGTCATCAGAGCACATGATGTGCACCAGTGTTCACAAGCACTTAAAGACAACTTCTTTATCGCTCTGAGAGAAATATTCATCATCGCAGCCTTTCATTCTTCATTTGTCTTAGTTTTACTTACAAGCACATGCAAAAGAAAAGAGAGGGGGTGTTATTTTGCCATTTTGAATTATTTATGCCACGTTTTCCTGTCTCTGAGAGAGCGCCAATGACAAAGTGCTTCTTTTTGCTTAAGGAGGAAAGGATGCTTGAAAACCTGCCCTCTCTTCTTCATCCATACACATAGTAAAAATCAAGTGAAGCTAAAGGAATGTACAAACAGCCTTGATCAGACCCCCCCCCCCCGGGGATCCCTAACAGATGCTTTGGGAAATAAAACCAAAACTAAAACCAATCCATGTGTGATACAGATGTCAGTTCACAGCTCTCAAAAAGACAGTGCTGTCTAAAGCCAGACACCTCTGAAAACCTTCATAAGTGTGTGATATATACACTGAGACCACAAGCTGTTAACCCAGCATAGAAGAGCCTTGTAATATTTCTGAAGTTTGTGACTGAGAATCTTCGTGAATACAAAAAAAAAAAAGGTCTTTACAATGCTCACCAATGCTGCATTTATTTGATCAAAAATACAATCAAAACAGAACTGTTGTGAAATGTAATTACAATTTAAAATAAATATTGTCTATTTGCATATATTTTCAAATGTAATTTATTCATGTGATGCAAAGCTGATTTTTCATGGGATGATCCTTGGGAAATTACTCTAATATGCTGATTTGGTGCTCAATTATTAATGGTTCTACCAATGTTGAAAATAGTTTTTGCTGTTTAATTATTTTGTAGCAACTGTGATCCATGATTCGGCCTATTTTTTTTTTTTTTTATACTTACCCCAAAACTTTGAATAGTATTGTATGTAGAATGGTAATTTCTTAAGCAGCAAATCAGCATCTTAGAATGATTTCTGAAGGATCATGTGACACTGAAGACTGGAGGAATGATGCTGAAAATTCAGCTTCGCGTCACAGGAATAAATCACATTTTAAAATATATTATAATATATAATATATAAAAAATATTAATGTCACTGTATACGCAGGCCTGCTTTGAATCTGAACTGTTTTCATTGACCTCTGCCTTTTTAAACTCATGCCTTAAATTATACTTTCATTTCCTGCTTATTTCAAGCAGGAACCTAATCAATGAGAACAGGTTTAGTAAAAAATGCCCACATGTCTCTGAAACCGTATTCCCTCCAGCGCTATTCAGATCTGGTACTCCATTTGAAATAAGTGGAGTGCAAAATGCATTTGCAATCATGTGGTTCAACCTTTGACACATATATTTAATTCAAGTTTAAACATATTAATGAGTCATTTGCTTAACCCTACAGTATTTGTCTACACTCAACTGCTGTCAGCTTTACTGAGAAGTTGTTTCTGCAGATCTTAATACATGGTTATTTAGTACTTAGCACATCCTCAAGGTTTGCTTGATTTGATTCATTATAGTAACTTGCTCATGAACAAACAAACCCTGACACGTAAGATAATAAACTGAGGAAATAAGCATTTCTTTCCTTATCTGTGATAGATAATTCACTGCTGTGGTATCAAGCTTCCTTTAAGCAATTCTCTGCAGCCTTAGCCTTTGTGACCATGTGGAGTCTCTATTTGTTATTTCCACGGCTAGTTCTAAGCTATTGTCAGTGTGATAGATCCATTCATGTTGTTTGGGGAAGTGTGGCACGTCTGAACCCAGGCTACTTTAAATTCATCACCGTTTTGACCAGCAGGAGAAATGCACTCAAATCATGTCTCAAGAATGCAGCCACTCATTCAGCCACTCTAGGCATGTTTACAGGCCAAAGGAATATCAAAAAGAGCCTTAAACCTATACGTGAAGTAAGCTTGCAATACTACATTTTGAGGAAATTGTTTTTTTGGGGGGGGTTTTCAGATCTGCCTTTGGCATGGACTTGTATGTTTAAAGAAACGGTGTCATAGATCATGCAATAAAAATATTAACAAATACATAGATAGAACAAATTTAAAGTTTAAGACTTGAGAATGGAAGGCTTGAACCCCGAAGTCAACATTGATAAAAACAATTGGTAACACTTTACAATAAGTCTCATTTGTTAATTAGTTGTCCTGTTACGTAAAGAACGAGGATACAATCTGCAAGTAAACTGTTCATTGAAAGTCAAAATGGAATGAGATAGATCCGGGTGATGCAGGCGGTGGCACAGGGACTTTGATGGTCAGACGTGGCGTGATGGATGAAGTGCAGCGTGCTCTGATGACGGATGACGGGAACCAGACACATAGACGATCCAACAAGACGTGAAACCGGAACACAGGAACTGAAGACGGGACACGAAGCACGGAAACAGGCTCAGACAACATAGACTTCATGAAAACGATCTGACAAAGGAGATGAGAAGGTGGTAAGTATTTATAGGAGGTGAGATGAGTGGCAGCTGGTGACGAAGAGTGATTGCAGCTGGATACTGATCAACGGTAACGATCCGGACACACCCACTCACATGTAAACAACAAAGCACGAGACTAGAGAGAGACATTGGATCTATGAACCGTGACAGTACCCTCTCCCCTAGGAACGCCTCATGGCGTTCCCAGAACCTACCTGTCGATTGTAATCATCGATAAGGGAGTGATCCAGAATGTCTCTAGCGGTACCCAACTTCTCTCCTCTGGACCGTAACCTTCCCAGTCCACCAAGTACTGGAATCCGCGTCCCCTCCGCCTTGAGTCCAGCACACGATTGACCGAATAAGTGGGTTCTCCATCTACGAGTCGCGGCGGGGGAGGAACCGGTGTTGGCGGATTAATACGAGAATGAAATACGGGTTTAATTTTGGATACATGAAAGACGGGGTGAATCCTCCTGTACACTGGAGGCAGGTTGAGGCGGACTGCCACCGGACTAATGATCTTGGTGACAGTAAATGGGCCAATGAATTTGGGAGCAAGTTTATTAGACACGGAGCGGAGAGGAATGTTCTTGGTAGAAAGCCACACTTTTGACCAGCGACGATACGGGAGGCCTAGACCGGTGGCGATCGGCTTTGGCCTTGTGCGCAACCCCACCTGGAGTAGAGTCTCACGGGCTCTAGTCCATGTGCGATGACACCTCTGGACGAAGGCGTGAGCGGAGGGACCGCGACTGGATTCCAGACTAGGAAAAATTGGTGGCTGGTACCCTCGCTACACTCAAACGGAGATAGGCCCGTAGATGACACTGGCAACGTGTTGTGGGCGTACTCCACCATAGAAAGTTGTTGACTCCATGAGGAAGGATTCTTGGAAACCAAACATCGTAACGTTCTTTCCAAATCCTGGTTGGCTCTCTCAGTTTGGCCATTGCTCTGGGGGTGGAACCCTGAGGACAGACTGACAGTCGCCCCCAGAAGCTTACAAAAATTTGGACACAAATTGGGGTCCTCTGTCAGAGACCACGTCCGTCGGGAGGCCATGTAACCGAAAGACATGGTCAACGACAATCATCGCTGTCTCCTTGGCTGAGGGTAATTTGGGCAAGGGAATGAAATGAGCCGCCTTCGAGAACCGGTCCACCACGGTCAAAACTACCGTGTGACCCTGAGAGGGGGGGAGGGCGGTAACAAAATCTAGCGATGTGGGACCAGGGTCTCGAAGGGACCGGCAGCGGTTGGAGTAACCCATCTGGGGTCGATTGGAAGTCTTACCAGTGGCACAAACTGAGCAAGCCAAAACAAAATTGTGAATGTCACGAGCCATGAGCGGCCACCAGAATCGTTGCTTGACTAAAAATCTAGTGCGAGTAACTCCTGGATGACAAGCCACATTGGAAGAATGCCCCCACTGAATGACGCTGGACCTCAGACCCTCAGGCACAAATAAGCGATTCGGTGGGCAACCGACCGGGCGTTACCCCTTCTAAGGCCTTCTTGACCTTCGATTCGACCTCCCATACAAGTGTGGAGATGAATAGAGTCTCCGGTAAAATGCACTCGGGAGTAGACGGGCGCTCGAACGATCAAAAATGCGCGATAAAGAATCGGGTTTGATGTTTTTGGAGCCCGGCGGTACGAGAGAGTAAAATCAAACGACCGAAAAAAGTGCCCACCGAGCCTGCCTGGAGTTCAATCTTTTAGCCGTCCGAATGTATTCTAAGTTCTTGTGATCGGTCCAAACGATAAAAGGTACCCCGACCCTTCTAACCAGTGCCGCCACTCCTCCAATGCTAACTTGACTGCCAACAACTCTCTGTTCCCAATGTCATAATTATGCTCGGCAGGAGATAGACGATGAGACAAAACGCGCAAGGATGCATCTTGTCGTCTGAGAGAGCGTTGGGATAACACTGCTCCTACCCCCACCTCTGATGCATCGACCTCCACCACGAACTGACGTGATGAATCAGGGGTTATCAGAATGGGGCTGAAACGAAGCAACCCTTCAGTTTGGCAAACGCAGCCTCGGCTGCGTCTGACCACCTGAACGTCGTTCTGGGGAGGTCAAGGCGGTCAGAGGTGCGGCTAGTTGGCTGAAGTTGCGAATAAACGCCGGTAGAAATTGGCGAACCCCAGAAATCTCAGTAGGGCCTTACGAGACTCTGGACTTGGCCACTCTACCACAGCCTTGATCTTCTCAGGATCCATGCGCATTCCCTCAACCGACACGATGTACCCTAGGAATGGAACAGACTGTGCATGAAAATCGCATTTCTCCGCCTTGACAAAAGCCCATTCTCTAGCAACCTCTGAAGCACTCGTCGGACGTGCTGCACGTGTTCCTGGAGAGAAGAAGAAAAATCAGTATGTCGTCCAGGTAGACATAAATGAACTGATCTATCATATCTCGCAGCACATCATTGACGAGTGCCTGGAAGACCGCTGGACTATTGGAAAGCCGAAGGCATAACCAAGTATTCAAAATGTCCTCTGGGGGTGTTAAACGCGGTCTTCCACTCATCCCTCCCTGATGCGGACCAAATGATAAGCATTACGTAAGTCTAATTTTGTGAAGATGGATGCTCCTTGCAACCTCTCAAGGCTGAAGACATCAACGGCAAAGGATAAGTATTCTTTACCGTGATGTTGTTCAACCCCGTAGTCAATACAAGGTCGCAGAGATCCGTCCTTCTTCCCCACAAAAACCCGCCCCGCTGGAGAAGAGGAAGGCGAATGAACCCTGTTGCTAGAGAATCAGAAATATATTTCTCCATAGCCTCCCTCTCTGGTGTCGAGAGTGAATATAACTTGCCCTTGGGCGGAGCCGTACCTGGTAATAAATCTATGGCACAGTCATAGGGACGATGCGGAGGAGAGAAGCAGCCCGAGACTTACTGAACACCTCCTTCAGGTCCAGGTACTCCGTGGGCACGTTAGACAGATCCACTGCCTCCTCCTGCAACACAGGGACAGAAACAGACGGACAGGCAGACAATAGACAAGACTTATGACACTGGTTACTCCACGAAGACACAGACTTAAGCTGCCAGTCCACTTTAGGGTTGTGACGGGTGAGCCAAGGGTGACCAAGGACAATGGGTGCAAGGGGAGTGTCCAGGATATAGAAAGAGATGATTTCAGTGTGGTTGCCTGATGTGATGAGGGTGATGTCTTCTGTGGCAAAAGTGATGGTGGGAAGTTCTTGTCCATTGAGTGCGTGTACAGCAATCTGATGTGTGAGGGGTTTGAGGGGAATCTTGAATTGGCGTGCGAATGAGTGGTCCATGAAATTACCTTCTGCCCCGGAGTCCAAGAGTGCTTGACAGTCGTGAGTGAGTGTTGACCATCTCAGTCTTACCGGGAGAAGGGTAGATGTTGATGAGGTCTTCTCAGCAGAGATCCCACCCGACAGTAGCCTCATACTTACTATCGGGCTTGGCCTTTACCGGACAGTTGTTAGCATAGTGTCCGGCCCTCCACAGTATAAGCAAAGGCCCTGGGACCTCCGCCTTTCCCTCTCCTCCCGGGAAAGCCGAGCTCGACCAACCTGCATGGGCTCGTGATCGCCGACGGGCTGACCGCGTCCCGCCTCAAATCGTGGACCCTCGGCACCTGCCAGAGGGCGTCTACTCGTAGCGTGACCTCCCACTCGGGCTAGTCGAGCATCAACTCTGAGGGCTAAGGCAATGAGTTCATTAAGAGATTGAGGCAGGTCCAAAGCATAGATCTCTCTCTGGACGCGGTCAGCCAGCCCATGCAGGAACATGTCCCACTGCGCCTCCTCGTTCCATTTGCTCTCCGCTGCTAGGGTCCGGAACTCTATTGAAAAGTCTGACACTGACCTCTCTCCTTGCCGTAAATCAGCCAGCATTCTTGCAGCTTCTCTTCCGCCGGCTGCCCGGGCGAAAACTCTTTTCATCTCAGCGGAGAGCTCCTGGAACGAGACGCAGCACGGATCTTCATTCTCCCACACCGCCGTTCCCCATAACGCCGCTTTCCCAGTCAGGAGGGTGAGTACAAAAGCGACTTTGGATCGCTCGGTCTGGAAAGTCTTGGGTTGGAGAGAAAAGTGCATGGAACACCGGGTTATAAAGGCTCTGCAAAATTTTGGATCACCTGAATAGGGCTCTGGGGTTGGTAGGCGTGGCTCCGACTGGGATGGGCTCTCCGATGGTGTAGGGGGAGCGGCCGGTGTTGGCGGCGCAGTGGGAACTCGTAGCTGTTGGATCTGCTGGGTGAGCTCGGACACCTGCGCCACTAACGCCTGAACAGCGACCAGTATCGTGTAAATTCTTTTCTTGAATGTCCAAACGAGCCATGCTGTTGCTCAAACAGTCCTCCATGGTTGGCGCTGATGTACTCGCTGTATCCATTCTTGGTCAGATCGTTCTGTTACGTAAAGAACGAGGATACAATCTGCAAGTAAACTGTTCATTGAAAGTCAAAATGGAATGAGATAGATCCGGGTGATGCAGGCGGTGGCACAGGGACTTTGATGGTCAGACGTGGCGTGATGGATGAAGTGCAGCGTGCTCTGATGACGGATGACGGGAACCAGACACATAGACGATCCAACAAGACGTGAAACCGGAACACAGGAACTGAAGACGGGACACAAAGCACGGAAACAGGCTCAGACAACATAGACTTCATGAAAACGATCTGACAAAGGAGATGAGAAGGTGGTAAGTATTTATAGGAGGTGAGATGAGTGGCAGCTGGTGACGAAGAGTGATTGCAGCTGGATACTGATCAACGGTAACGATCCGGACACACCCACTCACATGTAAACAACAAAGCACGAGACTAGAGAGAGACATTGGATCTATGAACCGTGACATGTCCAGCACAAATATCTAAACATTTTTAAAATTATATACTTAGAAGATATACTTACTTTAGAAGCAAAATGATTTGAAAACACAAGTCTTTATAAACATATAAATAAATATTCATAATTTCATTCTTTTTGGCACTGTTAAACATTTGACTTAAAAAAAATATATATATATATATATATATATATATTATAAATTATTATTACGTGCTGCAGAAGTACAGTTCTTTGCTAGTTCATGTTAACTAATGTAATTATCTATTTTCAACAAATTAAACCATATTTTAAACTGTTACCAAATGATCAAGTGGTTCTACTTACTTAAAATGTCACGTTTTGGAATTATAACTCAAATATCACAACTCTACAGACTTTTTTTGACTTCAAAATCCATTCAATTTATAATTTAATCATTAATAATTCAAGATAATCAAGTACAGAATTGCAACTATGGAGAATACCCATAATCCCTTGAATAATTTATGTATTCTTGGTCAAAGCACGGGAATTTATGGGGACATTTGATAGATGTTCTAAATTTTTTTCCCCTCTCTCTTAATGTATGATTATGTTGTTTTTTAATAGTTGCGTAAGTACCAACACAACTGAAAACAAATACCAACTACTACAAAAAAATAACAATAAAAATCTGCAATCTAAATTATTTATACATATATTAGGGAAATTAGATGACCTTAATATTTCTATGGATGCATACACAAGCAATTTCAAATTCTAATTTTAAATATATCTACATCCTTTATGTGCGAGTAATCATTTTACAGTGTATTTTACAGTAAATGTACAATTTTAAATCATAATTTAATTTACTGGGTTGGTATATCCACCACTATTTGTCCAATACATTTCTGAATAATTGGGTAATTTAATTAAAAACAGATAGCTTCACGGCTGCCCATTAAATATGCCCCTTTATCCACTAAATAACAATGACTGTTTCAGCACCTGGTAAATTGCACATTTGAATCTTTACTTAACTGCAAACAGATTAAAAACAGAAGCCGAAATACATAATCAGAGAATAATAAACAGCAGGACAATAATAAATGGAGGTTAATGGCTATTTGTTGCTAATGAGACTTTTCACAATCTCAGTTGGGCTTGTACGGCAGCATGAGCTGTTCTTCCACAGATATTTCACTCCAGAACAGTCTCCTTAAAAGTGATTCATTTTGACCAGCAGGCACAAAATCAGGCTGGAACTGTCCAAGGTGCTGGCCTTTCATCTGCAGTCCTCACCTCGTCTGTCTCAAGACACCCAATTTAAAGAGAATAATTTGGAGGGAAAAATAGGATCATGGAGCACTTTTGTAAGAGTCTCTTCAGGCAGACATTCTTAATTTGTTCCCAAAAATGAGGCAGAGAGATCAATTAGAATGTGGGAATATAAGTCCATTTAATGTATGGAGCAGGACGACCAGAATGCAAAATAAGCTACTGTGCATCAAAATGCATTTAAATCTGCATTTGAGTGAGAAATACTGAATGCCAGGAATCTAATTAATTTTCATTAATATTTAAACTGTGTAAAATGCACTGTGACAACAGCATTTGTGTTTATCATGCCATTAAAACACACTCACTCCTTGGACTTGCACATGATGTATTTAAATGTGCTTATTAATTTTTTTTACCACTCATCAACATACTCATAGACACTTTAAGAATAAAACGTATCTCTACGTAGTGCACTTTCAAGGAAAAAAACACATTTGGAAGAAAAGAGTGGAAGCGAGATAAGATAATTAGACAAACTGCTGATCAAGGCATTATAGGACTTTGCATTGGATATAGCTGGAAGCACTGTGTGAAATACATCATTACAAAGTACAGAAAACGAGGAACAATTATAAAACTAACCAATAAAATGAGTGTAATCAAAAACTGGGTGTCCATGGCTGCCCAATAGATCTTTGCCTGAAGTTTCCAAAGAGTATCTCAGGACATTTAAAATAATGATTCTATAGTTTGATGAGACCAAAACTGAACTTTGGGCTCCAGTGTTAGTCTTGGCGGCGATAGCATCAGGTTTGGGCATGTTTTGTTGAAGCACCACAAGACTGTTACTGTATGTTCAGAACAAGGTCAACAAAAGTGACCAGGGACAATTATAAAAACATTAAATTATGAACTTATTTGGAGTGAATATATTTCTGAAATAATTTTCCTGAAAGTGAGTTTTTATAAATGTGCCAAATACATTAATAGGTACGGTAACCATATGCACTTTTTTCATGGATATGTCCTGGTTGGGATTTCTAATTTGCCTAAAATGTCCAATCTTTTGCTTTGTTTGCTGTACTCTGTACAGTTGTCTTACGTTATATGCGTATTTGCATTGCTTTGACCGTTTTCTGTAAACTCCACCTTCTCACCCACCACAGTTTGACAATTGTATAAAATGTCTGCATGCTACTGGTTAAACTACTTTTTAGTCATTACCTTCAGCAAGTATGAAAACAATAATAAAACGAAGCCCAAACCTGAAAATGTTAGGCAAGTTATTGTAACTATACTGTTTTCTATATTCAGTATATATTTGTTTTTTGCTAACGCTGTGATGTTGGGCTGGTCGGAATGCTCACTAACGACAACCTACTAATGGCTTACTTATAGTTGTCTCTGCATATTAAACAAAGTGTATTTTAAACATTGAAAATAATTGAACACTTCCACTATAAAGTGCTCTCACCTTTGTAAAAGGATTTGATAGTGCTTCAGAAAAGAGCAAACCGTTTACATAAGTAGCTGTATTTTCTGTTCTTTTGACATGGAACTTTGACCTTTTTATTTCTCGGATATAATTAGGCTAACCTTTCAGAGCCTATATTCAGACCCCAACAGACTTATTAACTCCCCAGCATTGGAATGGAGACTCTCTCTCACGCTCTCTCACAGGTCTGAGCCGAGTAGCCAATCTCCTGCCCAGTCAAGGAATTCATTACAGGTCAAAACAACCTAGCGCACTTTGAAGCAGTGCCCATTACTCTTTGCTAGACATTTTAGGAGGTCTTACTTGCATGAAGGAACACAACAGCTCTTGGGAATCTTGTCAGATCTAGGTCCAGCAGAGTGGGCTTTGCCCCTTTGAACCCGGAGCCTTCCCTTACCCAATTTTTCATGTTAACCACATAAATATAAGCAGTCGAACTGAACTGGAGTCCGGCGATAAATTCTTGAAGACCTACTTGTCTAAATCCGGTTGTTGGCGTTTGGTCAGACGTAGGCGTTGAAGCGAGACTTTACAAATATCTTTGTTTGATTCGAGAGCCAAATATGCTAATGGTTCGAGTGTCTAAAAACAGGCCATTCAACTTCAGTGTCTGCGTATTCATGATTTAGATTAATATTGCATAGAAGAGCACTTATTTTGCGCTCGTTACGTCTCTCAAGCTAAACAGCTTTTGACTGCCATTTATATTCTCGCTCAGCTTGTTCCAAGTGTTCACGACAGGCCCTCACAAAACAATGGGAAGCCAAGGCTAAAGTTAGCTAAGCAAACAAGCCGTCCAACGAGACCTAATTTCTATTCTAATACGTGGAAGAGATTATCAAGGTCGCACATGCTAAGCTAAAAGCTTCCCGCTCTCCCACACACTGGCGTTTAACCATATGTAGTGAGTCATGGGTGCCCAATCTCATAGCCCGTTTGTGTTGGTGTGCAGCCAGCCATTCTTGTTTTTTGATAACCCTTTCAAACGGATAGCGTCGTATTAATAGGCACCCAGCAGTGTGGCAGCTCGGCTGTTTATATATTTATATCTGCGCACAAAAGCAAGCCGCCGTCTGTCTCCATTGATTTATAGCATTATGGGCAAAAATTGCTTTGTTTGAACCTCTTCTGACCTCGTGGCCATTCTGTGATGCATCTTTAAACGCTCGCTTCCTCTGTTCACGACCTGCCGCTTATACGTTCCGCTGTCAAATCACAGTTGTTTAGCTTATCTCCACCCCTCCCCGGTAAGAGGGCCCCGTTTGGAAATAAAGCGAGACTTTGCGGCTACAATAGCACAAAAGCGTACATGGCTGCAATGCTAATGCAGCGATAAGAGGGGTGTTCAGATTTACAGAGGAGAGACAGATGCTGAATTTGGATGTCCTTGCATATCAATGGAGATACTGCGAGCTGAGCGTTTAAAATATGCTGTTAATGGCAGTCCTCCAATTAGGTATCAAGCCCAAAAATCAATGCCACTGGATTGAGATAATTACGGAAAGCATGCAAATACCAAAGCTATGGATCGAGGATCCTGTGGGAATAGGTCATCCTCGTTGGGCTGGATGGGTAACAGTCTGTGTTCATTATGATTAACCTTTTAGAGTCATTCGATGTTAAAGTAGTCAGTTGTGGCCTGTATGAGGTAAGCTAACAGGGCAGATGCACAACAGCCTCAATTATCATTGAATAGACTGTTCTGTATTTAAGCAAGAGGGTAAAACAGCATGACCATGAGGGCCTTATTGCATTCATAAAAAGTAGCATGCTTTTTAAGAATTATACAGAATAAATGTGTGTATTTTTTTAAGTATTGCATTAAAATAATGCAATTAAATCAATGCAATATAATATTTTTAGTAGTTTTATTATTCATCCAAAAGTGAATATTCTTCAATGTTCTCACAATGTTATTCCAAATGTGTGTGATGTTTACAGAACATAAAATTATATTTTGAAGAATTTTGTGGTTCAAGCAACATTTAATTGGAAAAGGAAATTTTGATAGTCGAAAGAAAGTCATACAGATTTGGAACAACAAAAGAGATTTTGGGGAGATTTTTTAAGTTTCACTAGAAGATAAAGTTGTTTCTTGTAAATTATGTGCAATGATATAGCGAATTTCAAAAAGTCTGAGAACACAAGTAAAAATGTTTCTATTTTGATTTTTTTCTTCTATTTTAACAATTTATACTTCAAATTATATTGAAGTTATACTATAATATCATAATGAAAGTTTAAAATAAAATTAATAAGAATTTACTGTGTTCCTCTTTTGTTTTAATGATAGCAGCATTCAAGTTTGAACTCCACAAGTTTGTATAAATCTTCCAAAAGTTTAAAAGAGCAAGAACATATGATCTTTTGTATTTTACATGAATAAAAGTTACAGAGATTTGCACAAAACTTTTCATATTTTACAACAGAACATTAGACATGGATGGATGGATGGATGGATGGATGCATGCATGCATGGATGCATGGATGGATGGATGGATGGATGGATGCATGCATGGATGCATGGATGGATGGATGGATGGATGCATGCATGGATGCATGCATGGATGCATGGGTGGATGGATGGATGGCTGGATGGATGCATGCATGGATGCATGGGTGGATGGATGGATGGATGGATAGATGGAAATTCAGTTTAGTTTCAGACTTTTGACTCCCATTGTACACTGTAACTTGATGAATGTGTTTCACATAATAGCTGTTACTCTGTGTATTTTATCACAGCTGGAATGTAATATTGACCAATCAGCATTCATGAATGAAACTATAATCATATTCATTAATTTAACCACAATTCACAATTCAAATACTCTTAAATTATTACCGTTGATTTAGAGGGGGAAATCATTAAGAATGAAGTTCCTCCCACTGATAATGGTTTAGCGACTAATTCATTAAAGCAATTATGCAAATCAGGTAACGGTGCAAGCGTTCCCATAAACTATATGCTTTTCCCAATCCTCTGGAGTGCTCGGTTGTGGATGATGGAGCAGACAGCTGTGATCTGGCATACTTTACTGTGACTGTGTTTGGATCCAAAAAAATAAGTGCATGTCTCTTAAATAAAATACCCTTTACCGCCTGCTTTCCACGGGTGGTAATGGCATTAACTGCACCAGGCAAAAAAGGACTCTCATAAAGGCTTTGATGAATAAGGCACAAACTAAGAGGCTAATTTACATAGAATGGAGGCGTGTTTGTGCTCAAAAGAATGACTGACTTAAATACCGGTGGACAGCGAAGACGCAGGTTCTCGCCAACTCTACTGTGGAGCAACTGTTTAGTAAATTCATGTTCTTCAATAGTTAAATTGCACCAATAACCCAGTCTTCAAAATATTTATTATTCATCTAACATTTGTCATGCCAAGCGGAATGTATAAGGACCGTCATCATCTCCACAAACACGACTGAATGTCTTTTCAGACGAACCACTCATCCACAGGAGGGAAATCATTTGACTCTCAATGTGGATATGATTCAGCCGTGAGTCAGTAACATGCAAACACGAACCAAAGCTAATCTGCAGCGAAACCTATTTTAAGTGATATCTGTGAGAGACACCAGTCTCCTCCTTGTTTAATGATGTGGCTTTAAACAGAAGAGGCCTTTGGAGTCATGCATACAAACATCTTTTCGAGTGCTAATCTCGCCAGCAAAAGCACTGACGGAAATGTTTGTTGATGAAGGATTTCTCGATTGCCGACAAGGCGAAAAACAGTAAGAGACTGGAGTTAAAAACAAACTTGGAGAACAGTAACAGTGCACAATGTTTTAGCATAAGAGAAAAAAAAAAAAGAACTGACCTATGTGAGCTAAAAGAGCTGAACACTGATAATCTGAACAAACACATTACACAAAATTACACAAATACTTTAAGCAATCTGCTCAATGAATAAACACACAAGTTAACAGGAAGCATGTTGTAAATATGCTGCTGACTGTTCATGTTTAACTTAATAAATGTCATCTTCAAAATGTTAGTTTGACAGATATTACAACTACAATTGTAATTTCAGAGAGAGTACTGTCAACAAAATTAATAATGACGAGATCATTTTGAGTAATTCACAGGAGGTGATTTCCAAAAGACAAAAATATGACTGAAAAGTATTAAAACAATTCATATCTGTTGCAATACAGTTATCAACATGTTCATATTTTCTCACATATGTGAAATCAAATACCCTGCAATATAGTTTATTTAATTTGATATTTATGTGCATTATGACTCTGAGAATGTGGCATACTGACATTTGATGAAGTGCATCTGCTGTAATTTCCTCTCTCGCCCGCCAGTGTTTATTAGGGCCCAGTAATTTACCCGCAGGAGGCTAACTTACGGCAGTTCACAGAGGTGTTTTGGACTGCACTTACACAATCTTCTAATGTCTCTAAAATCACCTTCTTCCTGTCAGCAGTCAAAGGTCAGAGGGAGAGAATCACTCACTCAAGTATAACACGAAGCACTGCAGCATAAACAACACAAATGTGCACCAAGCGTATGCTTCAGAAACTGCAGATTTATCTATATATAGACGACACATTTGTATTTGACAGATATTATAAATCTGCAGCACTGAAATCATTTATCTAAACATGCCAAAGAGGAAATGGAGTGATACCAATCAGCAAGCGTCAAGTGTATTGCCTCGCCTACTAAGCCAAGTAATTACCGAATGCTATGATTTTAAATCAACTTTAAATTTATATTATATATTTTAGATAGATAGATATAAATGGTTCCATAAAGAAACTTTAACATCTGAAGAACCTTTCTGTTTCACAAAAGGTTATTTGTGGTGAAAGAAGGTTCTTCAGATTATAAAAAGGTAAGAAAGAGATGTTTTTTTTTTAAAGAACCTTTGACTGAATGGTTCTTTGCGGAACCAAAAATGGTTCTTCTATGGCATCGCTTGAAGAACCATTTGAAGCACCTTTATTTTTAAGAGTATGGATACACTGTAAAAAAAAAAAAAAAAAAAGTTGAGCGAACTTAAAAAATTTTTACCAGCTTCAGCAGATTTTTGAGTTTGCTCAACTTATTTTTGTAGGAGATTCTCAATTTTTTGTTGTATAAACCTAAAACGACAAGTTGAGAAAACTCAAAAATCTGCGGAAGCTTGTTGCCTTAAAATTTTAAGTTGGCTCAACTTTCTTTTTTTTTTTTACAGTGTAGATGGATAGATAGGACATTAGATAAAATAATTATATATTAAAATAATAAATAATTAAAAATTAGAACTGCAACAGTAAATTGAAAGTGAAATCCATTACAATATATTGAAATTTCAAGTTATATTATAAAATGTCTATTTGACTTTTTAAAAAACAAATATAAATTATACCCATTTAATAAATATGACTTTTATACATTATTTAAAATATCATATATTTAGTCTGGAACAGTAAATTGTCATTGAAAACCAGAAACATCTGTTGTAATACATTGAAAATTCAAATTATATTTTAAAATGTATAACAGTTTTTTTCTTAAACAAATAAATGCATTTTTATATATTACATATTTATGAAATATGGATACTTAATATTATACAAAATATGACATATTTAGACTGGATCAATAAATTTAATGTCATTGAAAATCAGTAAAATCTGTTGTAATATATTGAAAATTCAAATTCTATTATAAAGTGAATTATTTTTAAATAAATTGATAAATCATGCACAATGTCAAGACAAGCGCATTAAGAAACAAAGTGTGCTGATTTTGAGCACCATATTGATTGTTGAAGAACAATAACAGTGCACTAATAATGTTTTAAGAAAAATATAGAAAGAATTGACTCCAGTAATCCAGTCATAGTACAGTAAACTAATAACTGACCCGCATTATGAACATGAACTCCAAGAAGAAGTCCAATAAAGAAATTGTGTCAGTTTTTAGCACCACATTGACTTAAACTATCCATTATCTCTATGCAAATCACGAGTTCTTAGATTCAACTAGATTTGCATTTGCTTTTACACAAGGACAACTTTGCATAAGGCGGCAAAAGAACAGGTGGTAAAGTTTTGGCAAGCTTAAGGTTCAGGTGATGCTTATGCATAAATAAAACGCTGCATCAGAGCCTCAAATGCTGCCGTTGTCATGACAGTCAGTGCACATTTTGTTTTCTGTCAGGGCTCAAGAATCAACAGCTTCTGTGCTGCCTGTGCAGAAGAAAAGATCAATCACAGTTCAGCATGCAAATGAATGCAAACTACAGATTTCACTAACAGTTTTAAATGCATCAGAAGAAGACCTAGCTATCCTAAATGTTTACAGAAACACACAGAGTGACACACTCAATGCCACAATACAAAGACTGCATTATCTACAAAAAAAATTTGAACCCGAGTATAATAAGAGGCTCAAGCTGAATGCATTTCAAAGAAAATGAAAATGAGTATAATACAACAAACTACTGTGCAATAAACATGAAATGTCACAAAAATTTCTCATTGAGGCAGAAAGGTTGGCTAGGACAGTTAACGTGTGTCCACTGCAACTGACCAGCATGCTGACAAAGAGCAGATGAACGTTAAGAGCATATACATTCACAAAACCCTCAGTGTCATCCTCACACAAAATGAAAAAAAAAAAAAAAAAAGCAGCGAGTCAATAGCTTCTGAGAAAGCCGTTTAGAAGCTAATTGAAACAATTTTCCCTTGCTGCAGGGGAGGCCAAATTACATCGTCTTTGAGCTTGCGAGATTGGGAAAAGGAAATTCTTTGAGTGAACTTGGAGGTTTGCAATTGCTCCGAGACGATGAGAAAAGGCAATTGTGAGAGCGACAGTTGTAGAGCAAATGGCCATTTCTCTGTCATTATCGTTGCTTTACATTACGCTTTCATCATATGACACATCGCCGCCGCCTTTAGCATATCTCAGAAGGAACAAGAACAATAGCAAAAACAACAACGTAGCCTAAATATATATTGAACCACGAAGAGAAGTCATACAGTGACGCCATATGTAGAATGTAAAGCGATATTCGTGGAATTAAATTGGGAAAGGTCTGGAGCATAAGGCATCACGTAGACAAGGTAAGCATCCCATTAACAACACTGAAGGCTACTCAAAAGTTAATGGGGATACGGCAGTGCCGACTGGTCAGAGAACGAGGGAAGACATTTGCATTTAAATTGGAACAACTTCCAAAATCCTATCGACCCACAGAAGTCGAGTGCTGGAGAGGATTGAGTATATATAGTGATGGTGGGATGAAGGAGTGATTGTAGAGACACCATCAATGTGAATCCACTCTGAGGCAGGAAAGAAAGACGTTCATCCATAGATCTTCTCTAGAGGGCAACGGATATAGTGAAGACTTAGAAGAACATTGTGGCTCCATTCTGTACTACTTAAACTACACTTTTTTTTCCCATCAAGGCCCTGTTAGGCCTCTAATGTGGCAGACACCTTATTGATTTATTTTATTTTATTCTTTTGTAAAATATGTTTGATAATATTTAAAAATTCTAATTATATGACATGTATACATAACTAATATACAAATTAATTACAAAATGTTTAATGCTTTGAAATGATTAATTGATTTGATTTGAAGCATACATACATACATACATAGTAGTCAGCATTTGAAGTGGATCAAAAAAGCTCGTCAAAGTTGTCCTAAGACAAGAACGCATTTTGGTTTTAGGTTTTAGGACAACATTGATGAAAGGTTTTGATCCAATTATTTTGTAATTATTTGACTTTTCAATTATATATGAAAAATGTATAATATATAATAATATACAAATATTATATTAAATATTTTGTAATATTTTTAAACGTAAATTCAATGGAAACCAGTACAATTTGAAAATCATTTGATTTGCCCTGCATTGATATAGTGGCCCAAAACTAATTAATAATAATAATAACAACAACAATACTATTTTTTGGCCTATAATATTTTGAAATTTGAATGTAATATTAATAAATGCATTTAATAATATATACACTCACACACATAAAATAATTATACATATGTATACATACGCATATAAATAAATACATATTTTAAAATAAGAAATAATATAAAAGATATTTGAAATCGAATATTGAAGTAAATTGTCATTAAAAACCAGTAAAACCTCCTGTACATCATTGAAAATTCAAATTATATTATCAAATGTATTATTGATTTTGTAATAAAAAGAAATGATATACACTCTTTTTTTCCCTCCTTATGACAGTAAGTGAGACTCCCACCACTTGCCACATATTGACCTTTTCTGGTCAAGCTTTGGTGTCTTCTTCCCCACAAAATAATTCACTAGTTTGTCGAAATCTAGCTGTCTGACAAGGTCTGATTTTATTGACATAAATGTAGTACATGTGTGTGGGCCCCAATGGCCCTAAAAATCCATCCCTGCTTCTTTCTTCACCCTAGACTTTTTCTTTTCATTCTTCAACCTTCCTTCTTTCCTCATTTTGTCATCTGAAGTCTTCCAAGCCCCTTTTTTCCTCCTCAAGTTGCTGTCATATCTAATTCACTGGAAGGCACAATCATACAGACCTGCAGATGGTGTGCTAAAGAGCGACGCCGGTTTCTCTTATCTCTATCGTTCCTGCAGTTTTGCAGGGACACCCGTCGCCAATGAGACAGTCGGCTGCTTTGACCCGACTTTATCTTGCCCCCACTGGACCCTTCTCACCATAGCCCAGCTATTTGCCACTCTCTTAAAGGCAAATAGCGGCTTCCTGCTAAGAAATAGCCAGAAATACCTCAGCAGCCCATCTGTAGTAAAAGGCAGGCTGAGAGGACCAAACGATTTGATGTGTGAGATGTCCATTAGCATATGGTAATGAAGTGAGCTGTTGCACTTATGACAGATTATTGCCATGTGGGGGGGAAACACATTGTGGTGTACTGCTCTAACAAGCGCAGGGATGTTAATCAAATTTAGATTAAAATAATATCTCACCCTCATGTCATTCCAAGCATTTATTACTTTCTTATGACACAAAAAGCATCAGAAAAAACCATGCAAGCAATTGATCAATCAATGTTGTAAACAGTGCAGCTTAATGAAACCAAAATGTGTTTCAAAATGTATTTTGGATGCAAGTAAAAACTTTTCCAATCTTACAGGTCCTACTTTTAGGCTAAATGTGGATGGAATAGATAGCAACGATTTACAATGAATTAATAATGTAATATAAGACATTTGAATAAAATTCAGCAAGGAACATTCCTTACAACATGAATTTTATTCAAATATGTTTTGCTGTCATAGACAAAAAAGTTGTTCTCGTATTGTATTTTCTTGGATTTAAATATATAGAACAAAATATATATTTTTAAATTATTTTAGGTACCTTTGTAACCCCTAAATGATACATATTTCTACCTCTAAGTTAAATTCTTTAAAATACCCTTTGAAGCAGTACTGGCACAGTGTGACAGTTTTGTACCTTTTTTTCTGAGAGCTGTAAAAGCTACAGTATATGGACAGTCCAGTTTTCTTTAGTACGGTGCAGCATTTTAAGGTCCGGATGCAGACAAACTGAGAGCGGAATGACCTGAACCCTTTCCCAGGGAAAATTCCTCCATTGCTCTCTGTTAATGCTTTTCTCTAACTACCTCCATTTCCGCCTGTCTTTCTAGCTGATGGGCTCAGCTTTCTCGCTTTTTTGTTTTCCTTCTCTTTCACGCCAGTCAAACCTGCTGAGTGCCCTGACGAGCTCTTACAGACAAAAGCCACGCTCAGACTGCACATTAAACAAACAGCAAATTAAAAACAAAGAATGGATTATTAAATTACAGAAAATTGTAGGGTTTGTCAAACATCTCTACAATATTACAGGTCAAGTCCCTTGCATAAGCATTCAGCCTAGAAAAAAAAAAAAAAAGACAAAACAAAACAAAAGAAATGAAACGGAAAACCTACTGGTAATCCAATATTTGTACAGACATTTCCATTAACCCTAAAACACAACACAATGACAAGAAAAATTCAAAAGACAGGTAAAACACCTGTTAATAAATAAATACTGATATTTTATAATATATTGCTTTGCTTTGTTTTTGTTTTGTTAAAGCAAAGCAAAACAAAACAAAACAAAACAAAATACTGGTACAATATTTATAAAGGTCTGCCCCTTTTTAAATAAAATAAAAAACAAAAGAAAATGGAACATAAAATAAAATTCAAACTATTGAAAAAGTGTTAACTATTGCAATGAACTATTATTAATTAATAATTACCTATTAAATAATATTAAATTAAATATAATACACAGCGTACTATAATGCATAATGTAATCCAAAACACTGATATAATATACAGTATGTATAATACTTTGATCTATTTGGGGGGGGGGGGGGGGGGCTCTAAATAATGCAAAATATTATACATAATATTAATATTATGTGCATAAATAATTAAACACCTTAGCAACTGTATAGCAACATAATGGTAACCAATTGTTTTGCACAGTCAGGCACTCATCATTTAAAAATATATGTCATATAATATAAATTAATAATACATAACACTGGTAAAGTTAAGCAATATTGATATAATAGTATGAATATAATGTTCTGGAAAAAAATAATATAATATAATATAATATAATATAATTAATATAATATAATATAATATAATATAATATAATATAATATAATATAATATAATATAATATAATATAATATAATATAATATAATATAATATAATATAATAGACAACACATAACAATACAATACAATATAATAACAATTTTTACCTGATACAATGATTATGATGCTAAATAAATACCTGTACATTTACAGGAAGCAACCACTTAGCAACACTTTGGTAACCACTCACAACAACCTAGCACCATAGTAGTGTGTTTTGCACATTTAAGCTCTTATAATCATGTAAGAGACTCAGAACTACATAGAATTCATATAGAGTTACACAAGCTCTTGTAAAGTTGACTTAACTTAAAAAAATTGAGGAAACCCGTTGCCTTAAAATTTAGGGTTTCCTCAATTTTTTTAAGTTAAGTAAGTCAACTTAGTACTTTTTACAGTGTATGATCTATAAGCAGGAACACAGACTTATCTGGTTTCTATTGACCCATATTTTATGTATTCAAGTGCAGCAGTCCTCTGAGGTCTCGTTTCAAATCACAAACATTTGACGTCAACACTCCTAGACAGATGTCATTTTCAATTGAGAAAGGACATGACACTCCCGTCCAAAGAAACCAGTTTGGTCCAGTGTGCCACAGCTTCCAAATTAGATCTGGGAGGAAAATCATTACACAAGTAGATGGACGATCGAATCTTCTGGGGCCTTCCAACCCTCCCTGAGTCCCAGCTGAAATTTGTTTATTTGTATCCTAATGGCCGGCGTGACATTGCCTGTCACATGCCATCTAAGATATGTGACTGCTTCCCATTTGTGTCTACCTGTTCTGCCGCTCAGTATTTCAGCAGCAATAGAAGAGGGGCAGATAACACCCATGACCCTCCTGTTCTCAACCACACAGGACATGAGAGTCACTGATAGCTGACAGATGCGTGGACTGCTGTACTCGCCCTTGTCAAGTTATTAGGTACAATCTATTTTTTTTTTTTTTTTTTCTCAAAATGGTTGAGATAGGATTTCAGGGCAGAAGATTTGTCTAAATAACTGGGAAAGCCTATCTGTGCTAAGAGATGTCTCAATTATAGAGATAAGCTACAAAATAAAAGGCCTCTAACAAGCATTCAGGGGTAAAAAAAAATCAGGTGCAAAATTCTGATTGGATGAGCCACATTCAAAGCTTTTTTGAAATAGCTTGCGACAAACATAAATTCTGAATGTAAAACATATCTGGCTAATGACCTGGATTACCTGGACAAATAATGTTCCGTTTTGATTTCATTCATCAAGAAGGCTCAAGTATCCTTCATCGAGCGCTATGGTTTTTAACACATACTCGGAATCATTCAGCAGCATTATTACTATTACAGAGGGAGAAAATCGACTTAAGGAGCTTCATCTCCCTTTAATAAGACACTTGAGCTTGTTTGTCTAATCACATGCTTTGATAATTCTGGGTGCAATCATGGGAAAACTATCCCTGAGAAAGCAGATTTAGTTGTAAATGAAATCCAGATGGAAGGCATTAACAAATGTATAAAGTCATTCGAAGATCAACAAGTATGAAATTTCACCCTAAGGTCATACACCCATGCAACTTAACATGCTTAGCTTATTCGGTTTTATTTAAATATAGTCATTTTAATTGCAATTTGTTATTTTAACCTTTGACCCCAAGTCATAATTTATGTAGTATATGTAGATTTAAAGCAAAAAGAATTTGGAATGTATATATAACATTTATAATTTCTGCCAGATCTTTATTTATAGTACTGTAAGTTTAAATTATTACAGTTAATACAAATATAATATAATACATAAAATGCATTGTTTAAATCATTACTGCCTCCCTTGCCTTCTCAGAATTATTATTTTGGAATAATGTAAAATGCTTAAAAACACTAACTTTTTTTTTTTTTTTTTTGCATATTTGTCACACTTAAAAGATTCAGATCATCAAACACATTTTAATATTACACAAAGATAATGCAAGTAGATGCTAAATGCAGTTTTTAAATGATGATTTCATTTATTAAGGAAAAAGCTGTCCAAACCTACCTGGCCCTAAGTGAAAAATGAATTGCCCCCTCCTGTTTAATCATGCGAGAACTGTGATTAACCACATTATTTTAGAAAGCTGAGTTAGATTTCACTAGCCACACCCAAGACTGATTACTGCCGGACCTGTTGAATCAAGAAATCACTTAAATAGAACCTGTCTGACAAAGTGAAGCATGCTTAAAGAGCAACACGTTATGCCGCAATCTAATTCAAGAACAGATGAGAAACAAAATAGTTGACATGTATCAGTCTGGAAAGGGTTATAAAGTCATTTCTAAGGCTTTGGGACTCCAGCGAACAACGGTCAGAGCCATTATCCACAAATGGAGAAAACTTGGAACAGTGGTGATCCTTCCCAGGAGTGGCCGGCCTACCAAAATTACTCCAAGAGCACAAAGATGACTCATCCAGGAGGTCATAAAAGAACCCAGAACAACATCTAAAGAACTGCAGGCCTCAATTGCCTCAATTAAGGTCAGCGTTTATGATTCAACAATAAGAAAGAGACCGGGCAAAAACAGCATCCATGGGAGAGTTCCAAGGCAAAAGCCATTGCTGACCAAAAAGAACAAAGGCTCATCTCACATTTGCCAAAAAATATCTTGATTACCCCCAAGACTTTTGGGCAAATATTCTGTGGACTGATGAGAGAAAAGTTTAACTTTTTGGAAGGTGCGTGTCCTGTTACATCTGGCGTAAAACCAGCACAGCATTTCATAAAAAGAACATCATACCAACAGTCAAACATGGTGGTGGTAGTGTGATGGTCTAGGGCTGCTTTGCAGCTTCAGGACCTGGATGACTTGCCATAATTGATGGAACCATGAATTCTGCACTTTATCAGAAAATCCTGAAGGAGAATGTCAGGTCGTCAGTTTGTGACCTCAAGCTCAAGCACACTTGGGTTATGCAGCAGAACAATGATCCCAAACACACCAGCAAGTCCACCTCTGAATGGCGCAAGAAAAACAAAATTAAGGTTTTGGTCCGGACTTAAAATTGAGATGCTGTGGCATGACCTTAAACAGTCCTTTCGTGCACGAAACCCTCCAATGTGGCTGAATTAAAACAATTCTGCGAAGAAGAGTGGGCCAAAATTCCTCCACAGCGATGTGAAAGACTCGTTGCCAGTTATCGCAAACGCTTGATTGTAGTTGTTGCTGCAAAGGGTGGCACAACCAGTTATTAGATTTTGGGGGCAATTACTTTTTCATGTAGTGCCAGGCAGGTTTGGACAGTTTTTCCCTTAATAAATGAAATCATCATTTAAAAACTGCATTTTGTATTTACTCGGGTTATCTTTGTGTAATATTAAAATTTGTTTGATGATCTGAATCATTCAAGTGTGACAAATATGCAAAAAAAAAAAAAAAAAACAGGAAGGGGGCAAAAACTTTTTCACACCACTGTATATGTACATGACGTGTCCAAAATTTAATTAAACATACATATAATCATATACACATACATATTTGTATGGGCTAGATATAAGTGTTAATATATGAAACTGCTCCAATTTGTACTAGGCTTCATATGTTTTTACTTCATATGACAATACATTTCATATTCATACATTTGTTTATGGACCCACACATAACATTGGGAGAAAACCCACAACTTAACTTGTTCCCCAATTTTAGTCAAATTGTGACCATGATTTAACTAAATTAAAATAAGGGAACGATAATTAATTACACATGGCCAAATGGGAACGCATTCTAAATTCGTGGCCTATTTTTCCCCTTTTCCCAGGGCTCTGTACATTCCAAACTCTTACTGTATTATGCTACGTGACACACTTTACCACACAGCCACATTTTTACCAAAAATGCATGTTTTTTTAATAAAAAATGTTATATAACCATATAGAAAAGAGTGTGCTAAAACTATGCAGTCTGCTATATGAAAGAGAGGCACAGCTGACCACATCTCACCATTCCTTACGGCCTACTTTTACAATATTTAATCCATTCGGCAGAATATTTCCAAATAAAACCAGCAAAGAAAATGATACAGATTTCATTTACTCCTGCTTATTGCTTATTTAAATAAGTCAGTCCTTAACACGTTTTTTTCTATGTAAAGAATTAACACTAATAAATTACAGGTGTCAAGCACAGACTCCTATCAAAAATAATTCACCACAGTATAAGCAGCATTATGCATTCACTTGCACACTTAGGCAGTGTGCATGTGTGCGCGTTCAGCCTTAAGTCAATCTGTGCATTGATTGCGGTTCTTGATGAGACGAGGTCTTTCGGGAGGTTTTTAAACTGGCTCACCTGCTGTTTGCTCTATGTTTGCATGCATATGTGCTTGTTTACTGCACCCATTCACTCTGTAACCGCTCATCCTTTCATTCTCTCTCCCTCACTCCTCTTTCTCGCTTACTCATTATTATTCCAGCCACTCCACAGCAGGAGTAATTGGTCCGATCAAACTTTCTCCCAATAATGCAAACGGAATCATTACCCCTAATGAAGTGAACACTCTGAATGGTTGGAGAACGCTTGATTTTTGAGAAATAAGGTGCTCTTGATATGTCAGATTCAGATCCTGCGTCTGATGAGAACACCTGGACTGAAGCTCCTAATCTGACATCTTCAGAGACACAGAACCTGCTGTGCTGAAACGCTCCTGACTCAACCAGAGCCCCGCGTGTCCCATAAATGCACACACACCTCCATTTGTACAGTACACTGTCTGTGAGCACAGCTTGTTAACTTCACTCCACCGAGCACCCTGTAGAGATAGCGTGAGAGAAAAAACTGCAGCAGTACCAGTTGCATTTAACGACCCTCTCAGCAGACAGAGGCAGCCAGCATGGGACAGTTCCATTTCACTGGCAGCTCATTGTCATTAGAATGCCTCTCTTTCAGCATCATCCACAGCCTGGTTTGTGTTCCTCCTTTGATTCGGCTTTGCGAGCTGCTGCTATAAGCAGAAGAGCACAAAGGCTTCGAAAAGCTGCTGGAATGGTTTCTACTTATCTGTCGATCAAAGATTTCTTGAAAGGAACTAGTCAAGTCGACATCACACAAATGTGCATAAAAAATAGGGCATATATAAAAAATGAATACAGATTTGTGTGATGTCGACTGGACTAGACCTTTCAAATATTTGTAACGCTGAATACTAAACATTAAAATGTCAAAAAGTTCATTAAAAACAAACAATATAATTGTATACACATCTATCTATCTATCTTACTGATTAAAAATAAATAATAATAATAATAACAACAATAATAATAATTTAAAAATACACAACCATTCAAAAGTTTTTTTTTTTAATTTATTAATTTATTTTTCTTCCAGCAAAACCTTTATTAATTTGGACCCCAAAAAAAAAAGAAAGAAAATGAAAGTAAAGACATTTATAATGTGTCAATCCTGAAAAATATGCACCACAGTTTCCATTAAAAAAAAAAAAAAAAAACAGAACTGTTTTCAACACTTATGGTAATAAAAAAAAAAAAAAAGATTTCTGAAGGATCATGTAAAATGTGTGTGTGTGTGTGTGTGTGTGTATATACTGTAATGTCTTCACTAAACAGAAAAATAAATATAAAATAAATATAAAAATCAGCTACTGTATATATATAGCTGATTTTTATATTTATTTTTCTGTTTAGTGAAGGCATTACAACAGATTTTGTATAGTCCCAGTATATAGAGTTTTGAATGAGAGCTGAAACGTCCTGCATCAACAGAAAAACACATTACTGCAACTGTCAACTGAATTCTATCAGACGTTCAACAATCACCTGAGTGAATGAAAAACTGCACAGACGTTTTACAGTGTTGTGTTAAAAAGTTTGGGTGGTTAGAGCAAGTTTTAAATCATGCTGATCCTGAAATAAACAGCAGAGACAGTTTCTCTGAAGTTCCTCTCTCATGAGCACAGGTTCATCTTTGATGCTGTGAGAGAAACTATGTTTTGAATGCAAAGAGAATGGGGTTAAAGACATGCTACAATGCTTACTCACACACTACATAGACATATGCCTTGTTTTGTTGAGCATAATCTCTTGTCAGTGCTTTCTAGCATGTAGAGTGTAACTACTTCTGTCTTAGACCATCAGTAAAGAATGTAGTTCCTCTGTCCTGTGGCGTATACACTGAGAAGAGAGTCAATATGTTATGACAGCACTGGAGGCAGAGAAGATAAATGTAGACATGGTAAGAAACAGTGTAGAGTAAATATCTTAATCATTCCTAAACAGTAGGTGTACTGAAACATTGATTTATAACAATGTACAACTAAGGGAAAGTTTGCCAAGTTTTTCTCTACTTGAAAGAAAGGAAGAGAAGTGTTTAAAATGTAAAAGTTTGGGGTCAGTAAGATTTAAGTAATTAATACTTTTCAGCAATCATGCATTAAATTGTACATTTTTCTATTTAAAAAAAATAAAATATTAAGCAGCACCACTGTTTTCAGCGTTGCTAATAATAATAAACGTTTCTTGAGCAGCAAATCAGCACATTAGAAATTATTTCTGAAAGATCATGTGACAAGTGCAGATGCTTGCATTACAGGAATAAATTACATTTTAAAATATATTCCAATTTAAAACAACTATTGGGTCATTTCTTGTGAACTCAACCAGAGGTCCCCGGCTCAATTTTTAATTTGCTAATATTTTTTCTGAAGAAAGATATACATGTATAGTGATGAAAGGTGTTGTGGAATTAAATATTAAATATTTACTGAGTAATCCACTATTTTGTAGAGGGGGGTCAAAATGTCAATTTCCATCTGAGATTCAGAGTCAAATTAAAGGGGGGTAAAAATGACTTCAGAAAGATGGCAGCATCATAATGTTACATTTACACAGAGATTGGTAGGTATATTAGTAAAATCTGTTGACTTTAGTAATCTTTGTTGCATTATGTGCCAATGGTGACCATTCATAAATGGGGAAAGAGCACTTTTCAAGTTTTTTCTCCAAAGTTTGCAGGCCTGTAACTCCAAAAGTATTAAAGATATCTTAATGCCCTTTTAGATGTTGGGTCTTAACAAACTTTCCCTTTAGCATCTTTATTTTGAAGGCTCTATATGGTTCAGTTCAACTCAACTTCATTAATATCTACAATATTTAACCATATACAGTCAATGAATAGTCCTACCTCTCCAAATACACAACAACTTCACACTTTGCTGAATGGTTGTCTTGTTGCATAGTCAAAAACCATGGTGATATACTTTTAGGATCACAGGATCTCTCCAATGAATACAATTTAACATTTTTATGAGTGCCTACAACATTTAACAGGAGCAAAAGTCTTACACGACTCTCCTAAATTAAAAAATAAATAAATAAATAATAATAATTGTAAAAAAAAAAAAACTGCTGTGAGTGCTAAACATTTAATATACTCTCCAAAGTTTAGACTAAAGACCTGCCTGCTCTGTGAAGCATCCAATGATCCATCATCACACAGTACATGGATCATAATGCCTTCATTCACCTCTGCCGTGCTCTACACCAAAATAACTTTGAATAGCCTTTCTTTCTTTCTTTTTTTCTTTTTTGCACTGTAGATGTCGCTTGTACTTTCTGTCAGACATTTACCCACTACCTTTCTATATTTGTGTACTCCTCCTTGGGGTTCGGTAATTCGATTTGGAGAATTTGAACCTTCCATTTCAAAACCAAAGGCTGTAGGAACATATCAGAGCTATAGATT
This sequence comes from Onychostoma macrolepis, assembly GCF_012432095.1. NCBI lineage: Eukaryota > Metazoa > Chordata > Actinopteri > Cypriniformes > Cyprinidae > Onychostoma > Onychostoma macrolepis. Next base: position 15,335,029 of record NC_081155.1, read on the forward strand.
TAAAGATCAAAGCAATGGTGGGAAAAATGAGTTCAAAACAATGGCTGGCCCCTGAGAAATTACAATGAAAAAATAAATGAAAAAAAAACGGAAGTGAAAATGAACAAAAGATACAGAGACAACCACCAAAATAATTCAACTCCCTGGGGTGAAGAGGATCATTATTCACTGAGCATACAAACAAACTAAAAATGGTGTCAAAGAGATACAACATCTATTAAAACGGGCGCAGGGAAACTTCAGCATCCATTAAAACTTGTCCAGTTCAGCTTCAATATATCTCTATAATTGTGTGAAATGCTTTTCTGTAATTCTACAGCTATTAAAGTGGACACATACCATAAGCTAATGTACTGTACTGTACATACCAGAAACCATATTGTAAGAGACGGTGAGAGAAAGAGAGCAAGAGAGAACACAAGGGATTATTATCAGGAATTTTATTCATATGTATATATAGAAATATATTTAAGCTTATGCCATGGTCTGTCTGAATACTGGATTCTGATTGGCTGGCAGGTGTTGATTAAATTCGTTGAACCGCACAGGTAGTTCCAGGTCAGTTTAATCACGTTCTATATTAATGCGCTTCTATAAACATTGGTAACACAGTAATGCTGGGAAATGACCATGGCATAAACTCCGCTGCGCGTCGGGCAGTTCTTCGCCTCCACGTCGTGCATTCAAATCGTTTAATGCACAGCTAGCCGTTGATCATCCCTTACATATTTTATATAACATATTTTATATAACATTTATTATTTAGTAAATATTATTAATATTATTTAGTTAATATTATATATATTATGAATACATATGATCAAAAAATAATATATATTTTTATTTAAAAAAAAACATAATATATAAAAAGACACCATACATACATGCATACTTGTGTGTGTGTGTGTGTGTGTGTGTGTGTAGGATTTTTCTGAAGAACAGTGCTCAGTTTAACTGTTCAGAACAAACAAGGAACTCATGAACAACCATCACAACACAAACAACAGTCGTAGATCATCCAGGTAACTGTTTAGTTATATTAATATTACTATATATTGTAACTATCATTTATAGAATTAATATGATTATAGAACTGTGGCACAATGTGGGAATTACAGCTACTAAGAAGATAATTGTGGTTTAAATATTCAATTAAGAATTAATTTTGGACCAATGCGGTTTCACTGTGGGCGGGGCTACCCAGTTTGACACCACATAAATAGAAATAAAACAACTGACTTAAGGCCCATTCACCCCAAGGATGATAACTATAAAGATAAAGGTATTAGCGTCCACACCAGCGAACAATATCGTCTGTTTATTCTGCCACTTTAAATTCTTGAGCTCCTTATAGAAGGATTGATTCTGATTGGGTGTCAATGTTTTTTTGTTCATCAACAAGAAAAATCGTTCTGAAAGTGATTCCAGCGATATTGTTTCTCTATGCCTTTATCGTTATACAGTCATGGCCAAAAATATCGGCACCCTTGCAATTCTGTCAGAAAATGCAACCCTTCTCTCAGAAAATTGTTGCAGTCGCAAATGTTTTGGTACTCACCTGTTTATTTTTATTATTTTTTTTGTTTGCATTGGAACAACACAAAAAAAAACAGAGAAGAAAAGTCAAATCTGATACAATTCCACACAGAACCCAAAAAATGCACTGGACAAAATTATCGGCACCCTTTACTTAATATTTGGTAGCACCCCCTTTGGAAAAAATAACTGAAATCAATCGCTTCCTGTAACCATGAATGAGTTTCTTACACCTCTCTACTGGAATTTTGGACTACTCTTCTTTTGCAAACTGCTCCAGGTCATTCAGATTTGAAGGATGCCTTCTCCCAACTGCTGTTTTGAGATCTCTCCACAGGTGTTCTATGGGATTCAGATCTGGACTCATGGCTGGCCATTTCCGATCTCTCCAGCGCTTTGTTTGTAACCATTTCTGAGTGCTTTTGAAGTGTGTTTCGGGTCATTGTTCTTCTGGAAGACCCATGACTTCTGGTGGAGACGCAGCTTTCTCACACTGGCCACTACGCTGCACCCCAAAATTCTTTGGTAATCATCAGATTTCATGATACCATTCACACAGTCAAGGCATCCAATGCCAGAAGTAGCAAAGCAACCCCAAAACATCTTTGAACCTCCACCATGTTTGACTGTAGGGACTGTGTTCATTTCTTTGAAGGCCTCATTTCTTTTTCTGTAAACAGTGCCATGATGTCCTTTACCAAAAAGCTCTACTTTTGTCTCATCTGTCCACAGTACATTCTCTTAGAAAGATTGTGGTTTCGTCACATAAGTTTTAGCAAACTCCAGTCTTGCTTTTTTATGCCTTTGTGTCAGTGGTGTCCTCCTGGGTCTCCTACCATAGCGTCCCTTTTCATTCAGATGGCGACGGATAGTGCGAGCTGACACTGTGTCTGCAGATCAGCTTGAATTTGTTTGGAAGTTAATCGGGGTTCTTTATCCACAATTCGAACAATCCTTCGTTGTAATTTTTAATTCATTTTGCTCTTCCGTCCACGTCCAGGGAGGTTAGCTACAGTGCCATGGGCTGTAAACCTCTTGATGATATTGCGCACAGTGGACACAGGAACATTAAGATCTCTGGAGATGGACTTGTAGCCTTGAGATTGTACATGTTTTTCCACAATTTTTTCTCTCAAATCCACAGACAACTCTTTACACTTCTTTCTTTTCTCCATGCTCAGTGTGACACACAAAACAAAGGTTGAGTCAACTTTTCTCCATTTTAACTGGTTGCAAGTGTGATTACTATATTGCCCACACCTGTTACTTGCCACAGGTGTGTCTAAATACAAATTGCAGGAGCATCACATGCTTGAAAAGCAGGTCACACTTTATATTAGGTGGCCTTGACTACTATGTACTTACATCAAAAAATAAGTACAATGTACTTATTGTGTTCATACTGTATTGCAAAACACTATTGCTGCTATTGAGGTGGGATAGGAGTAAGGTTAGAGACAGGTTTGGTGGTATGGGTAGGTTTAAGGGTGGGTTAAGGTGTAAGGGATGGGTCAACAGTGTAATTATAAATGTAATTACAGAAATTAATTACAGATGTAATTACATATAGGTATTTTTTAAAAATATGAGTACAATGTAAAAACATGTATGCACACAATAAGTGCATTGTACCAAATGATTAATTTAAATGTAAGTACATAGTAGTTAAAGCCACCTAATATAAAGTGGGACCAAAAAAGCAATTAATTCTTACAATTTTGACAAGGTGCCAATAATTTTGTCCAGTCCATTTTTGAGTTCTGTGTGAAATTTTATCAAGTTAGACTTTTCTTCTCTTTTTTTTGTGTTGTTGCAGTGCAAACAAAAAGAATAAGCACGTGAATACCAAAACATTTGCAATTGTAACAATTTTCTGAGAGAAGTGTTGCATTTTCTGACAGAATTGCAAGGGTGCCGATATTTTTGTCCATGACTGTAGCTGTGGTGTGGACTTTTTAAACTATATATTTTAAAACTACATCACAGTCGTTATCTTTATAGTTACCATCCTAGGTGTGAACGGGCCTTTTAAGTCCTGTTTTGTCACAGGTAGTTAGGACAAAATCTCCGATTTACATCTCGCAAATAACGTTTTGTGCTTGAGAGACTGTCAGCTGTAATCCTGCATTTATCCATATACTGTAACTATTAGACCATTTCCAAATCCCTTTCATTATTCTGGTATAGCCTAGTAGTTAAAGATCTGGGCTGGAAATCAAAATGTTGAAGGTTCAAAGCCAGCTAAGGCCGATTCTTCAGCCAGCCTGCCCTTGATCAAGGCACTTAACCTGAGGCGACTCCAGAGGGACCGTCCCTGTGTCTTAACATGACATTGCTCTACGGCGATGTTGCATGAAAGAACATACAGCGAGCTCCAGTGGCCCCAGTTGTGTGGTGACAATTAATGAGCCTCAGTTTTATTCCCCTGGGCTCCAGAGCGGCTTTACGGTCTCTTTCTCTCCCAGCTATCCTACACATCACAAAACCCAAAACGGATCTAGGCACAACCATTATAATGAAGCACAAAGAGATTAATGCTGCAATCATCAGCCACTGATAGATGACGGAAATAGAGCTCACTTTAGATGGCAGCCGCTGCTCTTTAACAAAATATCATAACATTTGATATAAACTTGGCACTACCTGTAACCATTTTATGGCACATCTAGTCTCTTTAAAAGGTTTCAATGCTTCAAAAACGATTACGGCTTCAACTGGGAAGAAATTTCAAATCTTTCCTCAGTAAAAACGCTAATACATCAGAACACTAAAATATGTTTGAACAGCCATTTAAACTGAAGCACTCAATAACTATGATGTTTAAGCTAACTGGATCCAAAAACAACAGGGAAAGACAGGAAAGCTTCCAATTCACTCATTCATCCACTTGCTTATGTTATATCTGTTATTAATAAAACACATAGGCTATACTTCAGAAATGATCCAAACTTGCAGTCATGCAGCACATATCAAAACCTGAAACTGACACACTTGAAATTTCATACTGTGACTCATCAGTTCTGTAATCTGCAAGACAGAATTGAGCAACCTGTCAACAGTGGCTCTTTTTTCTAAACCTAGTGAGGTATCTATGTAGGCAGCCTTTTAAGGCATCAAAGGTGCGCTTCCAAAACGAAGCCGGTTCAAAAGGTATGCAGCACGATTGTGTTGCCTTCTGTAACAAAAGCTCAGGCAGAGCGAAGTTATAGAACCATAGTGCAACTGTTTGAAACGAACAAACAACAAAGCAAAAAGCCAAACATATCAAACGACAAACAAGGAACCAGAATAAACCAAAGAATACACAATGATTCACCAAAGGGCCTACAATACAAGCACATACTTCAACACTTAAGTACAAGACTAGACAAAGATTTGTGACAAACACTGGAATATTTGGTTTTACTTTATTTTGATGGTCCCTTTAACAAATTTTATTGACTATAAGTAATGTTGCACCTACATTTCTACTGACTCTCATTAGAGTGTTAGTAGTGTATTAGTTGACTGGTAGGGTTAGGGTTTGATTAAGTTGACACGTTCTTGCAAAGTTACTTATAGTCAGTAGAATATCTGTCGGGAGACCAACACAATAAGGAGTGACTAGATATGAAGCAGACATTCTACTAATACTCTTATGAGAGTTTGTTGACATGTAGTTGCAACATTACTTAGTGTCAACAGAATGTTCAAAAGGGACCATCAAAATAAAGTGTTACCGAATGTTTGTGTGTATATGCATTACCTGAATGCAGCTCTCCATTACCTATTAGCATTCATCTCAATGGTAGATCTCAGAAGCACATGGCTTGCATGCTGCCATCTTTGTTCACAGGCACATTTTGGAGGCACAGTTGCCAACTCTCGCGAGACAAATAAGCAACCGCTTCAAAAACAAGCCCAAAACAAGCCCAATATTTTTTTGATGATTTATTATCATCAATATTATTTATTATCAATTATTACCAATAAATGAGCCTGCAACATATTAAACTGAAAAGCAAAAACAGAAGCTATTTTACAAAAATTAGCAAACTGCAACAAATCTCCAATCACCTGTGAACAGAATAGGATTGGAGAGCTGGAAAAGGAGAAAAATACAAGAGCTTCAAAGGGGATCCGTAACATAGCCACATATTTATAGCCTAAAATATATAGGGGTCATTCTATGGAAATATCCATTTTTCTGTCCCTAGCCTTTGAAATATTACACTTGAAAAACACTTGGTTACAATTTTTTAAAAATATATTTTAAAATGAAACAATGTGTTATTTGAACAATTACACCTTCTTGAGCCATCAATTTGGCAATATTTGTTTTTAATGAATTATAAATATTTCCAAGCACCACAAAACTGCTCGTCCCCACTGCCATGTACAGAGGGAAAGTGCTTTATTTTGAGGTCAAAAACAGGGTTTTCTTCCATTTAAAATAAAATAATGTATACATACAGTAACTATCAAACAAATGACATAAAAAAAACAAAATGCCACATAAATAGTATAGAAAAAAATATAAAGTATTATATTAAATTATAATATATATTATATGTATATTATTAAAAATATTATAAAAAAGATAAAAAAAATAATTAAGCTGTCATTTATGTGTATTCATGAAGTCAAAAGGTAATCTATTAATTTGGTCTAAGTTTAAATGTTAAAACAAGAAATACATTTTAAGACATCTTGCCATACCAGGCTATTCGAACCAAATGTATTTACTCAGTATTAGGATATGACTACTTGTTTTTTATTACAGCCCGTGATAATTAATACATTACAAAAACATTATAAAAATTAGGCCAAAAGAAAGTCATCCCACTCCTTTACGTCTACTTCTATCATCGCTTGGATTACAGCATCACGCGCCTTCTTTTTGAATGTGATTTTTCTCTAATGAGGGGGAGGAACATTTGGCAAATTAAGCTACAGCACTTATATTATTGCACTGGTTGGCTATTAACTGCGAGCAGACAGAGTGTCAATCAATGCATTGGAGAATACGGCGAACATAAATAAAGAAACGATGTTGCTTGTCAGATTTCCCTAACAAGCAACCATGTTTTTTTAAATAAGCCCAAAAAACCGCAACCCGTGACCATGGATTTTTTCACGCAACTTTACAAAAAAAGAAGCCCAAAGACTTGGCAACTGTGTTTGGAGGTGCTGGAAAATTACAATGCTGATTGTACCACAAGAATGTGAAAAGGCCTACACTAGTGACAGGGGAAAATTTACTTAATGCTTTTAAGGATCCATAATACGTGTACCAGTAAAATATCTACATATGTTGCATTTATTAAATGTTGCATTTATTTTTATTTTGTCAGAGCACAGAGCTAAATGGCCATCAAACATGATTTTGTCAGTGTAATGTTAGAACAGTTTACAGCATTTGCCAGCAGGTGCTAAACTATTAATGCTAAAGAGGGCAAACAAGGAAAAGGTGTAAATAAAGAAGACTACGCCAGAAACAAGGAAGCAAAATAGAACAATGAGATGCTTTCAAAATAAGAGCATGATGGAACAGGGAACATAAAACACCAGGAGATCTAGTGAAAAAAAAAAAAAAAACCCACCAAGATGGCTATCATTAAAACAGTTTTAGTAATCTACATTAAAATGGCTGTTTATCCAAGATTTATGCGCTCTTTATTTTTATGCTTATTACAGTGTGTTGTCAATATCTTAGAAACATGCTAATACCAAATGTTACTGAAAACTAAAAAAACAATAATTGTTTGTGTTGCATATTTTTATACTTATTGGAACATATTTTTATAAGCTTAGGAATATGCTAAATGCATGCTATTGAAATCAATAAAAACAGTTCTATGCTATTTTAACAAATATTTGTGTGTGCTAGTTATTTTACAGGCATTTTTTTGTCATATGCTTATTCGATTATTTATGCTTATTTGAACATTTTATCATTAGCTAAGCAACATGCTAAATGCAAACCTTTATTGATTTCATTAAAAAGTTCAGTCTTATTAAAAATGTAAAATGTTTACTCAATATTTAGGTGTATTTTTATGCATATTAGGGTGTTTTGCTGTAAGCTCATTAGCTTAGAACATCTTGTCATTAGTTTAAATGACATGCTAAATGCAGACCTTTATTAAAATCAATAAAAATAGTTCAGTCCTATTTAAAAAAATTACTGTTTACCAAATATTTGTGTGTGCTATATATTTGTACGCATATTACAGTATTTTATTTAGTATTATTTGAACATCATGTCATGCAAAATGTTTAGCTAAACTAAAATGCAACATGCCAAATGCAAAGCTCTATTAAAATTAATAAAAATAGTTCAGTCTCATTAGAAATCTCTCTCTCTCTCCCACTTCACTTCCTGTCAGCTCTAAACTGTCCTGCCATAATAAAAGGCCAAAAAATTAATTAGTTAATAAATAAATGTACTGTATACCCAATATTTGTTTGCTGCGTATTTTTAGGCCTAGAACATCTTGTCATTAACTTAGCTACAAGCTAAATACAAACTATTAAAACTAGCTCAGTCTTATTTTAAAAAGTGTACTGTTTGCAAAATATTTGCATGCTTTGTATTTTTATGCTCATTAGAACATTCTGTCATTAGCTTACCAACATGCTGAATGCAAAATTCTTCTGACATAATTAAAAACAGTATTATAAAAATACACTGTTTACCCAATACTTGTGCTATTTTTATGCATATTAGTCAGAGTATTTTGCCATAAGCTTTGCAGAATGCTAAAGCCAAATTTTGCACTTTATGTGAAGAGTACTATTTATACGATGCAAAGAGCTGCTATTTATGTAGAGCATTCTAAATCAGTTACTTGTGAGATTTCCTTTCAGTTAGGATGCTGTTTATGTAGGCAGTTGACAAGTCAAGCTCACTAGGTTTTGCATGTGATTGTGTGTCCAAAATGGCTTAGAAACAATTACAGTATAGTCTCTTAAGACTTAGACCAACCAGAATAAAATTCATTGCACATACCCACAAATCCACAAAAAGCCTATGTTCCTAAAAAAAAAAAAAAAAAAAAGTACAAGGGTGTTGAGGATGGCAGCAAGTACACAAAGTGTCATATTATACTCGGCAGCCAACAGCACCTGCACACTAGAAAACAAGAGTACACTACATCTGAGAGCGACAGACAAACAGAGCGACAGAGGACTAGAGAGGCAAATAGAGACTGTGTTTGTGTGTGGATTTGTGTAAGTGTTTAGTGCAGAATGAAACAGAAACTTTTCAGTGAAAATAATAGACTCTATTTATTCCAGAAGGCAAAAAGAACTGACTTTAGTGCATGACTTAAAGCAGCTGACTGGGCAGTTGGCCAGCACCAATAGAGCTGAATAAATACGAGAAAATACGGTCTATCAAGAGGCGATGATGGGTGAAGAGGGTCCTCAGAGGATTCTGGTGGGCATCAGGACTGCTGTTCCAGAGCTTGAAGTGTCATCCTGTTGTGCTGCTTAAAACTGAAGCCTCCTCCAGTGAATCTAGGGCCGTCCGGACGCTGAGGCTGGATCACAGGCTGTCCTGCCTGGGCGAGATTTCGCTCCTTCTCCCTGCAGAGATGACATAGAGTGGAAAGATACAATATTAGGGGTCATGCACACAAGATGTGCTCTTAAGTTCTGTCTACGCTGTCTGAATTTGTCTTCATGTACACATGCATCAGATGTTTATTTTATTCTTATTTTTGTTTGTTTGTTTGTTTGTTTGTTATTAGTGTCTCACTCCATCAGGGTTGAAAAATGTATTGTTAAATTTAATTTAGAAAAAAATTACATACAAATATAAATAAATAAAGACCTCTGAAGTCAATCAAATAGTTTAGTTCTTTTAAAAATTAATATTTTTTAATTATAATTTAGATTGTGTGTGTCTAACCTCAGGATGACTGTTGCTGTAATAATTACACAGTAAATTGCTTTGTATAAAACCATCTCTTAAATAACAGCTTGCACGTTATTTCATACTTTGAAATCTGAATATGATATTTAATATTTTTCATAATAAATCGTATTCATAATAAGACCCTTTTTTTAAGAATTAGTTTATTCTTACAAGGGTTGCACGCATTTATTTGAACAAGTGTGTGTGTGTGTGTGTGTGAGCACACACTCATATATATATATATATATATATATATATACACAGTGGGCCAAAAAAGTATTTAGTCAGCCACCAATTGTGCAAGTTCTCCCACTTAAAAAGATGAGAGAGGCCTGTAATTTTCATCATAGATATACCTCAACTATGAGAGACAAAATGAGAAAAAAAAATCCAGAAAATCACATTGTAGGATTTTTAAAGAATTTAGTTGCAAATTATGGTGGAAAATAAGTATTTGGTCAATAACAAAATTTCATCTCAATACTTTGTAATATACCATTTGTTGGCAATGACAGAGGTGAAACGTTTTCTGTAAGTCTTCACAAGGTTTTCACACACTGTTGCTGGTATTTTGGCCCATTCCTCCATGCAGATCTCCTCTAGAGCAGTAATGTTTTGGGTTGAGATCTGGAGACTGGCTAGGCCACTCCAGGACCTTGAAATGCTTCTTAAGAAGCCACTCCTTCGTTGCCCGGGTGGTGTGTTTGGGATCATTGTCATGCTGAAAGACCCAGCCACGTTTCATCTTCAATGCCCTTGCTGATGGAAGGAGGTTTTAAATCAAAATCTCACGATACATGGCCCCATTCATTCTTTCGTTTACACGGATCAGTCGTCCTGGTCCCTTTGCAGAAAAACAGCCCCAAAGCACGATGTTTCCACCCCATGCTTCACAGTAGGTATGGTGTTCTTTGGATGCAACTCAGCATTCTTTCTCCTCCAAACACGACAAGTTGAGCTTTTACCAAAAAGTTCTATTTTGGTTTCATCTGACATTCTCCCAATCCTCTTCTGGATCATCCAAATGCTCTCTAGCAAACTTCAGACGGGCCCGGACATGTACTGGCTTAAGCAGGGGGACACGTCTGGCACTGCAGGATTTGAGGCCTTTGTTACTTTGGTCCCAGCTCTCTGCAGGTCATTCACTAGGTCCCCCGTGTGGTTCTGGGATTTTTGCTCACAGTTCTTGTGATCATTCTGACCCCACGGGGTGAGATCTTGCGTGGAGCCCCAGATCAAGGGAGATTATCAGTGGTCTTGTATGTCTTCCATTTTCTAATAATTGCTCCCACAGTTGATTTCTTCACACCAAGCTGCTTACCTATTGCAGATTCAGTCTTCCCAGCCTGGTGCAGGTCTACAATTTTGTTTCTGGTGTCCTTTGACAGCTCTTTGGTCTTGGCCATGGTGGAGTTTGGAGTTGGACTGTTTGAGGTTGTGGACAGGTGTCTTTTATACTGATAACGAGTTCAAACAGATGCCATTAATACAGGTAACGAGTGGAGGACAGAGGAGCCTCTTAAAGAAGAAGTTACAGGTCTGTGAGAGCCAGAAATCTTGCTTGTTTGCAGGTGACCAAATACTTATTTTACAGAGGAATTTACCAATTCATTCTTTAAAAATCCTACAATGTGATTTTCTGGATTTTTTTTTTCTCATTTTGTCTCTCATAGTTGAGGTATAGCTATGATGAAAATTACAGGCCTCTCTCATCTTTTTAAGTGGGAGAACTTGCACAATTGGTGGCTGACTAAATACTTTTTTGCCCCACTGTATATGTATATATACATACATATATAGGGGTATTAAAATAAAAAAATCTCTGTAAAAACAGCCACACTAAATGTGAATGTGTAAACAACTGAAATGGCCTTAACAAAACTTATGGCAATAATTGAGAAATTCCAACAATAATAGGCATAATAGGCTTAAGACAGCATGTCAAAAAAACAAACAAACAAAAAGTATTTTTTTTATGAAGTGCTTCAAAGTTAGTTTTAAATCAATAAACCAAACAAAAGAAGCTGGCAGTGGGACAAACATCTTGTAGTGTACTGAGTGTTCACACAAACTACTGTAACATTTATGTCTTCATTATGAATAGTGAAAAGTTGTTAAAATGTCTCGAGACCCTGAGATGTTCCATTCCATTGCACTCGTCTAACGGCTGTTAAACGCAAGAAAGCATCCTGAGTGTGTACGACCCCTTAAAGTGCAGAAAGATGCACGGCTGGGTACGCTTTTCTATTACCGTCCCACAGATAAACATCCACTGAGAGGTGAAGCACCCACATCTAAACAAATCACAAAAAACATTTCAAGCTACGCACACAAAGTCACATTTACATACACTTTCTCTACACTTATGCTCCTGTCCAACACCCACACATCAGACAAAAAGAGCCACACATCCCAGGAGGAAACATCTGTTACTATCCAGCTCGCTTTCAACTGTGCTCCAGTGATCATGGATCTCTCGTTCAACACACCATTATTCCAGGACCTCTCAAAAACACACGCATCTCTCACTTACTTTGTTTGTCCAATAGCAAATGCCATCAATTAATATTCACTGACTGTGTAATGCAATTTCACAGTGGGGCCGATGAAGACATTTGGCAACAAGCTTTAAACACAAGCAAACATGTAGCTCGTCCAACCTTTGTTTCTCCCACTGGTAAACAAACAGAATGAAATTAATGTTGCTGGTAAGATGAAATATGCTGATTCTTGGATGTGGCTCTAGACGTCTGTGAACAAGCTTTGGCTGAAACTCTGTGTGGTTGACATTTTCATCTGGAACAAACTACCACCAACAATCCGTAGTTCACCCCAATTGATTAATAATCTTCTTGACCAAGTAGGATGAAAGGGATTTGCTCTGTGAGGACATTATGAATCAGTAGTTTAGGAAATTACAAGGAGTTGACTGGTTATACACTATCAATCAAATGTTTGGAATGATTGTTTTTTTTTTTTTTTGGATCATATGCTCACAAATACAGCATTTATTTGATCAAAAATGCATTAAAACAGTAATATTATGCATTAATATTACATTATATATATATATATATATATATAAACATTAAACATATATATATATATATATATATATATATAATGTTTCTTATTATCAATGTTGAAAAGAGTTTTTTTTCTGCATAATATTTTTGTGGAAACCACTATACATTTTTTTCAGGATTTTTTTCCATGAGTACAATGTTCAAAATTTATTTTAAATAGAAATATTTTGTAACATTATAAATGTCTTTCGTCACTTTTGATTAATTTAATGCATCTATGGTGAATAAAAGTATTAATTACTTTAAAAAATATTTTGAATGGCTGCAAAAACTGGTTTCTACATTGATAAAAATAATAAATGTTTCTTGAGCAGCAAATCAGCATATTAGAATGACCAAATAACATTTTTAAAATATATTCTAAATAATAGAACACAGTCCCTTTAAATTCTAATAATATTTCACAAAATGAGTGTTTTTACTCCCTTTTGATCCATGAACGTGTCTCTACTACTGTACGTGATTTTCACAGTTTGAAGTCTGTCATAGGAAATCAACACATGCTGTCGTGAATAATTAAGTAAAGCATCTTCTCATTGGATAAGAACATGCAGTCTCATGAATAATTATGACACACAGATGAGTCATCGCTGTACTAAAATGTAAGAAAACATCACATCCTGTGACACTGGCACAATGAAGAATCCAAAACCGAAAGATAAAAATAGCACGAAAAAAGCTTCAAATTAACCAGTTTTCTCATAGAATTAGAATCAACTGATGCTAACATTATCTTCTATGATGTTCAGCACACACCTCTCAGAAATCTCAGAAAATGTCATTTAATGTTTCATGACCCTTTCAATTGTTTGTAGTAAAAGAGCTGTTTTTTATCTTGCTGAAAACCTGCTTTTATCGACGATTTCCATCTTTTATAGCATAAGCAGACTTGTTGACAGTTGCTGGAGCTCACAGGTCTCCTCGGTGTCAGAGCTGCACACTGACTCAACAGTATTTCTAGTTCTGAGTGTGGCGTACTTGAACTAGTTGCTGATATCAGAGCGTCTCAGCTGTGCAGCGGGTTAACCGTACGTGTCCACTGGCGCAGAGTCGAATGTGCATTTCCAATGCGTTCTCTGTTGGAGCTGACACATGCAGGGGATTATGGGATTGACAAGCAGGGAAAGTGGAGAGAACATTAAAAAGTTGAGAAATGCTATACGGTGGGTGTCAGCCAGTCGCTCTGAGATGAAGGCAGTGGATTCAATCTGTCAGTAATGATGGAGATTCTTGAGGGTTAAAATCTTAAATTGTTCAAGTTTGTTTTTTTAAGATTTTTTCAAATGATGAACATGTTTAGCAGCCATTACTCCAATCTTCAGTGTCAAATGATCTTTCAGAAATCGTTCCAATATGCTGATTTGCTGCTCAATAAACATTTCTTATTATCTGTTGAAAACAGTTGTGCTGCCTAGTATTTTTGTGGAAACTATGATTTTTTATTTTTTTATTTTTTCTCCGGGATTCTCAATAAAATTGAATGATTGTTTGAAACAGAACTCTTTTGGCACATTTTTTTTTTTTTTTTTTTGTAATTTTTGATTTGCTTAATGCATCCCTGCTGAATAATAATACTTTATACTGCAATTTCAGGGAATTTACCATAGAAATAGTGTTTTTAACCTTTTTTACTATTATAGTGCCTTTTCCCCCCAATTTCCATAAAATTTTGCATAGAATTATATGATGCAGCACCATCAAGTGGCCAAACTGGGTGTTTTAGTAAAAGCAGCTAACGCCCCTTACAAACGTTTTGCCATCCCTTCATGACAGTGAGTCAAAAGTTCAACTTTTTTTGATAATTATTCGTATTCACCAATCTTTCTGCACTGGTTTGGTTCACGATCGGCTGAAAAACCAAGGACTAGTACAAAAGTAGGTTTTCAAAAAAATGCTAAATGTTCTGTTGTCACATTTACTGCTTGACCAGCAATTTGGGAAGCACTGCCACCTACAGGTGCACTTCGCAACAGCAGCATATGAAATACCAAATTGAGCAAAATTATGATATCGTACCGTTTGAAATATAATATATACCGGTATTTTTCCAGTACTGGTATACCGCACATCCCTAATAGGGTTTCAGCACTACACGCTTGAACCCCTAAAAAAAAGTCCAGTCTTTAAAGGGGTCATCGGATGCCCTTTTTCCACAAGTTGATATGATTCTTTAGGTCTTAATGAAAAGTCTATAACATACTTTGGTTAAAATTTCTCAATGGTAGTCTAAAAAAAACCTTTTTTACCCTGTCAAAATCAGCTCTGTTTTCATCAAGCCATAATAGTCCATGTTGCTTTAAATGCTAATGAGCTCTGCTGACCCCACCCCTCTCTTCCATGGGGTGACGAGCAGACTAACTAGCACATTATTAGGAAAGGCGATTTACAAAGATTATAAAAACAAAAAAACAAAAAACCCTTATACTCCTTCTGTAGATGAAGCTGGATCACGAATGATTTGTGCGAACATAGGTGCATTTAGGCAGATCGGGGATCGGCGCATTCCCTTAAATACGAAAGTAACGTTAATCCTCTGCATCTTCAGTGGCTCAGATGTCGGGAGTAAATGACGACTGCTATATTCATTATTACATCCAACAACAAAACGCCTTAATCACTTATTCGGAGACATCTTGCCTTCCCCTGCACAGGAGTCGACACAATGGCAGACTGATGACAGTTCTCTCAGGGCGGGTCTAAGGTAAGATGGTCTTGTCAATCAACTATCGTGGGAGGGGCCTGTACAGAACTATATCATTCTGACATATATATATATATATATATATATCATTTGTATCATTATAGGATGGATGTGTACACACACTTCCAACACATATTTATGTTCAAACAACTTGCATCTTGATGAATTTTGCATCTTTAAGTCTACAGCAAGTGTGATAAATTGGACTACAGCAGCATACAAGAAATGAAAAGAACTCAGATACAAACAGCCAGAATTTTTGTATGTTTTGAATAAAAGGTGGCTGAACACAGCTCTGAATCATTCTGGCCCAATTTAACACCTGTTTGCTTGTTTATATGGAAAAAAAACAAGGTATACCGCTGTGGTGTTCCCGCTGTCCCTGGTCTTTAATTACACAATGGCCCTCCATCAAATTACATCCATCTATTGTTTATTAAAAGCATGATTAATTTATTGGAGCAAATAAATCAATCAGCATGTTTAGCAGCGCTGTAATAACAATCTACAGGAAGTTTAAAAATCAGTGAATTAGGAATCAGGACATAACTGTATTATATGGAATTATGCAGAAAGCAGTTACATTACGTGCCGAGTTTATTCAATACGTCCCCATGCCGGCAGGAATAATAAAGGGAAAGATATGATTATTTGCCTGTCTTTCAAATCAGTCAGCTCACTCCATCTGGCTGATTATACGTCCCCTCTACCACAGTAATTCAATTATGATCTATAGTTCCACGTAGGCAGGCGGAAAGAGGGAAACAGAGAATAAAGTAAAGCGGAAGGGAGGGAGGGAAGAATGGCCGCTCTAGAGATTATAAATCAATAAAAGACGGTGATTTGTGTGTGGTTGGAATGTGAAGGTTTCACATCTTTAGGAGTACAGCAGAGAATATTCTTCTCACACTTTTTTGCTTTTCTTCTCATCAGAAAAATAATACCGTATCTTCCACCAAACACTTTTCTTTCTTCAAACAGCTCAACCGGTCTTCACGTCCTCTCACTCACAATATTCTGTTAAATATTTAAGGATGATAGGAAGATAGGAACACTTAACATGTTAGCACATATTAATGTCTTTTCAAACCTACATTCAATTATGCAATCAATGATTAATGGATTCATAAAAGATCTAAAATTGCTTTCTAAATTTTTGTGCCACAAAAAAAAAAAATACATCAAATGCACCTAGGGATGAGCATGCTGGTAATTTTAGTCCTCAACAAATAAATCAACAGAGAACTGGGATCCATTTGTGCTTTTTAACATTTATGCTAAAAATAAATTTAAAAATCATTAACTTTAATTTAGCAGATGCACTTCTTTGGTCACAGCCAAAAAAAAAAAAACATCTCGCTGCATCCATAATTTTAAGAAAGCTTGTCAAGTTAAAAATAGTTTCACAAACAGTAGCAATCAGACTACAAGGCACTGCCACTCAATATTTTACAATTCCACACTATGCTGCTAGTAACAAAGACATTACACCGCATTTTTAATCACACTCCTGTGGGTGTGTTTTGACTTTGACTGGTTCCTTTGCTAAGACAATACAGATCCATCACAAAACTCGATGATCCAGCTTGCAAAACTCTTCTCAAAGAAGCAACCTCTTCTACATCAAGGACGTGCCCCATTCAGCTGGAAGAGGTCAGAACAAGACCTCTCATACCTGAGAGCAATTACACAGCTCTCCACGAAGCAGAGAGCTTCAATTCAGCAGACATCACAATGAGAGTCTATTCAGGAGGTGTTTTGATTAGGTTATGGTTTTGCAATACCTTCAACATTCACATAATCCAAAGTTGGTGTCAGTTTAATGTAGCATTGAGAGTGTTTATGTGTTTCATGTGAGCAATCAAACTTCAACTTATTTTTCCTTCTCTACTAATTTCATGTCTCTGTGTATCGATGTAAGCAAATCTCCCTTTACAGATGAAATATCTGAAACTGATCCCACTTTAAATGAAGTTCACAGAGACGTCAAACAAATCTCTAAAGTCCAGGCAAACAGCCAAACAAATGATTCCTCTTTGAACATCATTGGGCACGTTTCCATCTACTATCAACCGAATACTAATGTAATCAATGTCAATGTCAGCTAGACATTGAAAGCTGCCGTCTGTGGAATGTAATTTCTCCACAGTGCTCAACAGAGAATCATTTGCATTATGTTTTGGCACAAAAACACTGACTTAACTGGAGGTTGCTCTAGACAGACAAGAACCATCTCGCCATCTTTCGCTTAATCTCACTCCACTTTTTTTATCTACGTCTCTCCCATGAGACCGTGATCTTTATTGTAATGGCCTAAAAGTGGCTACAGCCACATCCATGACTCAGCGAATCGCTACAGCAGATTGAAGTAGACTACTCCTTAACCACAAGACTTGGCTAAATACCAAGATTCCCTCCATAATTAAAGTGCAAGATGCTGCTTTTCAGACTGAAGACAGTGGTCGCAGAACGGTTAAATACAGTGTGTCTCATCTTAATGTCAGAGGAGGATGGACTCCTCCAGCTGAGCCTGGTTCCTCTCAAGGTTTTTCCGTCCATTACCTAAACATGTTATGCTTTTTGATTCCCTTATCACAGTTGCCACAGTCACTGAGGTCTTTGAGACATTAATGCATGTTTTTTTGCTTTGAAACAACATGGATTGTGATTGAAGATGTTCTATACAAATACACATGAACTGACCTGACCTTAATGCTAGCTAAAAAAGACCAAAAAGTCCAAATAAGCCTCCCAAAAACTTTTTTTTCCCTGTTTTTCTCAGCATTATCGCTGTTTGATTATTTTTTGATGACATAATAGACAGCAGCAGGTCTAATAGGCTGCATTCACACTAATATGCAGATCTATTTTAACACATCAAATGCTTTGTCCTGTCCTTAGGACATAACTCTGTAATTTTGCATTATACAAGCACTTTGAGATGCAAATGCATTTCACTGCTCAAGCAGAGTATCACATAGCAGCATACTGTAACGAACACACACAAAGAATTTATTCCAAATGGAGTGAATGATGCCTTCATAGAGCATTTGGAAGTTATTCCATGGTCTGTCTGAATACTGGATACTGATTGGCTGGCAGGTATGCAGTATAACCGTTTAATGCACAGGTAGTTCTAAGTTAGTTTAATCATCGTTCCATATTAATGCGCTGCTTTAATTGATGCACACTAACCAACCATAGACTGTAAAAAATGGACGACGCACCTTCATTCACGCTGCCACTGTCCCAATAGGGCACGGCCATATTGTGCTTATTTGGGACCAGAGTCTGCGCAGTAGCGAACTCGGGACCACAGTCTGCGCAGTAGAAGGCGAAGTGGAGCCGCGTCCCGCCCACACTCCCACAGAGTCGATCGCAAACCATTTTTTAAATTAGCCTGACTGGTCCAATTTTTGTCTGCTGATTGCTGTATAAGAGGCTTGTCTTAAAATAAGGTAAATACAACTCCAATCTCTTCTTGAATATCCTGAAAAAGTCTGTTGGCGCCTCAGTTCACTCAGAAAGCTGTCAGTCTCAGCTGTCAATCATGACATCACACTCCCCTTTTTATAGCATCACATAACTAACTAAAACCAAACTTATTTAAAAAACGAAACTCTAACTTACATCAGCGTGATAAAATCTACATCAAATGACAAAAACAAAATATTTGAAGTGAAATTTAATTATTTAGTTTGTCTCAAGTCCCATTAGATTATATGGAGAGGGCGGGGTTTATGACCTATACTGGGACCAGCCACTTGGTGGCGATCGAAACGTGATGGCTTCACTTTTGAGGACTAGTGCGGGATTATATCTCTGCCACAATTCTGAGCGCAAAAGATCATATTTTGAGCGCGCAAAAGTGCATTTTGCACGTGCGCAAACTGAGTTTTGTGGAGAAAATGTTCGTCTCGCAAGGAAAAAAGTACTTTGAGCGCACAAAAATCAATTTTGCATTTAAAATAAGTTTTTGGATGTGTGCAAACTTTCTCTTTTGCGCGTGCAACGTTTCACTAGCTTGCTCCCCTGATGTCCGCCCTCAGTGCTCTCTAAACGCAGACGGCTCGCTTGCTCAACACAACCCAGCCTTACAATATGCCATAATTCCAGCCAATCACAGACGAGGCTGCTAAATTCTGCTTTGACAACCAATCACACCATTCTCTGAATTACGGACAACAGTGGAAGAGGAAAAATACAGTGCTAGCATAATTATTATGCAAGTTGATATTCTGATCATACTTTTCCAAGCACAATTTACCAATTCCAAATGACATCAATCTTAATAACTACTATTAATCTTGTATTTAGTCATTTATAACTGATATATAATTGTTCATGAAGGCTGGAAGTGAAAAACACCTTATGTTCAGTTGTGCATAATTATTATGCAGGTTTTCTTTTACAGATAAAATGAGCCAAAAAAGAGATTTAACTCAAACTGAAAGTCAAAAATTATTAAATGCCCCTGATAAATATTCAAAACTAATGCAATACTAGAAATTGCAAAGTTAAGACATGACCATTGGACAGCAAAATGCTCAGTGGGTCAGCAGGGTAAGTCAAAAACATGTGGAGAAGAAAAGATGCATGTTAACTGCAAAAGAATTAAGAATTAAGGTGAAGAATTAGGTGTGAAACCATCATGAACCATTTAGGGTTGTGTTGAGCAAGCGAGCCGTCGGCGTTTAGAGAGCACTCAGGCCGGGCATCAGGGGAGCAAGCTAGTGAAACGATGCATGCGCAAAAGAGAAGGTCTGCACACAGAGGCGTCATGCCCATTCAAAGTGAGGGGCACGTGCCCCCTCAGATTTTTGAGCCAAGTGGATTTTGAACGCAGCTTCCAAAAGACAAAAAATAGCCGATTAATATTTTCTATATTTAATACAATCACACCGGTGTGATTAAATCGTTCAGCGCATCATATGTGTTCGCTGGCTGGCACTGAGCCGCGTTTTTACAGCACTGCACATTATAACCAATCACACACGATTCTGTTGAGCTTATGCATGCAATGACTAATCAGAGGCATTCAGATGAGTCATCGCTAAAATGTCATGTTTTCTTCACTGGCTCGCTGACTGAATACCTCTTTCTGGCGAATTCTCTCATCAGAAACAACAAAGTGCAAATGTGTGTATGAATCTGTAAGTAAGATATTCATTCCATAGTGTAAACAGCTTCAGTGATTTTAATGGGAGTTTTTGAGAGTGCTTGAACTCTATACTGTCATTATAAATGTTCTTTGATAATGTAGCTAAATGTTCTTTTCTCTCTTTTTGTACAATGAAGTAGTAGTTATGATTAGTAGCCTAACTTACAATATTTTTATTCACATTACATTTCAATGTTAAATTCACATTGAATATATAAAGTCGTATTAAAATATGTTATGGCATGATATCTGTTAATTAAGTAAACAGACAGGTTTTAATGCATACTTTATAGATTACATTACTAGGTTACTTTGACCATAGCCCACTAGATCAACTAACATAATCTATAAAGGTGAGAATCAATATACTTCATGATATAGTTAATGCGTTTGGGAACACACGGAGAGAGAGAGAGAGAGAGAGAGAGAGGTCGGAGGTCGGAGATCGCAGATTGCACTGCACACACAACTTGTTGTCAACGCTTTCCTGTGATTTTTATTACTAAAATAAAAGATAGATACTAGATCGCTACATTATATTCCACAGCAACGAGGTGATTAAATCGCTGTTTTTGAAGTAACGTTAATTGTTTGTAGAGAGACGCGCAGACGCAGCAAGCAGGTACACACAACTGTCATCTCTCTCTCTCTCTCTCTCTCGATTGATCGATAATTAATTGAAATACTGAATAATAATTAATTCAAATAAATGTGGTCTTACTGCAGTATTTCATCTCTGTGTCATAGGCTGAGATTGCGGGGGGCCAGGGGGGCCTTGCCCCCAATGATTGAAAGATTTTACAAAATATTTGTTCATTAATAATGTTTTCAACTCAATAGTAAATATGCACATAATGTAGTTATTTTAATATATTTTACTGTTATTTTTTGTAAATAATTTAATAAATAAAATCAAACTTACTAATGGCTTATAATTTCTTATTTGCTAAGAAGTTGGCGCATGACGAATCTGCATTTTGGCGGATAATAGCCTATGATTGCCTGTTGCATCATGACAAGAATGGATATTTAGCGGGGTTTTTTACAACATACAACAACTGCAGAGGAATCTGAACCTAACCAAAATAAAGACAGATGAAGCTAGACTCCAGACCCCGACAGCCTCATAAAGGTGATCCACAGGACGCTCCGTTAGCAGTTCAGTGTTTTACATTTATGTCAGGAAAAGGACCATTTACATCCAAATGTAATTTAATGCACATAGAAATATATTTCAGAATATAAACTGCTTAATCGGCCATTTTCAGTAAGATTTAACATTACTAAATGTGTTTGTGTGCCTGCACTTTTAACTTGTACAAAGTCAAAAGTGGCTCCAAAACAGAAAGTAAACAAAAACAACTTGCATATTGGAAACTGACAAAACTGTGGCAGTTGTGAGTCTTACAAGTAAGTAATTCTTATTTAAAACCTCCGACTCTGCTCTCAACCAAACCTCCACAAGATATTTCCAGTCAGTAAGCGCTCACTCAGCTATGAGCCAAGAAGTTATTCCTGAAGGGCTGTATTTGCGCATTAGCTTATATGCACGCTGAGTGTTTCTGCACCTTGTCACGCTTGATCAACTCTCATTACTGCCTCTTGTTTGCATCACACCTTATAAACATGGCTACCGATGCCGCCTGTCTCACTCGCTACCCAGAATGCAATAATCCACATGTCCTCATTTGCATGCAATTTATTGTGAACTTGTCAGCGTCGTGGTTGCCTCCTGTCTATTCTCTCATTTCAGATGAAGGCATCAAGACACCATCATTCATCGCACGTCATCTGAAACAGAGAATTTACAAGCCAAGCCAGCTGTGATTACATTTCTCTTCGTTCCATTCAGCAAGCAAGAAAAAAAAAGTCAGAAAATGAATGATTTGATGACAGGCAACATTAAAGTCCCAGTCAGAAAGTTTAAGATGTTTAAAGTGATTTGTTTGTTTTGCAGTGGTTAGCGAAATATTGATGGCTTGCGATAAAATGCTGTCTAGGGACATAGAGCAGTTAACTGACACCACAAGTTTATTTCTTCAAGTCAATTTCGGCACATGTAACAAACTGCTGTGCTCTAATTTAAAAGAAATCTCTGAGTAATATTACTTCACTGTCCCAAAACCCCAAAATAAAAAAAACTAAAAACTTCATATAACATTTAGGACATCAAGCAATGGCATTAAAATATTCCTAATTGCTATTGATTTCTTGTTTTTTTGCCGTTCTGACATTTCATTTAAATGGCCTATGTTTCTTTGAAAGAGAAGGGAAAAGCAAGGTCTATTTCGATGTACGGTTTGTTAGGCCTTATTCAATCAATAGATTGAAAAAATGCTTGGAACTTATTACGTGTTTTCCCTAGGAGACAAGAAGGAAGCAAACAGTGTTTATTTGCTTTGCTCTCAATGTGTTCTTAACGGTTCTATAAATGTAGTATAAAAATATAATTCGGTTGACTATTAATCCCAATACAGAAATTTCGAAGAAATGAAGGCTTTGCCACCCACTCCTCTTCTGAAAATTATTTTGTGGTATTGCAATTTGGACTTAAATGTCCAACCTTATGAGCTCTTTAGCAATGCTAAAAAGGAGATTTGTGGTCTGATCTGGAAAAAAAAAAAAAAATGCACAAAAGTGTACTCTTTGATGAACTTCTACTCAGATTTGTTTTTAAAAAAAGCTAAATAGTCTGCACTGCATTTTTTTTTTTTAATTAAAATTTGAAGGACCATTTTGTTTTTTTGAGACTAAACATATTATGTATTTATTTATTTGTTTGTTTATTTAATTATTATTTTAATGAATTTATGCACCCTGAGTTGGTAGATTGCAGTGATTTTTATCTTGTTATTATTATTATTGCTATTATTTATTATTAGCTCTTAAGCCATTCTTCAAAATCTAGATGAATGGTAAGATACTAGCTGTGTTATCCAGTAACACCAGAAAAAAAATGACATTCATATCGGTGGGCGTTTAGCTTACTCTTGACACGGCACCAGCTTGCCAAGCCTTCATGTTTACAAGTAGGTAGCACTTTTTGCATGAAGCCAAGGTGTATGAAAAAACCCCCACCACCATTGTGTGGTTAAAGCAGTTAATCCAAATGTCCTGAGCGAGCCAATATGTCTTCCGGAGTTTTGGAGCAGATGGAGCCAGTTACCACACCTCAGTGGAGCTGAACCACGCAAGCAGAGAGAACAGAAAGGGTTGGTCGAGATTAAGTTTTAAATGGTCTGTGAGCACATCTGAAAAGCGAAGGAGAGAAAATGAAAAAAAAAAGAGGAAGACAAAAGAAATTTAATGGAAAACAATAGCATGAAGCATAAAAGCCTTTAAGTGAAAGATGGAGAATAAAACCCAATAGGACAGGAAAGAATACAGAAGAGTAAACGCACTTGAACCTATCAAAACAAAAACACAGTGGCTTTAGCTTCTGCTCAGTGCTGACAGATTATTTGATAGCGAGGAAAAAGGCTGGGGCAACTATTTTTAATCTAAAATTAATTAGGGAATTTCATTTGGTCTTGAAAGCAACCATGCAATCATTAACATTAGGAGCAAAATTACACAGCGCCAAGCTTTTGATCAGCAAGAGACTGCTATTAGGAACAAAGGGAGTGTGAGTGTTCATTTACTTTATAATGCCATTGTCGATTCTTTGAAATGCCACTCACAACATATGCACTGGAGTTTAAACCATTTACATTCCCCAAACTCCCCAAAAGCTAAACATATAAATGTTCAGAGTAGATTGTTCCAATGCAACACCACTGATGCCATTATGGCAGTGAATGTTACCCCACCACATTTACACATACACTATTTGCTACAGACAGTCTGGTCCAAAAGTCTCGAGTTTGGGATTCAAAATATTATTTAAATGAAAAAAAAAAAAAAATCTGAAAAATTCTAAAGACGTTATGATGCCAAATGTCATAAATAAATAGACAGATAGATAGATAGACAGACAGACGGATAGATGGACGGATGGATGGATAAATAAATAAATATTCAAGATTTTCTATGGCAAAACAAGGACATATTAGACATATTGTAACAAATTCATGTTAATTTTTCAGTTAAACTCTGTTTTTATGCTAATAATATTATTTACAAAGGGGAAAAAATGTGTTAAATTAGAAAAATAATTTTTGCTAACAGTCTCAGGTTTTCGAACCCAACTGTATTAGGCTTAATGGCAATTAATAATGGTCAGGTACATTTACACACAAAGGTCCTGCATTATTTATTCAACTTTTTAACCATCAAAATCCATCCTTCGACTTGTTTTGATCCATCTAAATCTATTCATTGATGTTACTATAATTGCTGCTTTAAGCCATGAAAGATTTTCTGCCCATTTCAAATGTAGACGGGCTGCAACATGCACAAACCAGAAAGGTTCAAACAAGCTATGCAAGCAGCTTTCCGCTCCCTTGATGCCATGCGTGTGTGCCTCTCATCTCTTGCCTTATTTCAGGAAATACGACAATCTCCGTTTCATCCAATATACTGAAAATGCGAAAATGTAAATTTCGCAGCTTGCAGCATTCAGTGTTACCAAACCACGTATTATTCAATATAAATAATTTAATAAAAACATTGTTTTGTCCCAATATTTCAACACAACTGACACTGTTTGTAAATGGTCAGAAAAGCTAATTATAACTTCCACACTAGCAGGACATTTATATTGGATGTTGCACTGCAGGGGAAAACTAAATCGAATTGTACTATGGAGCCCTGCACATGACTTGTGGGGGAAAAATAAATATTAATAATTTGTTCCTAGAATTTAATTTGTTCCTACAACTTATTAATTCGTGGCCACATTTTATTTATGCATTCCCTCGTTAAATCTAGATTAAGGAACAAATTACAACAACATGGCCAGAAAAAAAAAAAAGTATGATCCCCCACACACATATCATGTCTAGGGCTCTATACAATCAAACTTGACTCAATTATAAAAAGCTAATAAATAAAAAGCTAAAAGCTACTAACATAGAGCAAATAATACATTCAAGCCACAATCACTCCATAACACTGTTTTTAGTGAATACACCGCTGTAAAAACCACAGTTTAATTTAGCCAAGATTCAGTTATCAAGGTGTTAGTGTTTCATAACAGAGCTGTTTCAATGTACAGTAGCTGTTTTGTCTCAAATGGTCTGTGAATTGCTTAGAGCTCTCCTTAAATATCTATGTCCTTCAGCTAAATGCCTTCATCCCTCTGCTGGTGTGAGGAAAACAAGACTTTCTCCATTACTTATGAACGACTTGTTTTACTTGGTGTGAAAACATTGATGTGGGATTTGTGTAGAATTAAGTCATTGGTCTGAGCTCACGAGATGTCAGAGGGGGAAAAAAGGAAATCAATATGCTGCCCATCAGCAAGGCTTAAGTGCAATATTTAAACGTTCAGCCAGGAGAATTCAAACCAGAGGAGGAAGTGATGTCTGTGCTTGGCCTAGACAAAGAGTTTAAAGCTGTATATGTAAAAAAATAAATAAATAGACAAAACTAAGATTTCTGCAGCATAGTCTACTTAGTAAATACTGTTAGACGGTTTTATGAGAAAACAGTTGCAAGGACATTATATTAACTATATGGCACAATTGGTAAAATGGACAAGGTAATCGCATTTCATTACCTTATGAATGTTATATCTGATAAATATGCAAACATTTCTAGGATAGGACAGCGGGAGATTCCAGCAATATGAACCTAATCTCATGGCACATTACTTCATCAGCATTTCACAACATTTATAAAGCCAAAAAGGTATCAGGTTTATTTTATATCTAAAAACACATTTAAAGTTCACATTGACTGTGTCTTCTGTTTAGATTTACAAGCCCTGCTGAAAAAGAAAACCGGTTTAACCCAGGATATGATGGTTTGCTGGTCTTATAAGGCCAACAAGCTGGTTTCTATGGCTAAAAACCAGCTGAAAACCAGCTTTTAACAGTAACAATAAGATTAAATTTTCATTTTATTATAAATTTTTTTTACAAAAAGAAGTGAGGAGAAAATTAAAAGAAACAGAAACATTTATACTTTTTAGAACATTTGTACTTTTTTTGAATATTCTGACGTACATTATTGTTTTTTGTTTTGTTTTTTTGGTGGTGTGGTGGTAAAAAAAAAAAAATATTCAGCAGACATTAAATTGATCAAAACTTGACAGTAAAAACGATTATACTATTACAACAGATTTTGTATTTTAAATAAATGATCAAAACAGTACAGAGTTTTCATAAAAATATTAAGGAGCAATTGTTTTCAACATTAATAACATTAAGAATTGCTGTTTGAGCACCGAATCAGGATATTAAAATGATTTCTGAAAGATCATGTGACACTGAAGACTGAAGTAATGGATACTGAAAATTAACCTTTGCCATTACAGGAATAAATTACATTTTAAAATAGAAATAAGTTCTTTTAAATTGTAATAACATTCAGCTGTTTTTACTGGGGGTTTTGATAAAAAAAAAAAAAAACAATTCAGCCAGAGTGAACATAAAAGACTTCTTTCAAAAACATGAATAAATCTTACCAACCCCAAACTTTTTCAACGGTAGTATACGTATTTCTACTTCATTACTTTGATTAATAGACAGATCAAACACACTGAATAAATCTACCGTGAGGACTGATAGAACTTTTATCCGAGAAAAGTAAATCATTAACTCACCTATATATCTCAATTAGAAATCAAGTCATTCTCTGGGATACAGTTATGAAATTGTAGATCAGCAGAGATGATGGATGCTATTAATTTCACTCTTATTAAGACACCACACAAAGGCAACCAGGCATTTTAGACTCCTATTGGTCAACCATGAAGTCTGAAACCTGTCCAGTTAAAACAGTGGGACATTCCGTGATGTGACAGGAAGTAGAGCAGTTGTGCTTCTAAACCAGGCAGCAGAGACCGGCCAATCAGATCCATGCAATCTGTGTCTGTTACCATAGACGTGCCAACCTCTAACTGAAGAAAGCCTTGTCCAATTCTATTTTGTTTTGTAACCAGAGAATCTCAAAAAAGAAACATCCAAGTTTCCAGCCCTCCAACCACAAAAAAAGCCTATTTGTCATATAAGGTTTGAAAAATCGGTTTAATAAGCTTACATTTTATTTTATTTTATCATATCTGAGGCAGAACCATGCATTGTATGAGCCTTATTCAAGAAACACCTGCAGAACTAAAACATTCTTACATAAATTGTCCCATTTAATTCAACAAGTCATTTACGTAAGAATGGATTTACACACAAATTTGCTCTGCTCATGCTTCAGAAATAAGGCCCAATGTGTGTGTTCTGAAAGGATGTGTGTGTGTGGGACAGAAAGAGTGGCTGATGTGAGAAGTGTGTATATGGGTAACAGTGGTGTTTAGTAGACTGCATGCATAAAAATCAATCGTCAACCCCCCTAAAAAAACATTCTCTCCCAAGCAATGGCATAACAAAATAAGACTCCCCAGGTTAAACAACATAAATGCTTCCAAAATACCACACGATTAGTCATAATTTCATTAGATCGAAGGCCAATAGCAGTGGAATTTGGCAGGGTCCTACTAATCAGCGAGTAACAGAGTGCGATTTTGCATCACTCTGTAATTTTCAGTGTCACGATTTGCTCCCAAGAACACAGAGACGAAATGAGAGAAATCTTTCCAATTCACTGGCTCATTGATTTCTCTCCAACTCCAAATGCCTTTTTCCTTTCTCACCGTTATCTGAGGTATCATTTTCGGCCGTGTCAGAGGGTGCTGTTCTTGTCTGCTTGTTGGCAATATCGAAGGTCATTTGCTGTCAGGACCATGAAATATACGGATACACAGACACCACACACATACAAACACTGTAAGTGCTTTCTGCTGGTCTGATTTATACTGTGGGTATAACGTTACATTTTATGCTGATCTGGGATTAACGTCTTCCACCTGAACACACATACACACACACACTCAAATACCGGCACACAGTCGTTTTTAAACGCTTATGAAAATTATGTCATCATTTACTCAACCTCATTAATGGTGGCTGATGCTTTCAAGCTTTTTAAAAGCATGAAAAAGCACCACAAGGATCATAAACGTGGTCTATACAACTTTAGGCTTTATGAGCCATTTGGACTACTTTTATGATAGTTTAATTGTGCTTTTGCATCCTTTTTTGAGCTTGAATCCTTCAGTCCACATTTACTGTAAATTGAAAAAGTGGTCTTTTTGTATTCCACAAAAAGAAGATAGTCATACAGGTTTAGAAGGACATAAGGGTGAGTAGATGATTTTTGGGTTTCCACCTTCCTTTCTCACCTGTGCTCCTGGTCTTTCCGTCTCTGTGCGAGGTATTTTTTCTTGACTTCTTGGAGTTCATGGGCCAGACGTTCGATCTCATACTTGTAGTCTTCTGATTGGGACTCGTGCATGTTGAGCTCTGCTGTTAGGACCTGTGAAAGAAAACCATTAAAATATTGTGACTTTACATGTAAATTCTATATTTATGCACTTGGTTGCTTCAAACTTGCCTAGCAACCATAACCGGGTCAAGTGCACAACATCCTTCATGATTTAATTATATGCAATGGTACAGTACATATCATAATTTGTTCCAATTAAGTTAATTTAAGCATATTTTAATAAAAAAAATAAAAAACAAATAAAAAAAAGATGTATCTGGACAGTGAGATTTTGTAAAGAGAAAAATATGGTTAATTGAATATAAAAAATATATATATATATATATATATATATATATATATAATTTAGTTTAATTCAGAGCTGAAACGGCCTACAGATTAACTATATTGCTTTGCAGACTAATTGTTTAGTGATTAACAACAGTGATTATTTTTGGTACTTTTTAATTAATTTCATTGGAATCTTTTTTCATGTTATTATATACTGAACATTAATGTGTTTAATTATGAACGCAATGCATTCTTACAGTGATTTCAGCATGATTAATTGCTCCACATAATCACGGTAAAACACTGTAACACACAGCTTCAAGCAGTTTATTGCCTTTATATCCACTGCTTTGGTGCTTCCAGTTATGTTGCAAACCTTCTAAATATTGCAAAGCGTCTAAGAACCCATTTGTCAATTACTTTGAAATGTTCCTAAAGCTGCGCTCACCCTTCAGTAGGCACCTCTTTGCTATAAATGTGTCCTAGTTGTACAGTTGTGATCTATCACTGAGGATGTGTTCGGCTTAACATGGTCACCTCATCTTTCCCTCCGAGCAAGGAGCGGAGTGATTTCCTCTGCGGCATCTCATTGATCTCCGTCAATCTTTGCACATATCAGTCAAGCTCTAATTGTCATTCATCCAATGTGCTCCAAACCACCCACATAGTGCAGGTGACCCAACAGCCCAGAGCTCAGTAATCAAAGGAAAAGAGAGAAGAGAGATGCTAAAGAGAAGGAGGAAGATGGACAGAAAGTGAGAGAGGAGGGAACGAGAGAGGAAGTAATAAATGAAGAAATCTCGGATGTGCTCTGCTGCAGAGCTGGCTTTGGATTGGATGATTTGTTTCTGCTCATTGAACGTTTTTTGATTTAAATGTTTTTCCATTTACAAAATTAAGGACAAATAATTAGAAAATAAAATAATTGTATTAAATAAAATAATAATCTTATTAAATAAGATCATTTTAAAAACATCAGTAAGTAACTTCCATATCAATACTGTATTATAATAAAAAATAATTCTGTATTATTTGGCAGACTAATTGTTTAGCTATAAACAATAGTAAGTATTTTTGGTACTTTTTAATTCATTTTATTTGCATTTTTTATTTTATTATTTATTGAACATTATATTAATTATTGCACAATTTGGGAAAGATTTTGCATATATATTACGGCAGTCTGTTTTTTTTGTTGTTGTTTTTTAAGAAGAAAAAAATATATATTCTAAATCAATATTTCTTGGCAAGCTAGTTGTTAACATTTTTAAAATTAATTTTATTGCATTTTTTTAAATGTTATTGTTTATTTAATATTGGGATTTTTTTGACAGTTTAGGAAGAGTATTGCTGAGACACTCAAAATGTTTCTGTTCATTGAAAGCTTTTCCTTTTTTTAATATTATAAAAAAAAATAATAATACAAAATAACTATAATAATAATAATAATAATAATAACAACAACTTAAAAACTTTCTGCCACAAATTATTATATATTTGTTTTTATTTGTATTTTTTTCATTTCGTTTATTATTATTTTTTTCCCAATGGAATCTGCAACTACTGAAACATGTTTGATGGAAATTCAGATGCAGGTGGTGAATTGGGCCAAAATTTGCATTGTTTAATCAACTTTCAAGCAAAAACTGCACTTCTGGCACCTTTTTAAATGAACAAAATACTTCATCTGTTGTGAGCTTTTCATTCAGCGTATAATAATATTCAGACTACTGGGTATTTTACAAAGACAAAACTCTGGAAACATCTTCCAAACAAGCATGGAGAGTCAAAAGACCGGTGTTAATTAATGTTAATTTCCTAAAGGGGGCTGGAGCGGGAGGACATGCTTCAATCAAAACAAAGAATGGGATGATTTTTCTGTTTGGCTCATTAGTAAGGCTTCTGTTCTAATGTTAATTACGCTGAGCTTTGTTTATTTAAAGCTTTGCCAGTGATGCCTGCGGTGTGTAACTCATTTTAAGCTTGGCAATAAATTATCAGAAAGCCAAACCCCCCTATGCCTACCTTCGGGCCATTATTTTTAAGTTCAAGGGCGCCAGAGAGTTTTATACTCCACACTGCAGATATTCTAATAGATCAGTTCTGAATTTCTGCCGAGCTAAGGACTTTTGAGTCTTTAAAGTCTGTTACGTCCATTTTTGTAAAGAATGGCGAATGTAACGGAGCACTTTCTACTGTCCTGACTGCAGAGGATGGTTTGCCTGGTTTTCAGATCCCAACGTTAGCCATCACAAAACGCAGCTCAAAGATCAACGTATATCAATGGCATATGGCCATTATAAGGTCACCGAAGGCTCAGCAGAGACTCATAACTTTTTAACTGCTCTCATCTCTGCCTCTTGCCTATTTAATAGGACAGGACGAGGCAGCTTAAACCGAACCATCTCATTAAAAATGACATTAGTGGTCGCTGTCTCCAGATGGACCTGAACTCTTAATTAAGTGGTGAAGTAACTAATTATTCATTTTGTGTGATGGTGAGAGGGGGGATAAGTAGATGAATATGATGGGACAGGAGTGACAGGAGGAATGATTTATGTGAGAAAAAGCCCTCAGTGAGTGGGACGCGGGATCCGGCTGACATATCACAGAAAGAAAAAGGAACTTATTATGCTAAATAATTAAATTTAATTAAAAACGTTACTTAATATATACATTATTCTACAAAACATTTTGTAATACTAATTTTTTTTATTATATTGCTTTATTTCAGAGAAGAGAAGAGAAGAGAAGAGAAGAGAAGAGAAGAGAAGAGAAGAGAAGAGAAGAGAAGAGAAGAGAAGAGAAGAGAAGAGAAGAGAAGAGACAAACAAAAGAAGAAATATTTTAGTGGACCTTCAGTTGTTTGGTCTTCTCCCGGAGTGTTCGCTGATAAACCTGTAGTTTTTCCGCTGCTTCCGGACCAGGCTGCCGAGCAAGGATGTGTTTCAGCTCGACGTAAAGTTTCTCTTTCTCCTGCAACACAAAGTAAAACAAAAATCAAATTCATTTTAAACATGAAGTATCATAAAGTACCCAAGTTAATTTAATTTAATTTTTTAATACAATTTTACTGTCATTTTTAATTTTAATTGTAAACATAAAGTATCAAAGCACCAAATTTAATTTAATTTAATTTAATTGTAAATATGAAGTATCATAAAGTACCTAATTTAATTTAATACAATTTTTAATTCAATTGAATTTTTTAATAACATTTTAATGTCGGTTTTTTCACCTAATTTAATTTAATTATCATTAAATTAATTTTTAATACAATTGTTAATGCAATTTAATGATTTAATTTAACCAAATAAAAAAATAATTTAATGTAACTTAATATTTAATTAAATTTTTAATTCAATAATTACATTTTTTTTAATTCAATAATTACATTTTAATAAAAAGTTTATGTAATTTTTATTTAATTTTAAACATGAAAATCATAAAGCACCATTTTTAATATATTTTTAAATTTCAGGTAAATGTAATTTAATTTTAAACATGAAGTATCGTAAAGCACCAAATTGAATTTAAGTTAATTTGATGTAATTTTTAATGTAATTTACTAATTAAAATTAAACAAATAAAAAATGTAATTTCAATGTAACTTTAAATTTAATATATAATTTCATTTAATTTAATTTAAACAAATAGTACGTAACATTAACATTTTCACTATTGTTATTTTATTTTATACAAACAGTGAAAAATCCCAGTGCTGTTATTTTAAGGGTGTATTCACACCAGGAAAGTCCGCTAGTTCACTTGCTTTGGTCCGGACCAAATACAATGTTGATTTTTTGTTTTGTTTGTTTGTTTGGTGCGGTTCGCTTTCTCACTGCCCTTTTTGCAAGTGAACCAGAAACTGTAAACAAAACCACACATGTGCTTAAGGTCATCCATTCAACCGTACCAGAGTTCGTTTGGAAGCAGACCGAGACCATCTCTTCAGCTGGGTCTCGGTACGGTTGTTTGATTGCTGTATTCACACCTGCCAAAAGTTCCACACCAAGAGGGGAAACGAACTTGAGTTTGATTCAATCGAACCAAACAAGACAGGTGTGAATACACCCTAAATATCTTCAAACGAAATTGAGGAACATAACTAACTCTACAATAAATAAAATAAAAAGATGTTCAAAATGTGTCACTCTTTTTCTCCTGAAAAGCTTTCAAAAGAGATATTTGTTAGTTCATTGATAGTTCAGAGCATGAGATCTCTTTTAACGTCAGTCGTATAATTATAAGCAATGATGCTATTTTTCAGTGTCACATCAGAGAAAAAAAAAGCTACAGCTAGATTCAGGGGACTGACAGCTAATTCATTTTGTAAGCTGGTGTTAATTATCCAAGTGTGTGGAGGAAAGAAAGATGGATAACTAACACTTCATCGCAGCACTGACCATGTAATGACACACACACACACATATGGATCATCAATGTTGCTAATTAGAGAGGGAGTACTGTCCAGTTTAAACTCATCAATGCTAATAAATGCAAACTGACTGGTGTCTAAAATGATCACTAATATAAAGGCTCTGAATTTTCCATGGAATATAAATAATGTGCCACAGGAGAAATCATGAATTCAGGGGGTTTAGGACGACTGAAAGAAGATCGTTCATGATCAAAAGGACCAGCATTCAAAATGAAGACACACTCATGGCCTCAACAACCACAAAACAGTTCTTTGTCTCAAACACATTACTGCACACAGCACACACACATTTCAGATTTACTGCAAAGCTGAAAGCTTAACACATTTTTTCCTCCCAAGATTTTTCTCGAGGTATTTTCTGTCCTTTTTCTTTTTGCCATTTCTTCACAGCCACGGTGGCCGTCTCTTCATAATTTCATCAATAGTGAAGTGAGTGCGTGTGTGTGATAGAAAGCGAGTCAGCCGATGAATGATTTATGACTGAGAGGCGTCTGGACTTTAATAGACTGACTTTTATAGGATCACAACAAGGCCGAGATCAAACCCAGTCTCAGACTTTACCTTCCACCAGCCCTGTGTCTCACGCAAACATCTGCACTCATGGAGCGTAATCAAAGAACACATCACTTCAGCATCCGAAAACATTTCCACGGCCCAATGTGGGCTGAGCTTTGATAATGCTAATGCAGTTACACGTGTCCTCGACGGAGACCCCTGCAACCTGTCTGTTTACTTCAGTCTCGCGCTTTATGTCTGTCTGTCTTACTCTATTTATCATGAATATAACACTAAGAATAATGTCAACATACATTTCGGAGCTTTATTTCTCAGAGGAAAGGATTTATTACTCTGAGGTTAGTCTTTTGTGGCTCCTCTTCTTAAATGAACTGTTTCAAGTTCAGAAAAAGTTAAGCTCTATCAAATGATTTTTCTCAGACTGTCGATTGCAGAGCTTGCCATCTGGGCAAATCTGAGTACAGTTTGTGACATTGCTGAGATTTATTCTGAAATTCTACAAGGGACACATGTTCAATTATTAGCATCCGTTTCCCAGGATAAATTAACTGGGATTTCATCCATGTTTTGTATGCAATATTTTTTAAAAACTGCATACAAAACATGGATGAAATCCCAGTTCATTTAAAAATAAATGCTGTATAAAACTTTTCCAAATGCACAAAAAAAAAAAAAAACTGATTGAAAATAACAGACATTTAAAGTGTTATGAATGATTTCTGATTTAATAAATAAAACCTGTTTGTTTGAACTTTCTATTTATCAAATAATGCTGAAAAAAGTATCATATATCACCACAAAAATATAAAGCAGAACAACCATTTTCAACCGTGATAAAAAGAAATGTTTCTTGAGTTCTACTTAGAATAATCACATTAAACAGCAAATTAAAATAATGGTAACACTTTACAATAAGGTTCATTAGTTAAACATTAGTTAATGTATTAACTAACATGAACTAACCATGAACAATACATTTGTTACTGTATTTACTAATCTTCGCTAACATTAGTTAATAAAAATACAGATGTTCATTGTTAGTTCATGTTAGTTCACAGTGCATTAACTAATGTTAACAAGATTTTAATAATGTATTAGTAAATGTTGAAATTAACATTAACAAAGATTAATAAACGCTGTATAAGTGCAGTTTATTATTAGTTAATGTTAACTAATGTAGTTAACTAATGAACCTTATTGTAAAGTGTTACCAAAATAATTTATAAAGATCACATCACTGAAGACTGCTAAAAAATCAGCTTGCCATCAAAAATAAAATGCATTATTTTTTAAAATATATTTAAAACCTTTATTTTAAATCAGAACAATATTTCACAAAATTAGTATTTTTTTACAGTACAATAAATAAATGCAGACTTCTTTCAAAAACATTTGAAAAATCGTACAGGCCCTACATTTTTGAACAGTGTGGGAACTATGATGGGAAGACATTAACAAAATATCTTTGTATTTTAATTATTCATTTATTAATTTTTTTTGCACAAGTTCCCCTGGAAGTATTTTATTCTCATGAACACATTGTATTAAAATACTGCTTTATTTGGGAACTGCTTTCACAATATTTTTTTCACAAAAATTACAATATGAATGTAATAGCTAATGTCTAATTTCATTTCATTTTTACCGATAGCCTGAAATTCTTAGCTTTGCAACTAAAACATGAACTGGCACATGTAAAAAACAGATCAAATGATCGATCTACTGTGAAACACAGGCAATGCTTCTTCCAGATGATGATAGTTATTAAAAATGTCTTTTACCTACTGAATAGAAAAACACAGTCTATAAATACAATACTCTGATAATAATTCATCCTCCCTAAGGAAACGACAAAGAATATCTGGATTTTATCCAATGACCACACCACAGGGCCCTTCAAATCCTCATCTCTCCATATTCTCGCTCACTTTCTTTCTCTTTCACTCCATTTCCATCTCTCCCCCAAACTTATATTTAACGGCATGTCTTCTACAGTCATCCTCTTACGTAAGAAGTATTTTTACACATTGTTAACAAACAGGAAGTCACGTTGCTTAGCCTCGTTCTGACTTCATATCCTCTATATGTCAGACTGAATAATCACAGAAGCCTATGTGATGTGAAGAACACTTGAAGTAACCAGAGTAGGTCTGCTGTCCCTGTTCAGCGTGATCGGTAGACGCCGAGTGCGATTTAAAAGCAAACAGATGTTCTGTGTGTCAGTCCATTCAGAGATGAAGAAGACACGCTGTGACTGACAGTGACGGGAACACGCTCAATTTTCACACCCCCGCAACAGTTTTCTCTGCCAAAGTATTCGGACGACAATTGCACGTCTACCGGCTTCCGACCTGTCTTACGATGGAGACATCCTCCCTTGACAGCTAAGATTTTGACAATAGCAATGACTTTATTTTGTTGCCCTTGCTGTCATGGCACAAGTTCTGTCACAAATGAGTGGAGAAAAGCCTTTGTGACTTCAGGCGGTGGGTCTCAATCAGTGGGTCGCAGGTCTCAGGTCTCAAACAGCACAAACAGAAAAAAAAATAACAACGATAAATGCAATAGATATCTTAAACTGTGAAACTGGCTTAGAAATCAGTTTAGCTCAATGCTAACACTTAAATTTGTTTTTGTTCTTAGTGGGGTTTTTTTGTTTGTTTGTTTGTTTTTTAACAAACTGATTAAGTCATGGTAATCCAAGCAATATCAAAAATCTTGTTATATTTCACTGATTATTACCGATTTAAATCTTTACCTTACTATTTAGTTAGCAAACTAATCAAACCATACTCATGTGATCATTTTTATCCATTATAATCTATTACAATGCAAAATGTAATTATAAAAAATATTTAAAAAAATAACATTTCAATATTGAAATTATTCGAGTTCTGCTGATTAACCTTTTTTTTTTTACTGTTTTTTTATTTTTTTTTTTATTCAGGATTCATTTCATGAATAGAAAGCTCAGAAGTGCAGAATTTACCCTTGAAAAAAGTAATATATTTAAAATACATTTATATCATACTAAGTATAGTTCAAATCTATTAACATATTTATTGACATATCACTCGAGACTTACTTATATAAAAATTATAATTAAACTTTATTTGGAGTACTACTTGTGTACAGTGCACATTTCTTAATATTAAGCCTAAAATGTGTTTTAATGTCACTATTGATGAGGATTGTATGATCTTTAAATAATATCAGTCTTTAAATGCAAGATATTTAAAGTGTACCTGAAGTTCACTTGCAATAATTCCACTTTAGCACAATCAAATATACTTCAGTATATCTTTAGTTGGACTTCAGAACTACTTCCACACAATTAAATTGCATTAAGTACAAAATTAGTTGTTCCAAATTAGTGGAATTTAAGTATACCAGTTTAGTATAGCTACCAAAAGAACAACTGAAAGGTATTTTTGTTAAAGTGCCCCTATTATGGGCAATGAAAGGTTCATATTTTGGTTTTGGGAGTCCCTAACAACAGGTTGACATGCATGCAAGGTCAAAAAACACTGTCATTGTCTTATAATATGCATTTATTTTTACATTACTTGCTCAACGACTCCCAAACTTTTCACTCAACGATTCATTTTTCCAAGCCCCTTCTTTGTGTGCCTGTAATCAATGCCTGATAAAGCAGCGTTTGTGAGTGCAGAGTTGCTTTGTGTACAGCGTTATCGGGGAAACCGCTATATTACCGCTCCAAAAGCGGCACCTAGTGGCAAAGAATGAATTTGCATTTTCATTCAGACCAATGTGAAAAGACCAACAAGTGGGCGGGCAATATGCTAATGTTTCATGCTGACCTCAACATGAAACGGCTTGGGATTCGTTTTAAAAACGACTTGTTACTCTTACTTTTGAGAGACAATAACTTTATACACGGTGCACTTTCAGATTTAAAACTTTGCAGGATGTTTTCATTCACTGTTAAAACACTGCATGAAAGGTAATGTTCAAAAATCCATAATAGGGGCACTTTAAGTACATATGTAAATGTATTTGTAGTATATTTAGTGTGAAATAAATGTTTCACATACAAAATGTCGAATAATTTTTTTTATGTAACAATGTCAAAGTCTTTACTGCCGCCTTTGGCATTTGATCAATGCATGCCTGCAGAAAAAAAAAAAACCACTAATCCCAAACTGTTGAACATTAGTGTACTTCAATTACAATAATAATAATAATAACAATGCCCACAAGTGCAGTTTCTCTGTACTTACTACACCCCTAGGGTAACTGTCCCTGACTCTCAAAACAAAATCACCTTAAAGAAATGATTCAGAAACTGGCTCTTAATTATTTTTAGGGATCACCACTAAATATCAGAAGTTCTTATCATGTCCATGGCGCTTAACATAGCTCATAGTAGTGTGCACTAAACAGGTTTGTGTGTGTAAGCAGCGAGAGAGTTAGGACTGGAGTATAGCGTTTAAAAGATAGGAAGTGTTTATGCAGTGGAGCTTTGGAAATAAGAGGTCACAAGCTTTCTCTGAGTGCTGGATCTCCTGCAATACAATATCACCTTCCTTTCTCTTTTACCCAAATGAAAACTTCAGCTCGGAAAACTCAATCTAACTCTACGGCACCCGATGCAAACCAATTGCAGACCTTATGACTCATCTGTGTTACAGTGTTATATTACATTGACTGTAGGGCATAATAAACTCTGCTGTTTGTTGCAGGTAAAACAGACCTTCCTGTCATACCTCAGTTGGTAATTCGGTGAGTCACTAGGCCATAACTTGCGGCCACCATGCATGAATAAATAGTTAACCGCTAATCGCCTGTCCAGATTTGCCTGCACGAATATTAACTGACATGATATGTTCTGTGCCTCTTTTATTATCGCACTGCCTCAACGCAAATAATGCATCAATTAGAGTCTGTATCTGTATGAAAAACAGCGCCTGCTCTTTGTTTGCCATAAAGTGCTGCATTGTGAATACTTCAAGATCTATAATGGGTATTATATTCAAAATGGAGCCTGTCTCGCATCGTTTCTGAATCACCAGTGTCCTCCGTCTACAGAAGTGCAGCATTGTCTTGACTGCAATGGCTTTTTGCTATTGTGTCCTAAACGGTGCTGTATTGTATACGCTGTCACAATTTTCACTGCAAACAGCTACAAAACAATACAACAATGCCCTGCTGTCTAACAACTGTGGTGGGGCTGT
This sequence comes from Onychostoma macrolepis, assembly GCF_012432095.1. Classification (NCBI taxonomy): domain Eukaryota; kingdom Metazoa; phylum Chordata; class Actinopteri; order Cypriniformes; family Cyprinidae; genus Onychostoma; species Onychostoma macrolepis. The sequence goes on from NC_081155.1 coordinate 15,374,274, forward strand.
TTTAAAAGGCATCAAAGGCAGCTCAAGACTCACACAGCGCTCGAGCCAATACACAGAGTCGAGCTGAGCGACTTCATAATTACACAATGAGTTATAGGGGTGTTGTAAGGCAGTCAGCTTGAACCTAATTAGCACTGCATCCCAATGTTCCCTCGAAGACGGGTTCATTTCATCTGCAGTCCATCGGCATATTCATTGATTTTCAGATTGGAACTGAAGTTGTGAGAAATCGCACAATGCTGGTTCATTTATGCATTCTAAAAGAAGTTCATAGCTGCATCAAACAGAATTGCACAAAGAATATAAAGACAACACATATTTCCAAACCATACAGAAGCACATTGAGACTACAATATTTTAAAGACTTTTCTTTCATCGTTCAGAAGTTTTGGGGTAGATTTTTTTATTTTCTTTACCCTATGAAATGAAAGACTGCATGGCTCCGGTATAGCCTAAAAGGTTTGTCCAGTAGAAGTAATGTGGGACACTATTATGCGCTCCACCACAGCTTGTGTAAATATCAATAGTGTGTTCTGAATTGAGTTTAGGAAGAAAAGGTGAATCTAGTGATGACCTGAAAGAAATCAAACCTGATTTGATATGATCTGATGCCTGAAAACGGCTGCTCATGTCCTAAGATTGCAATCCAGTCTGTTAAGCTTCATTTGATACAGGCAGTGAAAGGAACCTTTTTAAACTGGCTGTCTGTCTGATGTTAATGGCATTTTGAAAGCCCATTTTATCATTTCCACTGCATCTGAGCTGAAGATCCAAAGTGAGAAAAAACTCTTAACACCATCAAACTGAACATCACAGCCCATGTCTACCCATCTCATAATGGTGAAAGTAAAGTGGACAGTTACTCCTAGAACATTTTGTCTGTCTCTTTCAGACAAACTGTGAACTTGTTCATCGTACACTCTTATAGGTTCTTTGGGGTTCTATATACGCTGTAAAAAGTGATAAGTTGACTTAACTTTAAAAAAAATGAGGAAACCCGTTGCCTTAAAATTATTAAGTAAATAATATATATTTTAAAGTTAAGTCAACTTATCACTTTTTACAGTGTAGAACCCTAGGGTTCTTTACTCAACTCAAAAGAACCCTTTATGCCAAAAAGTTTATATATAATGAGAAAGAACCCTTTTTGGCACAAAAGGGTTCTTTGGGCTAAACCATGCTTTTTATGTATGTTTACACATTAGGCTATTTAAAATGATCATACTACATTATATTTGTACTTTTATTTCAATTTCACTTTGACACACCTTTATTCCAAAAAAATAAACTTAAAATTTACATCTGCACTGAATCAACCTATTATTATAACAAACTGAGGTAGAAATAGGCTACATGTGTTCTAGCAGTGTATAGCAATCTGGACAGTTTTATCTATGTATTAAAAGGTACACGCTAGTCTTCTATTTAATCAGCACACTAACATGATTGCAAGTTCTAGTTATCATGTCATGTAAGATGCCGTGCAGCTCTTTTATTGACAAGCAACATGCTCATATCGAGTTTCAGTGTTTCATTTAGATTCTAAAAGGCTATTCTTATAACTCATCCCTCTAAACAGATGCATAAAACGACCTTTGACATAAACGGCAAACAATTTGAATGTGTATCTATGCGCTGATCAGTTCTATCCCGTCTGCACAGCGGCGCATTTCAGTCGCGCGCCTCTCGCGAGAGTGGCCACTTAAAAGCACGCGAGGGCCGCTGTTTAAAACTTCAACGGTTCACGGTGCGCTGACTGCGCTCAGCGCTCGGGAGAACAACGATTATATTGGTATGTGAGAAAATTAATTAATTTTAGCTTATTATAATTAATTTTACCTAAACCCTTGTCATTTTTAGTTAGCCTAACGTTACTCGTTTATTTCAAGAAGCTAAAAGAAGAAAGGTGGTTTATCACATTGTCCAGGCCTGCGCAATTCTCTGCCCGGAGGTTTGTCATTTTTAACATGAATCCCTATAGTATCTTGATAAAAAGTTAAAAACTGTTGTGAATTGATTAATAATGCTGGCAAGAGTTCATGTTATAGCCTAACGTAATATTTAGTTTGCTCTGTAGATTGTATCAAATCACCGTCAGACTGCCGTTATAAACAAGAACAAAGAGAGCAGCTGATGGAGATGCTTCCGTTTTTCTGTGGATAACTGTGAGTATTTGGTGTTTGCAGTTATAGTATAGTAAAATATAATTATTTGTTGTGCTGAAGTAATTGTATATTATTCTAAACACACTGTATTTGGTTGCTGTAGATGTTCATCTAGCTCAGAGAGCACTTTTAAAGTTTTAGCACCAGCTTATCAGAGAGCTTTTTTTTTTCTTCTATTTTCCACCTTTTATCATGCAGGTTCTTATGATTGGTAGATAAATAAATATTTTGCACTGTCACTGCAGGTCTGGACTCTGGAGTGCAGCATTACTTGTTTGGTCATCAACATTCAGATGAAAACCCCACACTTCTCTCTAATTCAAGCAAGTTTTAAGATTTGATTTAACTGTGAGAGATTCCTTTCTTTTTCCTGTACTAGGTCTAATAAATGTTTCTCTGACTTGTATCCCCGTCTTAAGATGTCAAGCCTACTCATCGCAAAGAGAGTTAGCATCAATGGATGTGTCACTGACCAATAACACAGAGATGCCAGAAGTATCTGTTTGCTGTCTACTTTTTGTTCAGTATGGAGCATCCAAAAGACATCACTCAGTTAATTTCAATCAGCACTATTTAGCCCTTCCCAGTGCTGAAATTGTCATGGGTCTTTGTTTTTATTGTTATGCTTATCTGAATGTAAAATTAATATTTAATGCTTATAAATGTAAAAACAATACTTTTAGTTAGTCTTTTAGCTCCCTTTTCAGAAACATGTGGTTCACCATCTTTCATGGGTTACAGAATTGGGGAAAGTTGCAGCATACAAAAAAAAAAAAAGTCAGACAACTTGGTTTCTAGGAGAATGTGGAGTAAATACTTGACATTTATTTAAGGTAAAGTGTAATGACCTGGTGGTGATATGCAAAATAAGAGTGTCATTAATATACTTTTTGTTGTTTTGTGTGGTTTCTTAGCAATCAACATGTATTTGTGACTGACATGTTGGATGGGTGAGTAAGGTGGAGGGGGTTGAAAAAACAATATTTCTAAAACAGAGAGTGCTATTTTAGACAGGTAAAAATGATTTTTTTTAAAGTATGAATAAATAAAGGAACATGGATTTATGTTAATCTCTGTAACTGTTGCACTATGAATTGCTGTGTTATATATTGCTTGTCATTGTAAATGCTAATACAAGTGACTTAAATGATCACACAAAACCTTGATAAGTGTTAAATTAGCTATATGAGCTGTTTAAGGTTTAAAATTTAATTAAAATAAAACAAAAATTAAATCCAAAAAATGATCCCATGATGGGAACCCCTAAAGGGTTCTATATAGAACCTTTATTTCCTGGCTACAAAGAACCCTTAAAAAGGGTTCTATATGGAACCTTTTAGGGGTTCCATATATGAAGCACCTGATAGAATCTTTTTAGGTTCTATATAGAACCTTTTCTTCTAAGAGTATATTTTCCCCCCTCTCTCAGTTCTATAATGATTCTGTTTAGTTGCTTTGGAGCCACCATTATAGTCTTCAAACAAACAAACCCAATTAAAAATCTCAAATACAGAATCATGAAAGCATAAAGTTACCCTAGTCACGCCAACAGCACCTCTCTCCATCTCTCCATTCATAACCTAATCAGAGATTCCAAGTGCATTTATGTAAACAAACGTTGCTCCCTCAAGAAGCTCTACTCGAGCACCTGCTACATCTGAGAAATCACATTTGTTTCTAGTCTGAGCAATGAACAGCACGGATCACTTCATTACAAATAATAGAGGGCTCTCTGAATACTAGACCATGCACAAGGACAAAGAGGGGAAAATGACTAGCTCTAGACTATATTGCAAGTAATGTATGGCTAAACGTATAAATGATAGACTCTGCTTGTTGTATATTATTGAAATGAATGGCAGGGAGGACATTAAAATATGTCTCTTGGATACAGTACTTTAAAAATGGACTCCATTAAAAATCACTAATTATCAGTCCAGACAGAATCTGCAGAATTCTGTGGAATGGATTTTAATATGGTAAAAGTAGAGAGTACTTTACTGTTATTAGGAGCTGAAAGCATAATCAAATTAGTCCAAATATGTAATAAAGGAACAAGCAAGGCGCAGAGGATGAGTAAAACTAATGGTGGACATTCTGATTATGTGGAAATATGTGGCGCTTTGTGCAAAAGTGCTACAGGCACAAAATAAAACTTATTCGGTAAGCTAATAACCAAATATCACAATATAAAAGTAGCACATCTATATTAACTTTAAATTGCCTTAAAGCCACATATGCAACTGAAGAACAGAGAAAAACAATATTAGATAACTTCCAAATATAACCATCTAACTTTGTATTTTTAACTAATTTAACTAAACTTATATAGTTATATATTTATCTCTAAGATTAAATCAAGAAAAACTAAAAACAGTAAAATATGATTATATTATAAATAAACAACAATAATAAAAGTAAACTGTTTTCTATTTTAATTCACCTGTGATGACAAAGCTGAATTTTCATGTTTTTTTTTTTGTTTTGTTTTTGAATTATCAAAGTTTAAATTAGTTGTGCTGCTTAATATTTTTTGTGGAAACTGTGATTTTTTTTTTTTTTTTTTTAGGATACCTTTATGAATAAAAGAACAGCATTTATTTGCAGCATTATATATTATAAATATCTTTACTGTCACTTTTGAGAAACATGCATAAATGCATAAATAAATTTAAAAAATAATAATAATAAATAAATACCTCTTGACCCCAGATATTTGAACAGTAACGCATATAATTTTTTATTTCTCTATTTTCTATGTGTAGTCTGACATTTGAGCTTCAACTAATGATATGAATCTGTGGTAGGACAGTGATTGGTGAGGCAGAAGGGGCACTAGGACTGTCCCATGATTCGCACCAGTTAGAGACTCGTCTCACCTGTAGCATAAGCTCTTTCTCCACAACCTCCTGAGTCTTCGCAATCAGTCTCCGCTGAAGAGAATGAATCTTCTGAATCAGTTCAAAGCTGCTTGGATCACTCGCCTACAAAGAAAGCAAAATTAAACTATTTTGGAAGACTGTATTATTTATATAACTGTTTCCGTAACAAGCCAATGCAAGCCCATACCTCTAGTTTTCTCCAGCGGTGTACATTCAAGGGATTGCCAAGCTCATCCTCTAGAGCTCGACACCTTGTCCTCTCTTTCAGCAGCTCCCTCTGCATATGAAACACTTCATGTCTGCCATCAGAACAAAGAATCACCGGTAGAATAACTCTGACTCTGGTTTCCAGGCCACAATAAAAGCAACAATAATCTACTAATTTATAGTCAGTCATTTAAAGTCCCCTGCAATCTGGCAGGATGCAACAGCACTTTGAAAATGAGTTTGCGTGAGAGGTTCTAAAAGCCTGCACTTCACTTATTTACTTATGCACCACAACAGGCACAAAACAGGGGAAATGCAAACAAGAGGGTGAATGGAAGCGAGAGGGAGAAACAAATCTCTTGGATCTCATATCGACAGGTTATGGCTCACAACATAATCCTAGCTGACCTTTCCCTCTCTGCAGCAAGCTTGTTTGAAAAGACATTTGTAGACATGTATGCTTTTCTATAGGCATACACACATGATACATTCTAGCATTCGCAGCTATTTTGGGGTTGGTCTATGTATATATTCGCTGCATAGTCTCACCATTTTTCAGATTACTTATGCATCAATTTTGGTTTCAAACTAGATTTTTTACATTTTAAAGAAATTCTGAGTGGTATTTTCCCATTAAAATTTTGCTTCCAAAATTGCTGTGCAGTTAGGGTGTTACAAGTGGTTGCTTATGATATTTTTGTCTCAAGATATGGCTTCTCAGTGTAAGTGGATTCTTTTCATATTTTGTAATCATTTTATACCATCTGTATGCCTGATGGCTTAGAAAAGTAATATATTTCTGCTTAGCTACCATTACTTTAAATGAATAGTTCATCCAAAAATGAAAATTTGCTGAACATTTATTCACACTCAAGTCATCCAAGATGTAGCTGAGTTTGTTACTTCATCGGAACATGAAATTGCTGCCTTATAACCTTTGTATTGAATGGGTGCCGTCAGAACAGACAACACAGACAAAACTGATAGAAACATCACAATAATCCACAAGTAATCCACATGATCCAGTCCATCAATTATTGGGAACACTGTCTGTTTGTAATAAACAAATTCATCATATTTTTCTTCACAAGACAGTAATTGATTGACTGGACTCATGGTGATTGCTTGAGGATTATTGTGATGTTTGGACTCTCATTCTGATGGCACCCATTCACTGCAGAGCGTCCACTGGTGAGCAAGACATGTAATGCTAAATTTCTCCAAATCAGTTCTGATGAAAAACAAACCCATCTACATCTTGGGTGTACATTTTCAGCAAATTAAAATTTTGGGGGGAGTGGGGGGGTTCAAGGGTTTACTGTAACATTTGTCTGTTACAATGTTTGATGTGTTGTAGGGCTGTCGCGCAGGCCCGGATTAACACAGTGTAGTGCCCTAGGGTGAGCACATTTGAAGTGCCCCCCCCCCCTCCCTCCCTCAAAAATTCAGGAGCACCTTCTGATCAATAACAAAATTAGCTTTCCCATTAGAAGGTGATATTTGACTCCTTAAAGTGATTTACAGGGGCATTTTCTTTTTTTTTTTTGTGCAATGCAATTTTTTTTTCTCTAATTTTATTAAAAGTATGTCATTATGTCAAATTCAAAAGTCCATATTTATAAGCTTTTCCAAAATGTCTAATAAAAAAAAATAGAATAAGAACAGGTAGAATAATAAGAATAAGTTACCAATCAAAATAAATCAATATTAACAAAATCAGTTTCCACTACAAAGGTGGCACAGAACACAAAAGTGGCATGAAGGTAAATTTACAGACATTTACAAAGGCTCAGAGGTGGGATGGATGTTTTAAATTCATAACAATGTTGTGAGATTAATGTTTTAAATATAAAATTTTGAATATAGAACTATTGTTTGATTGAAATGATTTAAGTAACTATGACACTTTAAAATAAAACTGCCAGCAGGTGGCAGCAAGTCACTGATTTTATCACTGAATCATTCATTTAACTGATTTGTTTGAACGGCTGATTCATTCAGGAACGAAGCAAGTGACTCCCTGCGTCCCAATGTGCATACTATCCACCCTATCTGCCCTAAATAGTATTGAAAATGACTACTATCACATAGAATTTAGGATGGATAGTATGCACATTGGGACGCAGGCACTGTCTTTATGAATGGATAATTGAATCACTGACTCTAGATTCATTTAAAACGCAGGTTCATTCATAAACGAAACAACGCTGTATTTGAATGGAGATGCGCAGCGGCTCAGCTGTGACTGTTTGAAACTATTTTCCTTTACGAAATAGAGCAAAATCGGAAATATTGTTAAATTCATACAATGTACATCACTTTATATAACTTATTGTTTGTTGAACTGTTGTATTAATTTGATATCACATTTGCAAACTCCCCTATAATCTTTAAAAGCTGTCACAGTTCATCGCAATCTCACAAAGCTCCATAATAATCAATGAAGCGCTCTACACTGCACAACGAATCTCTTATTTACACCCTGTCTACACTTTGTTTGTTATAACGAGAGGATTTGTGAGCTTGCATAACTCAGCAATGAACAAAAGTATTTTGAGCAGTGAGTGGATTCTGATTAACATTGCATTCAAGAAATTAATGTCTGCGACACATTACTCACCGCTGCGCGAACACGCAAGTAGAAACCTTTGAAGCTCCCCTGAGCGCGAGCGCAAACACAAATGCTGATCGGGTATGTTTTGATAGTTGCACGCAGTACTTTTCAGTCGCATTGTAGAGGCCTGGCTATGTGCCCTGATATTTTCTCATTTTTTAATTTACATTTAGCCCAACTGCTACGCTGATGCTGCCTATCCATTATGAATTGAATATTATAAATTGGCGGGCTCGACTCTGACTGGGGAGGCGCAATTACACTGTGGCCTGACCCAATCGCAGTTCTATATGCATGCATATATTTTATATTCTCTCTGTATACATTGGATCATTAACTGTTTATTTTCTATGCATCTGCAACTCTTCCAGCAAAATAATATATACAAAACATTAAAAATATTTTAAAGGTCTAGTTATTTTCTTAATCACTTGGTGCCCCCTTACTGGCTGGTGCCCCAGGGCACTCGCCCAATCCCGTCTATGGATAACCCGGCCCTGCTGTCGCGGTTACAGTTAGTTCTGATCCTCGAATCTGACTGACAAGATACTTTTTCTGTTGATATTTCACCTGCGTGTTCTAGACGGGCTGTCAGTCAGTGCAGTTTCAATGTTTCGCCTCAAGGTGGCGGCAAGGAACTGTCTTTGAGTGAGTCTTTAAACCGTTCATTCAACTACACGTTCAAAAGCGCTGATTCATTCAGAGATTTGTAATGAAACACGCTGTTTAAATCATTTTAACTTTAAGCGCCACTTTTAAAGGCTCAGCTGACCAGCAGAGCGTCGATGCTAAGACAGATTCCGCTTTCCTTGGACATGACAACCTGTTTTCACACATGACTCGGCCTGAAGGACAGACGCAGGTAATCGCACGCGATCAGTCGATCTCTCTCTCATTCGCTGTCTGTTTAGGCTTGTTAAGTGCAAATTTACTGAGCCTCTGTGCAAATCAGCATGATACACATTGTTATCATTACTAATATTCAGTACACATGCACGAAGTGTAAAACGAGAAGGGCGTAACCTTACGAAAAAGAAAACACTGAAATATCGCGGTTGTTGCATTCCTCTGCGGTTATGCTCGTCAATAGCGCGGTATTGCGATATTGCGGTTATCACGACAGCCCTAATGTGTTGTGGTAATTATGGACAACTGGAGAAAAGATCCCTGTACTCTGTTGTGTTTTGTTAGATTTCACCCACTTGTTATTTTGCACAACAGCGTATTCTGTGTGTACACAACCCCTACAACAGTGTCATTTATGGCAAGTCTTGCTACAGCCAATGTCTTCCTTTGACCTGCTATAGTGATTCAACTCCGCGAATAAACAACTTGAAAGCTCCATCAGCCAACCTATTAGCACTAGTGGATTCCCAGAGTCTGGAAAAAGCAAATTATGCCATTTCAGCCACAATAGAAAAGCCTCTTGAAATACATTGAAAATAAATAAATGGCAAAATTGTCTCTAAGAACATCTAAGGACACACACACACACACACAAAAAACTTCATGGAACAGAGGAACAGAAAAGTGAATGAAAGGGAGATAAAATAACACCCTGTCTACACATGACTGGCACAACACAACAAAAGCACGAAAACCCATTATATAATCAATGTCTGTGTCCAAATATGCTACTTACATACTACATTATAGGCAAAAAATGTATGTGAATCAAGTAGTATGTCCAAATTCATAGTCATAAAACAGTACACAAAAAGTAACCATTGACTTTGATTTTGAAGGGCACATCTGATGACCTTTTTACTATCCCATGAGGTTATGGTAGAAGATTTGTGAATTGTTGTGAAGCGATGCAATTGACGTTGATAGCAGGTCCTATGATAGTAAAACATGACAGATGTAGCACTGTACATCCGAATTTTATTCATACCACACACAATCATACTACATAGAACAAACTTTTTTAGCCATTGCAAAGCAAGTTTCAAACCGAATGGAGTACCTGCGTGTAATATACACAGAGCCGGCCCAAGGCATTAGCGAACTAAGCGGCTGCTTAGGGCCCCCGTGGCCACCAGAGGGCCCCCAAGAGTAGCCTACATGAAATTACTTTTAAATTCTTGATATGTCAATGGACAGTGATAATTATACGAAAGCAAAATATTAAAAATTAAATAATCTAGTATACATATCATTTTATTAAGTATTTCCATAGCGACGTGTCATGCAGGCACAATAATGACCATGTTGATAATATGCGCTGGACGCTGCTGTGTGGATCTGTCGGATTACATCACGTAAATTCACCTTCTCCCGAAATACATGAAAGTAAGTTGCCAGTTAGGTGGAAGAAAAAAGAAGAGTAAACTTTATAGTAACCTACACAATGTGTATTTGATAGGAATAAAACACATCGTCCATTAATTGAAAGGGTTATTATTGCCGTGTGTAACATATTTAACAAACTAAATGTCTTTTTTACTTAATTAAAGTGTAGTTAAATGTCTGAAATCTAAAATAAACTTTATTCGGTTGAAAACAGGGAACAGTTATGAAATATGAAAATCACTGAGAGCGTCTTTTGTCTTTTTTTTTCTGAGCTCGTCTTTCTCTGGCTCAGTGCCAGACAAAGCGTGGCACGTCAAAGGGTTAAAATCAGTCTTCTTTTGGGGGTGGAGTGGAGGGGACAAATTCAACATGGTGGTTTTGTGGCACAAATCAGGGGTGTGTTTCTCAAAACCATTGTTAGCTAACTATGGTCGTTATTTCCATTGAACTGTATTGGTAACGACAGAACTTGCGACCATAGTTGCTTTTGGGAAACGCACCCCATCAGATCAGACCCAACCCCCCCAGTTAATTAGCATAGCCTAGGTAGAGTATATTTTTGTTTTAGGGAAGTTCATGTTTGAACATCAAAACATTAGCAAATAGACATCTTAATATATTATTACATTTTACTTAGTTTCAGATTAAAGTTTTTGTCTTCTGCGTAAAAATAACTTTCCTGGGTATGTGTTTTTGTAATAAAAATAAACTTCTTGTGGATGGGGGTCTTTAAAACAGGTCTTTTCATATATACTGTTATGAAGTAGATTCGTCTCTTGTCGTCTCTGAGGGAATATGCGCTATTGACGCAGCGTTAACTGTCAGTTTTTTTACTTTCACTTTCTGTCACCGGCATAACTATTGTGCAAAGTTTGCACGTTGCTTGTGATATCTATTGGCTCGCCTTCATGGTTTAAAACAGAAATATTTCCAGTATTGAGACGTAACCACAAACCCACATCATGCATGTGTATCTTAAAGCAGGAAGGAATACATGAAAGAGGAATCAAATCGGTATGCCGCACTGTCTGAAACACTCTCCATGCTTGTGCGTGCTTCAGGTGTGTGCGAATAAAGTGCACAAGTAACGAATTGAGTTCTGTTGAGTTTCTTCTTCGTGTGGTTTTAAATAGCTTGAACGTGTAAATTGGCAAATTAATCTACGAATCACATGCCAAACGGTGGGGTCTGGACCTGGTCCGTATATCACGGATCAACTGCGATCCGTTTAAGCCCTAATAGCCTATATGACAGGGCAATCTTTTATTTACTAATTTAACATGAAATCGTCAAATTGCTACTCCATATCAATCGCATACCACGAAAATACAGAATAATTAGAACAGTTACGCACAATAAATAACATATCTATACACATTTTCCCCAGAACTTTCTCGCGACCCGGTGGTTGGGGACCTCTGATTTAATACGTTAAGACTTTGAATGTTAAAGTGCAAATTAACACCTGACCAGTCTTGTAAGTTTGCAAATGTTAAAATTAAAAATCACAGAAGGGAAAAAAACATACCAGGCAGACAATGGTATGATGTAAGCAATACAGCTACAACAAACCAAGCTGATAATGGGTGTGTTAGATTTATAGTGTGTGAATAATCAAGCTTTGACAATAACCAGTCATATTGGTGACACAGAGGGGCCCCCAAATATAATTTTGCTTAGGGCCCCATAAAGGCTTGGGCCGGCCCTGATTATACAGTATGCGATTTTGGATGCAGCAAGTAATTCTGGCTACACTGGACGCGGAGTGATGCGATGCGATAAAAAATACTGTTAAAAAAAAAGCAAGAGGGTTTTTAAGAGGGTCTTTTAACCCTTGTATACTAGAGATGACAGAGAGTTGAAACCAGTTGTCTGTCTAAACAGTATGTCCTAGAACTTTTTCTGTGAAGCAATGGAGAGAGATGGATGATGATAGCACACAGCTCATTTACCTGAGCGCAAGGCAGGTTGAGTTTATGAGGGTGTTAGCGATTAGCATGCTAAATTGATCAATAAGTCATTTCCTTTGGGGGAAAAAAAACTCTATTACCAAAATCGTCAGTGTACTCTCATTTGTCTAGCAATGTGAGTAAACTGGAGAGGTTTTTGCAAATGTTGTTGTGCTAAAAGACAGTGGAATTGCTTCTAAATGGCATGGATTGATTTCTAAAGACTTACAAGGTCTTTTTTCGTCATTGATGATTCAGACAAAATCAATGTTGTTAGTGTTTGCTATGTTTGAGGGAGAAAAATTGGCATTAGCTCTTGTTTTGGGTTGCTTGTCATCTTTAATATTTATAACTATCTCAATGGCTCCGTTCCAAAACCTACTGAGCTATACAGAGGCTGTATTTTAAGGCGTCACAGCTGTGCTCCTGACGCAAAAGCCTGTTTTAGATAGCAAGAAACTTTATTACGCTGCCACATAAGGCACTTTTAGCCAGATTAAGTAAATATATATATATATATATATATATATATATATATATATATATATATATATATATACTGTATATTGTTAAAAAATCAACAAGCTCTGTCAAAAAAGCTTGTTGAGTTGGGTCACACTTTATTTTAAGGTTCAACTCTCTTAATTATGAATGGTGCCTCAATAAACACCTAATTTGCTGCTTATTAATAGTTAGCTATTAATAAGCAGCAAATTAGGAGTTTATTGAGGCAACATTCATAGGTAGTTGTTAAGTTTAGGAATTGGGTAGAATTAGGGATGTAGAATATGATCATGCAGAATATGTGCTTTATAAGTACTAATAAACAACCAATATGTTAATAATAGGCATGCTAATAAGCAACTAGTTAATAGTGAGAATCAGTCCCTATACTAAAATGTTACCATGAGTTAATAGAAATGCTAATTACAATATAGATTTCATTAAAGATGTCAAATTATCAATTAAAACTGTATAGTGTAAATGATTATTTTAAATATTAGATGTGCTTATGCTTAATAACATGCTAATATCGAAATCTATTCTTTCCTGTGTGGTGCGTGGTGACTGTAATCTTTATATTACATATCAAGTGTTCATGTTTAGGCCCTAACCTGAGTCTTTAATAAGTGTCTTCCTTCATTAAAATTGATGGCAAAGCAAACAAACAAGACCTCAGACGCTTTGATGTGAAGAGGAATCCTCTTGTACACCTGTTGCATCATTGCCAGACAACGATGTACACACACAAACAGTTGGTGTTCTCTGATTTTGATGGTGTACAGGAAAACTGTCTTTATAAAGAAAACATTACGTAATGTGTAATGTTGTGTTGTATGTATTACATGTACCTTGTTCCACCAAAGGAAATAGTTCCAAACAAATCCACAACAGAACCACTGCACATCTCAGAGCAACACACGTTTGGTGGTTTTTCGTTCATAAATTAATCGTTATGAATGGATAAGCAAATTGAATCAATGACTCACTCATAACCACAATCAAAGGTTTCATTCCTGGTGCTGTTTTTCATTTTTAAGGTTACACCCTATGTAGGTTGCATTTGTCGGCCACATACTGTACGTTTCGCACATCTCCTTTCAGAAAAGTAACCATTATTCCTTTTAAAGCCTAATTACTGTAATTTCTTACCTTCTTTGGAATGTAATGGTTACTTTTCTGAATTGAGACAGCCTCAATGATGTATGCGGCTGACAAATGTGGCCTACGGAGGGTGCAGCCTTCTAAATTAGACACAGCAATAGACATGTCGCCACATACCGGTGTGCAGATGTAATGTTCAGAAAGAGTCACTGGAAATCCCAACAGACAATCTGGATTGGAACATGCATACACACACACACAAAAAATGTATACGTATTTTATCATACATGTAGTCAATCTACTATTACAGCACTATTAAGATCAACCAAATGAAGAAAACAACATCAAAACAGGAATCTATTGGAAAGCCACAATTGCCAGTGCCACTTCCATTTAATTTGTCCAAGCTTTTATTAGGTGAGAGGAAGTATTCTTTGATCACTTTGCTCAAGACAGGTCTAATCCGACCATGAAACACTAAGACTTCTTCACGTTGCATTTCAATAACTCCAGTTCTCAACATAAGTTTATATGTGGGAAATCTAGCCAGCACTTTTTCCTGGAGCTTTAATAAAATACTTTTAGTGGCACTCAGTTTGTTCTGTTCCTAACAAAAGCTGCTTAGTATTGTGTGCACACAAATGCATGATATTTCTACACTTTGAAAAGAATATACTACATATAAGAAAGAGAATAACATAAAATGTGACACAAGAGCATACAGTAATTACTGACATCGGTGCTCCAGGGAGACCATATTAATCTTAGTCATTGGTCATTTTACTACACCTTACAGCAGACAATAGAACTCTGAAAGGATTTCCTGTCCAGAATGGGAAAAATAAAAGCAGCCTTTCCATTTGCTTGCCTTTTGCTGGCTATGGCTTTAATTTATGCATTTTAATTGTGTTTTTGGCAAAGCTTTTGTTTTTCTGCTCTCACTATTCTCTCTTCTCAATTGTGTTTTGCATAAATACATCACTGTCCACTAAAGGAAACCAAGCCATCCATCTTTCACCGTCAACAAATTAATTCCACTATGACAAATAAATAACTGATTTAGAATGGAAAAAAGAAACCCACATGCATTTTATCCATATGTTTCTCTTAGTCAGTGTGTTAGTTTGTATTCCTCCTTTCTGCTGTTGTTTCGACTGAGATCTGCATGGAGATACGGAAGGCAAGAGAAAGAGTGGGTCGGGGTATATAGATTGATTTATTCAGGAAGGCAGGGTTGATATGAGGGACTTAAACTTTAATCAACACGCTTATAGAGTTCAGGACTCTCGCCCACACACACATTTTCCTGTGTTTCAGTCTTCCCACTGAAACTACACATATTTGCAGGCAATAGCAGAAAATGGTAAAACAAAAGGCAATGGTGTCATGAACTGGCCTTGTTACTATGTACAGGCCCAATTATTATCAGCACCATTAACACCAACATCTTCCCAATAAGAAACATTAACAGCCACCTCCTGTAGGCCATAGCACTTCCTCATATGCCACCCTAAAGCTGCCGCAAGTGATTATTATAAACGCCACACATATGTCTCTATCACCTGACAGATATCACTGATATAGGTGTCTTGAGATATCCCACCTGTCTCTGTGACAGCCCCAGGCTCTGTAAGCAGCCAAAAACAGAATGTGAATGCAGCCTGCATGTGTACGAATCTGAAAAAGTGGAGGCAGATCTCTGCCATTTTCCAGCAATGACATGAGTTTGGACCTGGGACTACCCGTTAGGTGGGAGTGTTTGGAAAACTTTTTTTTAGAAGTGTTATTTTATTTTCATTGAGGTGCTGTTTAGTTTTTAGTAAGATCTTTATTAAGATTTTGAATTTGTTTTTAGTTTTTTTTTTTTTTTTTTCTCTAAAAAATTTTGTAATTTTGTTGTGTTTTTGTAATTCTTTTAGTTATGCCAAGTTCTGTCATGAAACTCTAGATGGCGCAGGCTGATGGGTCATTAACGCAAACTGATGATATTGACAGCGTTATTCATTACCATGCTAAAATCTTCTGAGAGTTGTCATGACAGAACTACAATAAGCCTCGTTTGGAAACTGAAGATTGAAGATTTTAATAATAATACTAATAATTCTGGAATACTTGATTTTTGCTCAATCACTACAGTACTACATACCTATTTTATAACTTTTTGAGAATGTAGTCATGCAACAAGCTGGACCATCTTCAATCAGGTGGTTATTATTGCAAAAAAAACTTCAGGATGATGTAAGACCCCACTGCTTAGGGATTTATTTTACAATAATGACCGGCTGACTGATTATTTCTTGCTTATACCATTTTTTTTTAAACTAAGTCCCCGTTTACACTAGTTCATTTTCGTTTTAAATCGGCATTTCAGAATGAAAACGATCCCCGTTTACACTGGCGTTTCAGAAACAATCCCCGTTTACACTACACAACCAAAAACGCATGCCACGCGACCATTCATGCAGGTACTACCATAGATGTGTATAGGTAGATGCCCTATTATTTAGATGGCGGACGCGTCTACGTGCTTGGAGCGGTCGAATAGAGAATATATCTATATCTATGGATACAACAATGAGCATGATGTTATTGTTTACAATCGTCAAGGATACGCAGAGCGAATGTGGGCAGCCACGCCATCGTTTTCAAAAGTCTCTGTTTTGCTCCGTTTACACTGAAATGCAACCCCAGAGTTTTCGAACTAAAACGGGGTCTGCAGCGTTTTCAAAAGTCTCCATTTTCAACCTCGAAAAAAAACCTCGAAACCTCGGAGTAGTTTAAACAATAGGCGTAACCGTAGCAAAAGTTATGCGTTTTAAAACGAAAACGCACTAGTGTAAATGGGGCCTAAAAGAAAGCTGACATTTTATCTCCCTCATTTGATTTCGAGTTTTAACAGCAGCTGCCAAGAACATGTGTAAAGGCTGCATGCATAAAACCTCTATTATCTGAGGGATTGTATCTTTGGTTTGATTGAAGAAAGCAGCCTAATGCCATGTTACAAGTAAGGCTCAAGGTAACGCAGCTAGCAGTTAGACAATGCTTAAGGAACATTTATTTAATTTCTTATGAAATATTCATGCTGATCTGAATGGAAGCGGATTACTGGGAATTCATCTGTCAGGATGCCACTTAACTGCTTTTCAAGTTTCCATTTTCTAATGAGCAAGAGGATGGGAGGAACATATGGTTCCGTATGCTTCACCTAGCTCAACCAGAGGTGAATAAAAGATGAAAGTCTTGTTGACAGATTTTTGAAATGTTTGTAATTTTTCATACTAATCACAGTAGGAGCATGCTACTGCTACATGCTAATAATAATAATAATAATATCCATTGTTCCTAAATTATTATTAGTAGTAGTAGTAGTAGTAGTACATTTATTTTTTATTGGGAACTATGGTACTTTTTTATCACCATGCCATGCAACCCTAGTGTGCAAGATTAAATGCACTTTCAAGCAGAATGAAAGAGTATAATGTTCCATACTTGATCACAGTTCACATTTGCCATGATCGACACGCACACAAAAAAAATCTTCACCTTTATTAATTTGTAGAAAGTGACATATTTCAATGATATACCGACCGCTAAACTACAAATGTTCAAGCTTAAGAGAAGAAATAGAGTAATAAAAGTAGAAAGAATGGAAGACAAGTGCTACTAGGCACCGGTGGGAGACAGATATGGAGAAAAAGAGAGAGAAAAAATAGAGCAGTTACAGAAATGTGCCTACAGCAGTACACATATAAAACAATGAGCTGTGATAG
Source organism: Onychostoma macrolepis (assembly GCF_012432095.1). NCBI lineage: Eukaryota > Metazoa > Chordata > Actinopteri > Cypriniformes > Cyprinidae > Onychostoma > Onychostoma macrolepis. The sequence goes on from NC_081155.1 coordinate 15,391,758, forward strand.
AGTCCAAGGCCTCTGTCCGGAAAATATGCAGTAGTGAGCTAAAATGTCAAAGGTAAGGTCTACCTGTCGTAACCTCTCTCTCTTTCTCATTCTGTTTTTTCTTTCCATTTCTGTCCTTATTTCAGAGAAGGAATTATATAATGTTCCTCTGATACAATAAAAAAGAAGGAATGGAGCAAGGCAAAGAAGTTTCAGAGCAGTAGAACACGTACTAACGCTGTTTTAATTGACGTGAAGTGCACGTAAGGGTAACCCTGTGATTCAGGCAGAGTTAGCCAAACATAATTTATTTTGGAGAACGGGCTCTTTGAAATCATTTGAAATGGAAAGACCTCCTCATTACAGTAGACAAACACACAACGCAACAATTTGGTTCAAAGCTGGATCAAAGAAAAAAAACATGCGCACACATAAACACACACATTCACATCATTGGTCCATGCTCTGTATTGTTCATTCCACTCAGTGGTTTGAATCTTCTAATGAATATTTCAGGCAAAATGCAACAGAATTTAGTTAATTATGGCTTAAATTATCATGGTCTCATTTACTGCAAACATTGTTAAGTAAAAACCAGTGCCAGTACTGTTCATGCAATAATATGTTCTGTCTGGAATGCTGTTTTAAAACTTGGTGTGGAACAGTATCGAACACTTTTGGTGGCTTCACCATCTAATGGCGGTTTAGAATTATATAAGCAATCCAGTCATTTAAATAGAACAGTGGCTAATATACATGCTTCCAATTGACCACTGCATTCATGCACACAAAGGACATTCAAACAAACACAATGTCAAACCTTGAATGTGATTTATTTATTTTTTAAAGTTATTTTTATGGGCTTTTATGCCTTTTTATTGAGATACGACAGTAGAGAGATGACAGGAAAGCGCTGGGAGGAGAGAGGGGAGTGGGATCGGCAAAAGATCTCAAGACGGAAGTCGAACTCGGGTTGCCGTGAGCGAAGTTGCGCTATGTGTCGACGCACTAACCATGAGGCTATTGTGGCCAACTGAATGTGATTTGTTAATCACAGTTGTTTCAATATAATTTATTTATTCAAGCAATTGTGCAGACCTATAGTTCCACCTTTCTAAAACTTAACGGGGAGGTCACAAACCTTATCAAAAGAACACACGGGTAATCTCTCAATTGTAATTTTGATCTGTTACAGGAGCAGATTTTAAGTACCTTATCATGATACGGGGTGACCTTGTGGGTAGTGTGAAAAGTCTGAGCATGTATCTATGTATGATTTAAAATTGCATACATTATCATTATGTACACGAGCCTTGATTGCAATCTCTTTTTAGAAGTAGAGTTCATTTGACTGTCATTATTAAGAAAATGGTTGCATTTACATTCCAATCATTCTCTGTCTCTGTTGAGTGGATGTTGGGAGAAGTAAGCTTCCTTGGCATGTTTGAATGCAGTTCTTATGGACTGGAGGAGTTTTCAACCGTCTTTTCTACAGCTTTATTTTTGGTTATATATAGCACAGTTTAATTGCTAAGTTGCACAGAGGCAGAGAATTATTTGTGACTGAATCACAAGCTTGTTGACAAGCGTTCAGGGGCCCATGAGTTGACAAATTAACACAGAGACGTCAAGTCAAAGTTATCACCCTAGCACCTTCCGCTTCAGTAGGTGACAACAGCAGTACAGAAACTCTCCTTAGGTCACTCTACAGGAATAGATGAACTCCCATCTGAAATTGTTAGGGTCTTTTTGGAGCACCACAGATACAGACTATTTTGAAATGTTTCAAGAATGTTTTCCTATGAGATTCCTGGATATTCTTCTATGAAGTAGAAGCATTGTTCCAAACCATTCTGTGAATTACAAAAGTAGATTTTTACACATTTCAACGACAGTTGAACGAGAGTTCAACGAGAGCATGTCCATCTAGCTTTAAAGTAGACCAAAAATAAAAGGTGCCAAAGCAGGGGTGTCAAACTCATTTTCACCGAGGGCCACTTCAACATTATGGCTGCCATCAAAGGGCCGGTTGTAACTTTAAGACTGTACAAATGTTACTACTCCTTAACATTGTCACATAACTGTCTCTTTATTTTATTATTACTTATTTAAGTTACAAATACTGCATATGCATTTGCATAGATGTAAAAATATATGTTATTGATCTGTGTTATTTTAACATAAATCCTTTTCATTTATCAGGTTACGAAATCCAAATTACTCCATAAATCAAAGTATATGATTTCCCCCCACACACACAATGTAAAAAAGCGATTTGTGTACCCAGAAAAGCGCTATATAAATGTAACAAATTATTATTAATTATTATTAAGTATCATCAAACACAGGTCATTACATTAACTTTGTTAAAAACTTTTTTGTTACATTTAAGGTACAACAAATAATTGTGAGCTGCTAAGAACGTGTGACAGATATGGCATTTAAAAAAAAACAAATGAGCCCGGTCTCATGAAAGTGCGTATAGCACGATGTTCTATTTAAATTTGGCATGCATTGTATACGCAGAAATTGACTTTGGTGTGCAAATGATATGCATGTGTTTGGCGTGCATATGATACGCAATCAATGCTTGTAGTAGAAAAAAAAAGAAGAAGTGGCAGTACTCAACCCCACTCCCCCACCCAAAAACAAATAAATACAGACTAAAGTGCTAAAAAAAAGTACTTTTTTTAATTTTCATAATTTGCAAAGAATGTATATAGTGCCAAAATAAATAAATAAATAAATTAATTAATTAATTAATAATTGTTTGCAATTCAATTCACATTTATTTGTATCGCACTTCTCATGATACACTGTTACAAAGCAGCTTCACAGAAAATGAACATTTCTACATTACATTTAGTAGTTTACAGCACTTTTAATAAAAAAATTAAATAAAAAAGCACAAGTCAATCTGCGATACCAAACAGGAACACAGGGGGACGCCAAAAGACCACTAAATGAGCTACCTTGACCTGACTGATCCAGATTTACTAAACCACTGACTACTGCGTAATCTAAAACACTTTCAGCCAGCATCCAGTATAAAACACTTGTGCTTTTTAGCCAAATAGCTTACATCTGTACGTGTGTACTATTATATACGCCATCTGTGATGAATCGGCCGTGTTTTCTCTGCATTAGCGCTGTTTTGAACTTACTGTTTGAATGCATTCGGTTACTGGATCCTTAGACTTTCCAGGAGTTTACCGGTTGATCTGATCGCAAAAATCAGTAATTATTATTTAATTACTCTGCGCTAGGGTGACCACCCTATAGATCTATTGCAGGATAGTAGATGTGATTTTGTGCGACAATGCGGGACACGCATGAAACAGATACATTTAGACTACTACTGTTATGCTATGTAAATACTGATTTACATTAGTTGGCATATGGCATAATGGCCACATAAAATGGTGTGGCGGGCCTTGAGTTTGACACGTGCTCTAGAGTATAGATGCATACTGAAAGCACAGATGTACATTTCAAATGAGCCGTAAGGATGAAAAACTTCAGATACGTTTATCTCCTGAGAAACAGATTGTACAAACATGCACGGACATCTTCGAGACAGGTGCAGGAAACTTCCATTTGTTTCTTCTTAAATCCCTTCACCCTTCCTTCTACTCAGTCTGCTCAAAATGGTCAATAGTAGATTGTAATGTTCTACATTAATGCAAGTGATATTTACAATCATGTTTGGTATCATTTGAATTGTCTCAGGGTGACTGGTACAATGGTCTCATTCGTATAAGAAGTAAACTAAAAGGTAATACAGATCCTAAGAGTTTAGAGATATTTTGCACACTGTAGAGGTCCCATCTGTCCCAAAAGGTGATAACTCTGCTTGATCAATGCAAATTCCAATTGTTAGTTCCTTTCTCCATTTCGGGGGATGTTGGTCTTGGTCTGAGGTACTTAAGGAAATGTTGCAAAAGGATCAGGGCCTTCTGTAGCCGGAATGAGCCCATGATATGAAGTGTGTTCGCACACTTCATATTATGTATTTTCATGTCAGGTATGCATCTTACTCTTAGATTCATCTTTGAGATTTTGATGTCTTGTATTGAATTGATATCTTTGAATTGGCTGTATAATTGGCATAATACATATTTACTTGACTGATAATAAATTGTTACATTTGATTTTAATTCTGATTTACTCTGTAATTATTGACTCTAGTAGATTACGTTGTATCCTTGTTACCGCATTACCTGCATCAGGTTAGTAACGGACTAAGATTCAGTTGAGATGGCGCATAGGGCACACCAACTGTATCTTTAGAGATCCGGCTAACACTTGGTATTAGTTCAAGTGTACTTAGATTGTAAGGGCTAAAAGGGAATTTCTGTCTAGGTCAACTGAATGCTGTTCGACCAACCTAGATAGGGTGGGCCTAACCTCTGTTTATTGTAATGTTATTCTAGCTAAGTGTACATGGGGAAACCATGGCATGACCATACTAAAGCTACTATCAGGGAAAGTAATGTTGATCGGCTTATATCTGTAGTAGTGGTCGTGACCTCTGACTAGAAATAATGTTGCCTTATTCAAGTGTATACAAATCTATGGGGGCTAATTAAAGGTACTTTTAGAATGAGCAAGCATAGGAGCGGCCGTCTAAAGTATTAGCCAGTTATCTCTATCTAATAACCTTAATCGCTAGAACTTAATTTCTAGCGATTATCGCCGATTTGATTGCACAGATAATATTTAAACTAAACTGAGCTAGACAATGACATCTCTGAATTCAATAATGAAATGCCTTTAACTGAAAATTGAAAATTGAGTGTTTAATCTTATCATTATACATTACTGACACTCTATCCTCTAATTTGATACTGTTAAGTGCTTTGACACAATCTGTATTGTTAAAAGCACTATATAAATAAAGGTGACTTGACTTGACTTAATAAACAAGACTGATGAGAACGTGACCGTAAGATACGCTAACAGCTGAAGCGATATCTTTGAGCGACATTAGCACCCAAATGAACGAGTACAATAATGGTAAAGAGTTAACTAGAATAATCAAATGTCATAATAATAATTAGAAATGAACAAATAATCAATTGGCATTTCAATCTAAATTAGAGGTCATAATAAAATGGAGTCAGATTTGAAGTTAACCTAAATTTAATAACTTTGCGCGCTGAAAAGACTGAACACGCAGGAAACCTTCATCCACGATTGGATACCGTCCTTGGACCAAATTCGTGGACCTTACAGAGCCAATCACACAAAATGTGCAAATGCATTCCATATGCGTCATTTATTGAGGACAGTGTCAAAAGAGTAAAAGAGCATTAAAATTAAATTAGTTAAATAAATAAAAATAAAAATGGTAAAAGGAGTAAAAAAAATAACCACACTATAAACACACTCCCTGCATCCCCATGTTCATACTATCCATCCTAAATAGTATGTGAGATTAAAATAAGTGTGTCCCAAAGCATAGTATGTTGAAAAGAGTATGCCAAAAGTCCCCGAATGGTCTGCTATTTCAGGTCAATTTTTGAAGTGTGGATCCATGCACACTCTAATGGCTAATATTGCCCACAATCCATTGCGCTTTGACGAAGGATTTGGTACAAACATGAAAAAAAAAAAAAATGTGTTAAAAAACTACAAACATGGCGGATGTGTGCAATTGACCGTAGAGAGGTTTAGAAAAAGGGGTTTAAGTTACTAAACAACATATTTCATCTGCAACAGCAATTTGAACTTTTATAAACATCTGTTTGGTCATTACCTTTCAAATGCATCATTATGCATAAAATATGAGCAGATTTATAGTGACAGGGTGCATGTAACTATGCGACAGAGCGGTCCGTTAAAGACGCAGTTGTGTGATGTAATAGTATGTCCCAAAGCTTGCCTACTCTTCTACTACACACTCAAAAGTGTGTACTTTTTCTTCACCAAAAGAGTAGATACTTTAAGAGCATAGTATACAGTGACTGTTTGGTTCTGTTATACTCAATCTAGCTGCTCGAATGCAAGAAGCAGTTTTGTGTTGAACTTTTTGTGTTGAATTTCTCATTTGTAAGTTACTTTGGATGAAAGTGTCTGCTAAATGTATAAATGTAAACAAAGAAGGATGTCAGTTCCTCATGAGACTTTGCTTTCATGGACTTGTCCCAGAAAACCTTAAACCTAAAGGAAATATTGCTCCACAGCCAGGCACCGATATGCTACAGTCAGCGTCTTTGAGGGAACTACATTGCACTGATGACAGCAATAATGACTAAAATTTGCCACCTGTTTACCATAGAGGCTTGTATATCAACAGAGATCTTGGCATCCAAGCTCGGGCATCAAGTCAAACCATCTGGCACAGCGGCTGCTGACTAGTCGCTCTGAAACCTTACCACTAGCTCATTGATTTTCACATATGTTTCAGAGTATAGGAAGGACAATGATACGTGTATGTTTTCCGTTAAGAGTGATACAGGGACATGGCTGTTTTGAAGAGAGACATGACTGCTCATTTATTAGCAGAAGCAAAAATGTTCTCTAAATTGAGAATGCCAATTCAACTGTAGTTATTCAAAACACAGTAGTTGCATTCTTGAATGAATCAGCCATTTGAAATTAATCATTTGAATGAATCATTCATAAAGACAGCTGCCTCTTGAATGAATCAGTGTTGTGCATGAATCATTCGAGCGAAAGTTTCATTGACTCACTCATAAAAACAGTTGCTTGTTTGGTTTTTGAATCGGTCAGTGTTGTGGACAAACCATTTGAGTCAATGATTCAATGACTCACTCTTTAGCCACTTTTCCACCATCGTGCTGAACAGTTCTCTTTGCATAACCGTTCCATTCCGTGCAGATCCGAGCCGGCCGGTACAGTTATGGTTTCGTTTTCCACTGCGGGGCTGATAACGGATCTCTTTGGAATGCAATTCAAATGCGTCTGTTGTTGCCGTGTTAACACAAGTGTTTTCATATGATATGAGGTGTAAATAGCCACCGCGTTATGGAGGATGATCAGAAATTTCTTTAGATTTTATTAATAATTAGTGTTTACATTGCTCAAAATAGCGCGCTTAGCAAGCTACGCAGAAACTAGCAGCCAGGCAACAGACAAGTGACAGATCCTGAGTGGCGACGTCCCGCACATGCACACGCACATGCACTCTACCAGCACAGAACATAATTTGTCATCATGCCGCGCCGTACCAGGCTCACGTGGAAATACAACTGGAACCGTACCTGATATTTCTTAGAACCGTTCGGCCCGATAGTGAAAAACAGCTATACAGACAGTTGTAGCATTTGGACCAATCAGACACACAATTTTGCATTTGATTTAACAAATCAATTAGTTATTAGATTAACAAATGGTCACAGACCCCTCACCCAATACACATACCCAGAGCCAGTAGGACTGTCAATGAGTCACTCATAAAGACAGTTTCTTGTTTTGTTCTTCAGTGAATCAGAGTTGTGAACAAATCGTTTTAGTAAATGATTCAATGACTCGCTTATAAAGATGTTTGCTTAATTCAGAACCATGTACTATAATACTACTCTTACTATTTTATTATATCTTTCTATGACTAGTACATGGCTAGTACATGGTTTGGAATTTAGCAAGTCACTTGTTTCATTCATGAATGAATTAGAGGTGTGAACGAACCATTTGAGTGAATGATTCAAAGACTCATAAAGCCAGTGGCTTGTTTTCTTCTAGAATCAATTAGTGTTGTGAATGAATCATTCAAGTGAATTATTCAATGACTAGCTCATACAGACAGGTTCAATTTAGAACTGCATACTACTTTTTGTTAAATAGTATGCTAATATGTGATTCTGCATTCAGCCATAGCCACATACAGTATTTATTTCATGAATGAATCAGATCTGTGAAAAATAATTTGAGTGAACGATTCAATGAGGTGCTCATTAAGTCAATAAATGATTCAACAATTTAATGATTTAATGACTTGCTCCTAAACACAGTTTTGTTTTTCCTGAATCAGTGTTTTTGAACAAATTGGTTGCTTGTCATCACTTCTTTTTAAATTTTTGAATGTATATAGAGATTTTCGATCAAGTGGTTGATAAGGATCAGTGAAATGTAACCAAAAAAGGAGAAGAAGAAAAGTCTCTTTCGGTGACTGTCTTTCTTATTCTCTGGAGAGAACCTGGTTAAATTAATTAAATCATTTTGGAGCGATGGAAATTTCAGTCCATAATTCAGACTCTGACTCACTGAATATTTAGTGATTTTGCATTGGCTTGAGATATGGAGGAGAATGTGAGGTCATCACCACCCCTTATGTTACTAAAATAACCAATAGAAGCTTAGTAAAACCCATCTATTATAGATCTGGTGAGACTTTAGATGCGAGACCTGCCAGTGCTTTCAAACGTTCCCTCATTTTCCACAGCGAGCTGTTGCCACCTCCTTTTTACTCAGCTAAGAACTCCATTAAAAGTGATTTTTATCGCACATCTTTTGTGACCGAAAAAGTGACTGTTATTGAGAGTGGTGAATTACAGCTTTTGAAAACATCAATAAACATCTAGCGGGGGTCAATACTGACAAGAGAATTATCTGACAAGCACTCAATTAGCTCCATCTCTTTGTGCTGTATATACCTGCGATTGAGGCATAATCATTATGTCATTATATCTCTGAAGAGAACATGAGTGTTGCAGAAAAGCGATCAAGCACCTGCTTCCATAAGGATTTAGAGCAATAGATGTTCGGGGAAAAAAAAGAAATTATAGCTGTATATAAGTCATAAAGTGGTTCAAAAATGCATAAAAAAATGTGATTCACTTGCACGACATTAAGCCAAATTACTTTCAGGCTCACTCCATTCCACATGAACCATAAACAGCCTTCACACCAACCAAACGAATCAATCTCTGACGTCAAACACGTTTTAGTGTGAAACCACCCTAAGCCTACTCTTAGTGTGCAACGTCAAACCGAAACACTTCCATATGTGGACAGATACTTTGAAAAGAAATGACATAATGCAGCAACTGTGTGTTACCTGAGGTCCTCCACATTAGAGACGGTCTTGTTGAGGATGTTCTTTTCTCGTCTTTGCTTCTTGATCTCTAGCTTCAGGAGTCTGATATCCTCCAACCGTTCATTGTACTGAATATCACCCTTGTTCATGATGGACTGCTGGATTTTGATCTTTTCGTACAGTAATGCCAGTGCTTCGTTTCTCTTCATCAACTGCATCCCCAGGAGGTCACGCTCATTTCTCACCTTGAAAACAAACACAGAAATACACAATCAATACATAAATGTAGATAAAGGCACCATACTAAGTCATTGATTGTGTACAAATTCTGGTTCTTTTGTTGCATTCCTTTTATTTTATACCAGCTTGGTCCCGAAGTTCTGGTACTTTTAACACCTCTTCAAGAATCTGTGAGAAAACCTTCAAAGTACTTTCACCTCTGACTGAGGTGAGACGATATATAATAGAAATAAAAGGCAGGCCAGTGTTTTCTGCAAAGATTTGATGACTCAGCAGTGTTAGTCTTTTCAGGATAATAGCCAAAAACTTCATGCAACATGACAAATGTTGTGAAGGTTTGGGAAAATGTCTTATAAAGAAGTTTTAGGGTCTTTTACTTAGAGGTGTTACTTTAATGAATTTTAATAAAAAGTCAGGGGGAAAACATTTGGAAGGCCATACGCAATAAAGAAACATAACATTTCTTTCTACATCTAAATCATTTTGTGTTATTCTACACACCATAAGGAAGTTATGTAAAATGGTAATCGACTTTCTTTCTGAACTTTCACTAAACTACACTGTATGCACAAAATTCTGCAATGCTGAAATGTACAGCTATATGTGTATTGTATGGTATTTATAAGGTATTTGTTACATCGCATACAGTATACGATACAGTTTTGGGAGCTCAGGGATGTACAGACGATGAAGCTTTATTAAAGGGGCCATTTGATGCGATTTCAAGTTTTCCTGTCTCTTTGGAGTGTTACAAGTTGTTTGTACATAGATAAGATCCCTGAAGTTGCAAAGACTAAAGTCTCAAAACCAAAGAGATATTCTTTATAAAAGTTAAGACTCGACCACGCCCCCCTAAAACGGCTCATTCAAACACGCCCCCACATGTCTACGTCACGGTGTGGGGAGATTTGCAAAACACCGCCCAAATGTTTACGCAACGAAAGGGGGCGGAACTTTTATTCTCGCTGCAGTATTGTTGCTGCCGCCGTTGCCATGTCCTGGAGATGCTGTGTTTCATTGTGAAAGCGAAACTACTTTGTTTGGGCTTCCAAAAGAGGACACAACTAGAAATCAGTGGTTAAGTTGTATTTACAACACTGTTCCAGAACAGTTCAACCCAAATAAATGAGTGTGTGCATCGCATTTTACGGAGGACTATTTCCTGAACCTGGGAATAGCCTGCCAGCTATGCTCAAAGACTGTTTCTATAAAGTGGGGCAATTCTAACTTTGCAAGGACAGTCTGGCGCTTCTGACTCACAGTCTTTAAGTACGTTTTCATATTTAAAGAATTTGCCACTGACTATTCAAACGCGAGTTTTGAGCTGTGTAGAGTAGCGCTTGTTGTTTGTCGTTTCTCCGATCACAAATGCAGACATGGTAATGTTTACCATGGTAATGTTTTCTTTGTACAAAGACAGTATAAGTCATTATAATCAGTAATTATGTCCCCACTGAATGCAACAAATGCCTCGTTTGTAATGGGTTTTATTGTTTTTGTGTCGTCGCGCCTGGACAGGACACGGCATCACAATATGGTCAGGGGCGTAACATTTCCATCTCACGCTTGAGGTATACGGCCAATCACAACGCACTGGATAGCTGGCCAATTGGAGAACACCTCGCTTCTCAGAACGATGAGCTTTGTAAAAATCGACGCGTTTCCGAAAGGCGGGGCTTAGAGGAGCAACAATAATGTACAGTATGTGGAAAATAATGTGTTTTTTGAACCTTAAGCCACATAAACACATTGCATTACACCAAATACACAAAATAATGTTCTTTTTAGCAACATCATATGACCCCTTTAATGTGTATGGATAGCCAGAAGAGTATGAAAGCTGGTGTCAGCAGAGGCAATTTGGACAGAATGCCCTTTGAATGGGTTAACCTTTACCAAAGAACCAATGTCAGCAATCTACAGCAGCAGATGTTAACATTACATCTACTTTATGATCTCTAATAGTGACCCAAATGATTTACCAAAGATGCTGTAAAAAATGCTGTTACTGAATGTGTTAAAAAAATATCTATGATTTTTTTTTTCCTTCTCCATAAAACTAATATTCAAGCCTACAGCCAAAGCTATATATACATCTAAATTTAATTCAGCTAAAAGACAAACAAGGATATCTGAAATCAAATTAAGTCATCTTTGGTTTCATAAATTTTTGTTATCATTTGCTGACTTTTCCTTACATCTTGAGTCTATGTAAATGTATTCATTTTTATTCATTATGATAAATAAATAAACAAATTTTAAAGGTAAACCGTATTTAGTACAAATATTATCATTTTTAAATCTTCAATATCTTGATGTTTTAATAAGGTTATTCACTGAATGTATTTATCTCAAAGCCTGAACTAATATTGTCACGTCATAAAAAGGCAAACTTTTAAAAAAAGCCTACTGACTTTGATACACAAACATACCCTCAACATTTTCTAAAATAACAATAATAATAAATAAAAAAATATATTGATTTGAGCGCAATAAAAAAAAAAAAAAAACACTTCACCGCTTTTAAGAAGACATATTAATAAAAGATTAGGCTACAATTCTTTTAAAGCCTTTGAATTGTAACTTCTTTTTTCTTCAAAACATTCTCCTGACATCACCTAGACATTTTAGACATTAAGTCCCCCAAAGAATATAAAACTAAACTTTATATCAGGGACTGAAAGTATGTTCATCATACGATGCATATTCAAGTGGGTTTTTTGTATAAACTTAATAGATTAAGGCACAAAAAACTGATCATCACATCAGTGCCTACTATTTGAATTATTTGACTGGTCAGCTGGTTAATCATGTTCGACTGCTGACTTACTGAGATCAGAAGCACTAAATGTTTCAAAATGCCAAGACCAATTTAGGCCTCCCCAGTGCCTCAATTTCCTTTTGCTATTTTAAAGAAAGGTTGACCCTGTTCCCGCTGGACTTTCTCAGAAGTGAGATTCCAGATCTAATGACATTTGATTGAACCTAGATTACTGTCTCTTTCATCTTTAGCGTAAACAGCCTATTGAAGAAGGAACACAAGGACACGCAGACACTCACTGAAACCTTCCACCTGTCTGTACCTGATCGAGCTCTTTTTTCTGCCGGATCCTCTCAACATCAGCCTCTGCTATGATCTTCAGCAGCTCGCGTTCCTCTGCCTCCTGTTTCTCAATGAACTGCTTCGTCTCCTGAGCCTGTTGCCTCATCTTTTGTAGCTCGGCCTGTAGAAACAGCAATCGATGCAAAAGAGAACAGAAAACAGTTAAAAACAAAACTGTGAAATTACCTCTCTATATGCAAATGTTCATTTTTATGTTTTTTTTAATGCTCTACATGCTCTAGTCAAAGTTTATCATGTTATATTCACTATAAAGTGCTGGGTAGATTACTTACAAATTGTAGTCTGTTACTGATTACAAATGACACGATGTAAATTAAAGTTTGTAACATAATGTTTTGGATTACAAATATTAGGTAATGTATTCTGATAACTTTTGATCTAAAATAGATTCCATTCTTTAGAAGTGTATTAAACGTTGCATTATGCCAAGGTTTCTGAAACTGGGGTTCATGAATAAACTGCAAGGGGTTTGTGAGGTTATGAAAACATGGAAGACTTTCCAAATGTATAAAAGCGGTAAAATTATAGTAATATCAAATTATGAATAATTTACTGCCATTTGTGTGAATAATACGTAATCATGTAATCTTTAGTAACTGTAATCTGATTATTAGCATTTTAAAATGTAATATAATGTGATTACAAGTACTTTATTTCTGATCAAGATTACATGTAATCACTTAATATCCAGCACTGTATTTTTTTTATTTGGATTGCATTGTAAATTATACATATCTGATTTATGTTAATGAATATAATTTCTATTCTGGAATTTTTTTTTAATTTATTTCTATATTTTCAAAATATATTTTGCTTTTATTATTCATGCTTTTTTTAAAAGCATTTCATTGTGTTAATACAATGTATGGTTGTGTGTGTGTGAGAGAGAGAGAGAGAGAGAGAGACAATTACATTTTTAAATGTAGTCTTTAATAGGACAATTATTTCAAAATTTATTTTAGTCAACAGAAACATTTATGTTGACAGTGTTAAAAATGACAAAAACGTCTGCCATTTTCATTATATAAATATTATTATATTATTTATTTATATATTATATAATATTATATATTATTTTCATCTCATATTGATTGCTGTCAAAATATATTTTTAAAAAATCACATATCATTTTGTTTGCCATTTAGCACTGCTATTAACATTCTCTCCTCTCTCTCTCAAGATTCAAGATTAAAATGTGCTTTACTGACATGATAAACGGTTTAACATTGACAAAGCATTAGTAAACATTACACATACATGTAAAATAGATGCTCTTTATAGTGGTTTGCATAAGAAAGATCGAATATGTTGCTGATTTATGTGTAGTACGTGAGGTTCAAAAGTGCAATTGTGTTTCCATCTCATTTTGTGTGCAGCAGGAGCAGAGTGTCCTCAGCGAGGACTGTCTGTGTCTGGCTTTCTTTGTATCTAGGGCTATGTTTGCAGAGTCTGTAAACAGTCAAGAGTTTAAGTTCAGGGTTGGTCACAGTAGTCAGGTATTCTGTTATGGTGTATTTTATTACAATCTGGAGTACAAAAGAAAACCTGAAATAAAAACGGACTCTTAATTACTCTCCTAATAAATGTCCCTGGTTTTATTATGTACAATTCATCAGCGCATATTATTCTAAAGAAAACAATGTTTGTTTTTATAGTCATTCATCAAAAGGTAATCATTTTCTCTGCAGCTTTAAAAAGTGTATTTTTTGCTGATGTATCCAAGGCAGAACCGTGTGAGTAAAGTAACTTTTACTAGTAATAACAAAGCCTTCACTTGTTCACTTTTTAAACCCCACCCTGCATTATTTCCTGATGAATACACAATATTAAGAACAAATTGCATCAGCTTTAAGTAGTTGTATTTAATTTTATGATAATCTAATTTGGCTTGATTCATTTTTTTTTTTTTTTTTTGTCCTATAAGGTCCTGCTGAACATGTTTTGCTCTGACTCGGTGAGAACATGGCTATTTTAAGGCCAATTCACACTGCACTGACAGATGGCAAAAGACATGTTCAGTGTGTTATGCCTGTTGCCATTGATCAGTGCTTATTTAGCCAATTAAACATGTTGAATTGGTATTTGTCAGGTCTTGGAATGTCTGAGAAGTGATTTACTGATCTCATGACGAAAACACACGTGTTGGAATATTTTTGCAAAACGCGAAATATGTACCAATAAGTACATATCACTGCAGTTTCCAACAGAAATGAACACTAGAGGTGGTAAATCAGGAGCACTTTTAATCGTTTTCGTGCACATTTATGATTACAGCTCCATACAGTATGTTTCCCTTTGCAGACGTAACAAGCTTGCTCGGTAGCTCAGACGGCACGGAATTGGACTTGTACAAATCCTGTGAAAAACATGACTCACGATGAAAGAGCTGAAAGATGAGAGATCGAAAAACAAGCTAAAACAGCATGTTTTTACGTCACATCCGCTTTTATTCATACTATCAGGTAGGTTCAGGTGTAGTGCAGATGGAAAGTTATTTTAAACGCGTCACTAGGGCTGGGTATCGAGTTCGATACTTTTTAGGCACCGACCGAAATGCCTCAATATCATAGAGTATTGAAAAATGTCTCGCTGTTCGGTACCAAATTTCGATACCTAAGGGGTTAATCTCATCAGCATCAGTGAGCCAATAAGCCTGCAGCAGGTGTGTTCGACTAGAAGCGGCGCGGCGCAGATCGATCAGTGTTTGACATCCGCGAGAAAGATTTGAAAACATATGGAGCAGTCTGCTCTCTATAGCTCTCTCAGCCCTGCCCTGAGCCGCGTCACATGTGAGGCTGTAGTGTGAATGTGTCCCAGCCCCCTTAGATGTAAGGCTACATTTACACTGGTGCGTTTTTGTTTTAAAATGAAAACGATCCTTGTCATACTGGCGTTTCCACTGTGTTTCAAGCTGGCTTTCCACTATCTCCGACAAACGACAAGGGACAGACCGGACGTCATTCATTTCCAATGGAGAGTGCGGGAGCTGCTTGGAGTTCTGATCATATGCAGATGTCCGTTCATTCATACTACACGACCGAAAGCGTGTGTTACGTGACCATTCATGCACACTGTAGCATAATGCTACATAAGACAATAAATAAGATTTATATTCCGCTTTTATTCAAAACTCACTTTAAACCACCATCGAGTGTTTGTAATAACTTCTGATTGCCGTCTAATGTGTGTTTTGGCCATGTAATGTTGCTGAATTATGTTATTACCTCTGAGTCAGAACTGTGATCATGGCAGAGGGAACACAGGCAGATAGCGCTGGAAGCTGCTAATGCTCATCAGTAAATCAGTGGAAAATAAATAGAAATGATGATTCTGTCTGAGCTATATGTTTTAAAACGAATACGCATTAGTGTAAATGTAGCCTAACAGATGTGTAAACTGAAGACTATTTGAGCTTTATTAAAACTATTTGCACTGATTTATTGTGCTGGTTACATTTTGTTCCTTTGTGCAGTGGCGCAAGAGATGAGTCTTTGAGTCTGTATATAAACATCAACAAGCTGAAAAATAAAACCAAAGTTTTTTTAGATAATGTAATCTTGTTAAAATTGATTTCATAAAATTGGTATAGAAAAAAGTATAGTTCGGGAACCGGTATTGAAGTATCGGTATCGGTATCGGTATCGAAAACTTTCATCACAGAGCATTAAAGTTATAGCACCACTCAATGGACATATCAAGTCAGAACTGCGGTGACACGTATAAAACCAACATCACATAAAACGGACCATATGTAGCCCTACATTAATCTGTTCCAGGAAAAAAACAAACACTGTTTTAGCGCTACTCAGTGGACATTTCACTTCGAATATGTCACAAAATGCACATGGCGCTACGTATTTCACGTCTTGCAGAAAAATTCCCATAGGTACGTTTTCGTTATGAGATCAGGCTCGTGAACATGCCTTCAGAGATCACAGCCAAAATTTTGTTCTGCAGGTATTGTCTGGTGTTTTTGCAGAATTCTGCTTGCAAAATTATGTCTCATTTAGTAAAATCTAAAACATTCTACAACTCTTAAGTAAATTAATTTAATCAGTTAATTAAAATGAATCCATTAATTTAGTCAGATTCTGATTGTGAAGTCAGTTTTTATATTCTACTTGTTGGCAAACAAGGCTCTTTGTGCCTTGTCCCTAAAATAATCTATTGCATGACATTTCAGTGTTCAATATTGTAGTTTGGCACAGAGTTGACAAGAAAGTAGTGTTTCAGAAGTCAATAAAAGTGAAATTGAATGGTTCTCAACACCAATTTTGATACCTATTGAACACACTGTAATAATTAATGGAAAGTGTTTAATAACTTTTTTATCTATGTATTAGTCATTTTTTGTTTATAATGCTTTTGCTCATGATATCGGTAAAATAAAATAAAATCTCTCTAATAAAGTAATTATTCAAGAGGATTAAACAGAGCCAGTAATAAAATGAATGAATAAGTAGTCATATTATTTACACTGCATGAATCATAGCTTAATACATTAATATAGATTGAACACTGTCTGACTCTGAGAAGCAGAAGGCTTGTAATTTAAATTAGCTTTACAGTTATTTCATTTAGACTTAACTATGTGTTCATGTTTGGTTTTAAAGGGCTTATTAAAATGACTAAATTAATCCATCCAAGAGCAGTGGGGGTTTCTCTTTTCTTCTGCAATGTTGTTTAATGAATATTAATGACATAATAGATGCTGACAGATCTGTTAGGCAGATCCCATATTTTGACATCAGATTTTTCTTCTGTCTCACCTATTCATAGAGACATAGCTTGCTGCGTTTAACCTAATATCATGCCAAGACAGGCATTTTGACCAAGAAGTCAGGATGTATGTCTGTCAGAAGTTGTGCAAGAGGTCGAAATGCTGCAGTAATTTCCCCTTGGTGGGAGACTGGGATACTTCATCACGACATTTGACTTCAAAATCCATCTCTGTCTCTCACCCCTCTTTGACACTTATTTGGTCGCCTGCGGCAGATGCAGTGGGATAAACATATAGGTCTGCCAAGAAGGTAGAAAACAGACCAAAAAGTGGACGGGAAGGATAAAAAGAGACAGCGGGAAGACAGGCGTGAGTGCTTTACACTTCATTTGATACCAGTCTTAACCTTTATCCCCTGAGAGAGAGAAAGAGAGAGCAACAGAGCCAGAGTCAGGCTGCAGGAGCAGCAGGCTTGTTTTCAAGACCAAAGATCCTGTTTTCACCACCAGCTCAGGTGCAAGTCCCAAACACTTGGCCCATGTTGACACATATGATAAGTGATTTATTAAATTATTAAATTATTAAATTATCGCATATCTGTCTCTTGAGAATACATATATATATATATATATATACATACAATATTGTTCAAAAGTTAGGAGTTGTTCAATTTTTTCCCCCAATGTTTTTGCAAGAAGACTCTTTAGGCTCACCAAGTATTTGGTTAAAAATACAGTAAAATATGAAATATTGTGAAATATTATTACAATTTAAAATAGCTGTTTTTTATTTTCATATATTTTAAAATGTAATATATTCCTGGGATGGAAAAGCAGAATTTTCAGTGGTTATTACCTTCAGAAGTCAGTTTAATATTTCTTATTATTATTATCATCAATGTGCTGCTTAATTTTTTTAAATAGAAATCTTTTGTATTATAAATGTCTTTACTATCATTTTTGATCAATTCAATCTTTGCTGAGTGAAAGCATGTTTCAAAGCAGAAAGAAAACCAAATACTTGAACAGTGCGTGTAAAAGTGAGACTAGAAAAATGCTATGGCATACAATTATACTACGAAAGTTATCTACAATAATTAGTGAAACTGTTTTTCCCTTTTTTCTTTTCCTTCCTTAAAATGTAAATTAATGTGCTAACCACAACAAATTATTAAATTAATTGCAATTTTATAATTTGGATGGACAGCCATTTGTCTTATTTGTTTTTCTTTTCTTATATTAAAATTGTAGAATGAATCAGGGCTCCAAACCAAAATGGTCAATAATTTACAATCTAATCACCACTGGCATCGGTCGGGAAAACTTTACATCTAAGCTTTTTTATTCAGCTTCAGGCACTTTTATGTCTAAGGGTGTTACGGGGTGTGGTTGTGGCAAATCGCAAAGGAATATAAATGAAAGACGGGAGGACGAAACGGCTTCAACACACTTTTCCCATTTATTAAACTTAACATTAAGAACGGACAAACACAAAGGGAGAACTGAGGACTTTTAAAGGAAAGGGAACAAAAGAGCAAACAACGTAATTCAACTCAGGTGGGGACAATGACACATAATTAATTAACAAGGAACGGAACTAAACCAAATAAGGACAGACGGGAACTCAGACAGGCATACACGTGACAAAGGGTTGATTTTTATTAAAACTAAGTGATTTTTTTTTCTTCATGTTATACAGAATTACTGTCTTGGGACATTTTTCATGCCTTTCTCATTTCTGTTTGGTGCACAAAATTTGATCACATTTTATTCAATAATTTACTAGCAATTTCTGAGGGACAATTGTTTCATAGTAAATCCTATTTTTTTTTTTTTTTTTTCAGTGTATGTACAGATTTATATAATATATCATTGGAAAATAATATACATGTCCACTTTGAGCACTGTTAGAAGACAAATGAAATAAATGTGCTTTCAGAGACTGAAGGTGTTTTCTTCATCGGGCGCCTTGATGAAGGGGTTCTGACAGCATAATAAATGTACAACAGTACATATAAGATGACAAGACCTTTGACTCTGTCTAAAATCTGGCTTGTTAACACTGAACCGGGAACAACTGCGCGAGGTCATTTTAAAGGTGGTTCGCCACATCTCCCGTTTACCATGAAACGCTGATGAAATTTCAAAAAGCGGAGACCATCGTTTAGAACCCGGCTGCATGCTTTACACATCATCACTTCCTTTTACGACATTAAATTCTGAAACTTTCTCCCCTCCTCTCTCGGTTCAGTGCTAAACATTTGCAGACAGTGTCTGGAGCATGTAATAAGATTTCTCCGAGATCGATGTCGCCTCTCGGCATGCATATCAACCAGCTGGACGGAGCTGGTGCTGAGAGCAGCCTCTCCCCTCATTACCCCCTGCCGTAGCCTCTCGTGATGAGAAAGTGTAGCTCATTCATTAACATGCTAATCAATTCTTATGAAGTGGCCTAATTGTTTTTTCATGGGGTGAGGGTTAGCCAGTAGACAGACTCGGTGCTGGCCGGCTTCAAAGAACACAAGAGCTTCTTTCTTGGTACGTTTGCGAAGGCTTGAGGTAATAAACAACAACAAGAAGAGCTGAAAGGTCAATGTCTTGGCACAATAGTCTTTGTGTGTGGAGACAAGAGACCAGCAGGACAAAAGGGCATTGCTTCCTATGAAGCCGTCTGTAAGGGAAGCCATCTAAATGCTTGAAAATGCCCTTTAAAAGGATAGTTCACCCAAAAAAAAGATGAAAAATTGGTCATCATTATTCATCCTTATGTCATTCCAAACCTGTCTTGACTTTCTTTCTTCTGCAGAACACAAAAGAAGATATTTTGAAGAACGCCAGGTCACATTTGATATGACAAAAGTTTAATTAAGGCACGGTTTCTTCCATCAAATCTTAATTAACCGACAGCAGCTTTTATACCTCGGTAAAGACCGAAGCATTTGAGTCGTGCACAGACCACAAAACTGACAGGAGCAGCTCCGCTGGAGAACAGTGACTGAACCTGACACTTCAGATGACACACAGCTCGTATCTGCATCTCTGTAAGTTACCGCAACCACAAATGAAAACTCATAACACACTAGACGTGTATGTGCAGATAATATACCATGACAGACAACTAGTTGTCCAGTCTGGTTGCATTCACACAGCAGGGGTTTGCCAAAAATACAGTTGTAAGTCCTGAAAGTGTACAGGTGTGAGTTTGGTTATAGAATGCAGTTGTCACCTCAGTAAATATCCAAGATGTGTGTGAATGCAACCGTATTAATGATTGAAATACAGAACTGACAACCGTATTCTGGTGCTGTGTAAATATGGCCTAATTTTTGGGTAAACTATGTTAAATTTGTGCTTCCCGTTTTTGCACATTTAGCTTACTAATTGATCTTTTATCTAATATTATTGATATATTTAATGTACAGTTTCAGTAGCTGTCCAGTTTTACATCTCACTGCAAGTTTTATTTGGGTAGCACTTTATTTTATTGTACGTGTACTTCCCTGGTACATACATGGTAAATATCTTGTACCTACAGGCAAATGAGTGGTAACACAAGGTACTTACCTGAAGTGTATGTACATGGTAACAAATAAGAAACACGGCTGTACTTAACAGTCGTACATGCATGGCAATTAGTTTGTACATACAGACAAGTGTGGGTAATAACGGTCACTTACAGGTAGTTCCCGTACATGGTAACTAATTAGATACTTTACTGTACTCACTAATGTATATAAACAGGCAGGTCCTTACAGTATCCGTATTTGGTAACTAATAAGACACATTACTGTACATACTTATGATATGTACATGGTAAATGTGTAGCACCTACGGAAAAATGTGCTATTATGTGGTAACAAACAAGACACATACTGTACTTGGTACTGTATATACGGTACGCTTGGTAAGTCCTAACCTTACCTAATAAAAAGGACTGTTTTTCAATTGCTTGTGTAAGACTGTTAATGTTAAATTGCTCTCCACAGCAGTGCTTACAAAATTTGAAGAACTGGTAATTACTATGTAATGTTCATGTAAAATGGTGCACTTTATTTTACAGTCCTATTTCCATATATTTACTATGTACGTACTGGTGTATGTACCTATTAGTTAATGTACAGAATAAGTTATGCAGTACTCAAATTGGGGGGTATAAACATGGACCAATGGACTTATTGAGTAATTGATGGTAGGTGCCATTGCAGTTTGGAACTTTGGAAGTTGTTTGGGAACACGGCAGTAACTGTGCAGCACTGCATAGTGTTAATACTTAGCAGGCGCAGTTCTTTTAAATAAGGATTTTGACACATGACAATCAGGAGTTGCAAGTGCAAATATGAGTCTGAAAATCTGTCTACACACATAATTATTTGGAATGTACGTCATCAAAAATCCCTATTGGACCAATTAGTTAAGAAAATGTCGTTAAAGATAAGGCAAGTTAACTGCAATGGCACTTACCATCAATTACTCAATAAGTACCTTGGCCCATGTTTATACCCCCCAACTTGAGTACCGCATAACTTATTCTGAACATTAACTAATAGGCACACACACCAATACGTACATAGTAAGTATATGGAAATAGGACTATAAAATAAAGTGCACCATTTTACATAAACATTACACAGTAATTATCAGTTCTTCAAATTTTGTAAACACTGTTGTGGAGAGCAATTTAGCATTAACAGTCCTACACAAGCAATTGAAAAACAGTGCTCTTTTTATCAGGTAAGTTTAGGACTTACCAAGCATACCGTATATACCAAGTACAGTATGTGTCTTGTTTGTTACCACATAATAGCACATTTTTCCATAGGTGCTACATATTTACCATGTATATACCATTAGTAAGTATAGTAATGTGTCTTATTAGTTACCATATACTGACACTACCTGTAAATATTACACACACTTGTTTGTAAGTACTACATATTTACCACGTGTATACCAAGTACAGTATGTGTTTTATTTGTTACCACATAATACCACATTTTTCCGTAGGTGCTACACATTTACCATGTACATATCATAAGTATGTACAGTAATGTGTCTTATTAGTTACCATATATGGATACTGTAAGGACGTGCCTGTTTGTACCCACTTGTCCGTAAGCACTACATATTTACCATGTATATACATTAATAATAAGTACAGTAAAGTATCTAATTAGTTACCATGTACGGGAACTACCTGTAAGTGATCGTTATTACCCACACTTGTCTGTATGTACAAACTAATTACCATGCATGTACGACTGTTAAGTACAGTTGTGTTTCTTATTTGTTACCATGTACATACACTTCAGGTAAGTACCTTGTGTTAAATATATTTACCATGTATGTACCAGGGAAGTACACGTACTGTAAAATAAAGTACTGCTACCCAATTTTCACTCAGAAATTGCTAGTAAATTTCAAAAATCATTACAATGTAGTGGCAGGTAACTTTACGTCTCTTATATAAACTTTACAGTGTAGTCAATATTTTGTCAATATCATTTTAGTTCATTTTACGAAGTATACATATTTAATTATGTATCAATAATTAATATGTTAATTTACTTCATTGCCTACACAATGTAAGTTTTTAATATTATATTTATAATGTGGATATAGCTCATTAATCTTATTTATAAGAAGTTCAGTTCACTAGTGTTCAGCTCTTGTATCTCAAGCAGTGAAATCATTCTTCTATGAATATATATTTTATCAACAATCATGTCATGATGCATATTTTGTCTAATTTTGTTGATTAGATCAGTGTTGGCACATTCCTGCATATTTTGCAGGTCTCCTTTGTCTGACAAACCCATTTCACCCTTGGAGCCTTTACTAATGAGCTGATGAGTTGAATCTGGTGGTTTTGATTAGGAAAACATGCAAAATGTGCAATGTTAGGGGGCTCCAAGAATGTGGTTGAGAACCACTGGACTAGATCATACCGGTTTCAGTCACAGTCATTTGATGTTGCAAGCATTTGGAGTAAAATACGCTCCCAGATTTCTCTGATTTCAGAATGATTTCAAAGCAGAAACTTCAGAGCTCAACTCTCCTCACAGTTTACTGCTTAATATACATTTCAAAGACACAGAACGGACTTCACAGGAGGAAAAGGGAAACAAGTGGATGAAGCAATAGTAAACCCATGTATTTTTCATTTCTCATTTTTCATAAATGTGGTAAACGTAATTCTGAAAGCTACTATTCTGGGAAAAACAAACATTTCATTGAAGTTTAGAATTAGGATGCATATAGTTTTATGAAACATAAGAACAATGACAGACATAACGCAGAAGAATATCCAGACCAGTATTGAAGGTCAGTACAAAGAGATCAAAGACAGATCAAACTAAATGTGATTTCAAATTCCACTGAGAGTGCCCTCTGCTGACCGAATGAGGTTTTGTCACAACTACCATCAACCTGTCGTTTCATACAGTATATGCAGTGTTCACAAATAAATACAAAGATTAACAAGAATACACCTGGCTCTCCAAGGCAATTTTGTTGAGTGGGTAATTTTAACACTTTCCCAAAATTTACATGGTATTGTGACAAGTGTGACAATGACTCCCATCGCCTGCATGGGTTATGCTTTGACATTGACGCATCCTGACAGGCCGAGAATGAGTTGCTGTGACAGCTGCTCCATGGAAATGTAATGAACCCAAGTTTGTCATCATTTACCAAAGGGTTATATTGACTTTCCGTCATAGGCGTAATATTGCTGACAATTGTTAGATATGTGGGTTGGCTGACAAAGTGCATCTGACAAATTAATACCAGAGGTGACAATGACTGAGGTGCAAATCACCTTTTTTTACCAGTCAGCCTGAAGAAGTGAACGAAGCGTGACCTTTTACGCAAAGAGTTGTGTGTAAAACTAAACACTCAGATGTCTTACAAGCATGTCTTCCAAGTATTTTCCCGCCATGAGTTCCTTGACGTCATTATTTTCCAGTTTTTAATGAGGGGTAAAACACCAGCAAAAAATGTTTCTCTTTAATGTGATCAATTATTATACTGGAATAGACTAATTTGTGAGATGATCCATGCTCTCCAGCATGATTCGAGAATGTTCCAAAGAGCATCTTGTGCTTCAGTGGAAGCAAGAACATCTGACCTTTTGTACATTCAAAGGAGTTCACATGATCAATGTCACAAACCTGCTTAGTGAAGCAAGGTTTTCTAAGGTATTTAGTTATATATTTCCCTCTTATTCTAACTCCATAGACATTGTATATTTCTAGGTTCAAATAAAAATAAAACTTAGATTTTCAATGTGTTCCATGAAATTTGAACCCCACTACAAATATATATATATATATATATATACAGTATATATACTCCAGTCATGAGAAGTTCAATCAGTCAATCACAAAATCGGCCCAAGCTTGTCAAACATAACATTTCCTTGCTTCCCATGTCTTCTTTTAACGTTCATTATGAGCACAAACCCAAGACTAACCAAGAGACATCTCATAAGAATAATAAATTTGATAAATTAAGGTTTTATGAGAAAATGGGCAAATGGCATGTTCTCTTGCCTCCTTCCATCTGCATGTGGCTAAGAACTTTATTGAATAATGAATCTCTCACATTCTATGGCCTTCCATCTGAAGCAAGTGAAGCAAGGGGCAAATGACAAATCCAAAAAAAAGCATTATGAAGTAAAATCTAAACAGAACTGACTGTTAACGACATGATAAAAGGCTTCCAACCACTTTACGTAATTACATACTCCTCAAAGCACAGAGGGTGAAACGGACATGGTGACATTTTGCAAAAATGAAACGTGACTTCTTATGTTAGCAGTGTTTGGGAAGTTGCTTTGAAACTGGCGCATCTCAAACTACAAGCTACTCTCAAATGAATACAATTACAGTAAAGCTACTCTTTAGAAAACAGACTCTGCTAAAGAAGAGTTGCTAATTGTGCTGAATCTATTTAAGTAGGGATTTATTTTTTTATGTATTTATTGATTATTTAATAATAATTTATATTTACAATCTACGGACCAGCAGATCATTGGACAGAGCATAACATTGCCTCCATTGGCCTGACTTCTTCCCATAGTGCATCCTGCTGCCATCCCTTCCCACACACATACCCAGCCATCCACCTGATCTAAAAGAGAACATGATTCACAAACCAGGCAACCTTTTTCCATTGTTTCATGGTCCAGAACTTTATTATTGTCTTTTACTGCACCATGGCATACCAGGAACTCCCATAGAGTTTGGAGATACTCTGACCCAGTGGTCCCAGTAGCCCCTCACTGCAGAACAAAGATCCAGGGGGCGGGGTTAGATCCACATCCAGTGGGTGGAGATAGGTAGGTTTAGGGGTGGAGATCGGTAGGTTTAGGGGTGGGGATGGGTGGGTTTAGGGATCAGGGGGTGGAGACGGGTAGGTTTAGGTAAATGTAAGGTGGGAAGAGTTGGATCTAGATCCAACCACACCCCCTGGATCTTGTGTTCTGCAGTGAGGACCATCTCAGTGGTCCAGCTATCACTATTTGGTCTTTGTCAAATTCACTCGCTCATTCGCTTGCTCATTTTTCCCACTTCCAAAAACATGAAATTCCAAAACTGACCGTTCACTTGCTTCTCAATATATCCCATGCCTTGACAGAAGCCATTCAAACAAACTGATGGTTCAGACGATTCATGTAAACCACAAGTGAACCACTTCAATGAACTGAATCAGTCTAAAATGATTTTGATTTCCCAATTCTACATAAAGAGAGTAGACAGTTTAGAAGAAACTTGCAGGATTTGTAGCATTCCACCATTATACCACTTGTTTTGGGAAAAACTAGAGTGTTTTAAAAAGACTACTAAAAATATAGGCAGTAGCGTCACTAGTTTTGGCAAATGGTATAACTCTAAAAATGCTTCATAAGATTTGTGAATGTAAAGCCTGTCTTCATTCACATGTTCTGGATCTTTCTTCCTCTTGTTAAAGAGGGAAACGGATGATGGTTTTGACTTGAGAAATGGTGGGAAACAGGAAGGAGAAGGCAGAGGAACCAAGGAAGAAAGCAGAGGTAAATTGCAGCTCTGGGGCACCTGTATGCTTTAGAGTACAAAAGGCAAAGGGTGAGACACAGGCACACAAAAACCAAGAAAACAAATGAATGAAGGTGAAAGAAAGGAAATGCCAGAGAGGGTTACATAAGCCTTCAGTGAACTCCCTATCAATTTAAAGTTTTCTGCATCATGTCCCTGCGGCACCTCAAAACATGAAAGATTGCCTTTGTTCGTCATTTCTCTCTCGCGTTCTTTCTCTCTAGTTGTTTGTCGATCTTCTTTGCTCCGATTTTCTTTCCCATCAGTCTATTTAAGTTCCTTTTGCTTTTTGTTTGTAAAATGATGCCTGAAAAAATGATACTCGGATGACAGGAAAAATGAGTACGTCAGGTTTCCATGCAACACTAATCACATGACACAGTTTTACGCAGTGATTGAGCAGCTCCAGCAATTAGAAGAGGCAATAACTTAAAGTGTTTGTTAATTATGCATTTACTTTCATTTTTGTTTTGTTTTTTTTTTGGTTTTTGGTAGACCCTATGTTGCTAAATCTCATTAAAATAGTTACATGCTGTGTAAAAAAAAAAATACTAAAACTATGGCAGAATTCATAACACCTGTTGTTTTCAAACTCTGAAAATCAATATTTCTACATTCCTACTTGTAAAAGATTTTTTTGAAAAAAAATTGGTTTTGCTAAAGCATAAGCACACCATTTGGAAGGACAAAACGGAAAACGCTGCAGACCTCGTTTTAGTTTGAAAACTCCGGGGTTGCGTTTCAGTGTAAACAGACCAAAACGGAGACTTTTGAAAACGATGGTGTGGCTGCCCACATTCTCTCTGCGTATCCTTGACGACCGGGTAAACAATAACATCATGCTCGTTGTTGTACCCATAGATATGTATGGGTAGATTCCCCATTCGACTGCTCCAAGCAAGCAGACGCATCCGCCATCTAAATAATAGGGATCTGCCTATACAAATCTATGGTTGTACCTGTATGAATGGTCACGTGGCATGCGTTTTCGGTTGTGTAGTGTAAACGGAGATCGTTTCTCAAAAGCAGCAGAAACGCCAGTGTAAACGGGGATCATTTTCATTCTAAAATGCCGTTTTAAAACGAAAACGCACTAGTGTAAACGGGGCCTTAGTAAATGTTGATGTAAAATATTAATAATGTGAAAAGCTGAAATAACTGCTAGCATTGACTTGAACATCTACTTGGCCAGACTTATGAGAAAGAAAGAAAGAAAGAAAGAAAGAAAGGACAGTTTGAAAGTTCTAATACAGCTATTTTTGCCGCAGGATGTACAGATCTTTATGACTCAGTCTTCATGATTATGAATTAACTGACTATGTGTAATGTTTATCAAAGGATCTTGTCTGAAATTCTCGTCCTCTGGAAGTAATTGCAAGTGCTCTTCTGTTCTTGATGACGACTGGTCTTTCTCTACTGTTCTCTGTGGCTTTCCTTCATTAGTACAGGAATCTAAACACAGGGAGCGCTGAGCTTGGCTCAAACATGCCTCTTACTTTGATTAGCAAGAGTGAAGCGGGCTCTCCAATGATTTTGTTGATATCTACCATGAGAGCATCAGCATCTGTCGAGTTCACAGACTTTAGTTTGCTCAAGTTTCTCAACGTTTCAGTCTTCAGTGCATCTTTTGGTCTTGTCTCTCCTTTTCTCTTCCATTGAGTGTCTTGCCTTTTCACTTCATGGTTCAAAGGAGAGGTGAACATCACAGCCATCATGCTTCCTGAGAACCAGTCAGGGAGCCAGACAGCACCTCCTGTGGCATGCTGGGTAAGCTGCTCAAGTTGGGTAGCTGCCCACCAGCCCTCGAGACCCATCTTCTTTTATTAATGAATCTTTCTGTTTAGTTCCTTACTAATGCACACACCATATTTCACCCAGAATGAGCTTTTAAAGATCTTCAACAGTGCTTAACGCAGTCAGATACCAGGAGAGGATGTTTAAGAGCATTTGACTATACGCTTCCCGAGACAGCATTTGGATTAATCAAAACAGACTGTCAGTTATCCGTGGATCTATTTAGTTCTGAGACAGCTCATCTGTGATCTGCACGAGTCTAAATTTTCCACTCATTGTCGTCCAGAACTCCACAACCCTCCACCCCATGCATAGAGGAACCTTCCAGTCTGAAACCATCTGTTCGGACCACTGGTCCACACTCCTCTGAAACAATCTGTTCAGGCTGATGGAGCGATTTCACCATGCTCCACATATTAACATACAGTGGGGTCCAAAAGTCTGAGATTTTATGCTGGTTTCTTTGTTTAACATTTTTCAAAATTATAAAAACCAACATGGTACCACTTTATATTAGGTGGCTTTAACTACTATGTACTTACATTTAAATTAATAATTTGGTACAATGCACTTATTGTCTACATACATGTTTTTACATTGTACTTATATTTTTAAAAATACCTATATGTAATTACATCTGTAATTAATTTCTGTAATTACATTTATAATTACACTGTTGACCCATCCCTTACATCTTAACCCACCCTTAAACCTACCCATACCACCAAACCTGTCCCTAACCTTACCCCTATCCCACCTCAATAGCAGCAAAAGTGTTTTGCAATACAGTATGAACACAATAAGTACATTGTACTTATTTTTTGATGCAAGTACATAGTAGTTAAGGCCACCTAATATAAAGTGTGACCACTAACATGAAAGCATAAAGTGACTCAAAATTCAATGGTCTACAAGTAACAGGCATCTTTTTTGTTTGTTATTGTAGCGTAAATAATCACCAAAACATACCATGGTGGGTGAAAATATATGTGTGTGTATATTTATTATGTATATATATATATATATATTTATGCCATGGTCTGTCTGAATACTCGATTCTGATTGGCTGGCAGGTGTTGATTAAATTCGTTGAACCGCACAGGTAGTTCCAGGTCAGTTTAATCACGTTCTATATTAATGCGCTTCCTATAAACATTGGTAACCATAGTAACATACAGTTACAGTTAAATAGTAATACAGATGAAAATAACCGTCATTTTTATCGTTCCGGTCAAATATTGCAGCGCAAATATTATTAACATCTTTAATATGTGAATGCTGGGAAATGACCATGGCATAAACGGGATAATCAACGGCTAGCTGTGCATTAAACGATTTGAATGCACTTCGCGGAGGCAACCACCCTCCGCTGCGGTTCTTCGCCTCCACGTCGTGCATTCAAATCGTTTAATGCACAGCTAGCCATTGATTATCCCTTACATATATATATATATATATATATATATATATATACACATGCATGTGTGTGTATTTATATATACATAAATATACATAGTACACACATACTGTATATTATGTAAACATAAACATATTTTGGACACAATTAATCGTTTGACAGCACTAGAATGAATGAATGAATGGATGAAATTTTGAAATTGTGGTATGATTTTTTATATATAATTGTATAGCTTCAAGACATTGAATTATTTAAACTTAAAAGTAAACTTTCCAGGTTTAACACTTGAATGACCTAAAAAAAAAAAAACATAAATGTATAAAGTGGCTAAAAACGTCCTGCACTGGTCTGGATTCAGTGGTTTATAAGAAAAGGCATCTTTTCTGTTTTGCCTTATTTAAGGATTTGATTATACACAAACATTTAAATGTTTCTGTAATGTTTTAATTCGCTTTCAGTTCAATACAACTAATTAAAACTATAACTACTGTGTGATCATGTAAGAAATTAGAAATTGTTTAGAGATTATTTAGCTATGATCTTTGAAAACAAGGTCAACTCAACAATGATAAAATTAAATTAAAAAAAGAAGAAGAACAAAATCATGCAGTGAACTGATAGACCTTTTAAAAATATATAAGAATTAAATATTATTATGAAAAACTAATCACCCAAAATAGAATGATGAGTCAAAGTTTCATAGAAAATGCATATGCATTATTCTGAATCTGCTTTACTAAAATTTGGGATATTGATGATATGAAAATGTTATTTTTCCCAAACCTGCTCAAACACTTATGAAGAATATGTGAAATATCAAGTAATTTAATTATGTTAATGAGGAATAGTCCATAAAACAAATTCAACTCTTTATGTGTTCCAGTGTTAAATAAAATAAAATAAATAAATAAATAAAAATCTGTACATTGCATTGCAGTCTCAGATGTTCGGACCCCACAATATCAATCCACCGCTGCATGTATCTTGTTATAAAGGTCCATGATGCATGTGTACATGATATGCTGCATGTAAAGCTAAACTAGGATTAGTGGCTACTTTAGATCTGTTGCATCAGTCAGCCCTATAGCAGTGCTGGACAATCAAATATTCAAGCTGTTTCTCTCTCACTTTGTCTCTCTCTCTCTCTGTGGCCACACCCCTCAGTCTATACCTCAGAACAAGGTCATATATAATTTACAACTCCAATAACCACCAAAAAGCATTGCATATTCATTAAGTCTTTCATGTCAGATGTTGAATTTGAAAGTGCGTAGAGTCAAAGCCCTCTCTGAACTCACATTTATATTTCTATCATAAAATATGGAGTGATCTTTTGTGTTTTCTTTTATTTCTTTCCTTTTTTTGTGCCATCCTATTTGATATTCCAATATTATCCTTTGTGAGGGTGATATTGAAAGCTTGTGACAGAGAGAAGAAGAGACGTGCCATTGTATTTGATAAGCACAAAGATCTAGAAAGTAATAATGAAAGGATTATGAAAAATATCTCCTCAAAGTTGAATGCAAGGTTACTTTTCTTATGCTGTCTGGTCATATCAAGCCCCACAAATGAGCACCTTTAAGGACAGTGACCGGTCTATCAGCTTCACCCTTAATAATCAACCAGCTAAAGAAGTAAAAAATAAAGGATGCATATCAGGTAATCACAGTTACGATCACAGTCAGAAAATTATGATTGTGACATTACTTTTATACAATAGTTCGATAAACAATAATTTAATATTGAATAATTTACCAGATCATTTGAATCAGTGTTTTTGCACCAAGTGGTTGAATGAGGCAATGATTCACTCATAAAAACCGTAAGTTTCTGCCATCCACTGGTGTAAATATGCAATGTACAGACTGACAGTTTAAATAAATACAAAAATATATAAAATAAAATAAAATAAAATAAAATAAAATAAAATAAAATAAAATAAAATAAAATAAAATAAAATAAATATTACTCTATAGAAAGATTCATGACACTGAAAATACTCGGTATAAACTCAGATCGAATTGCAATTGTGGTATCAATATTTTTGTGAAAATTTTATACTTTTATGTCATTTCATTATGTTAATAAATTTTACCATTTTTATATTTAAAATATAAAGTTATTATATATTTTAATACATATATATATATATATATATATATATATATATATATATATATATATATATATATATATATATATATATACTGTATATATGCGTACTGTATATATACATACTGTATGTATATAAATATTTATATTTAAATAATATTTTATTTTAATATATCATAGCTGAAGTTGGAATGACATAAAACATTTTTGCATGGTTTCTATTTCTGCACATTGCACTGTGTAGCCCATATGTGCAATCTCATGCAATATCAAAATACAAAGCTGTGCATTAGTACATGCTTCATTGGAAATGTTTCCCCATCATGTCTAGTGAGGATGCTGACTAGGCATAGTAATGTTAGATCTGAAAGTATACAGAACTAAGATGGCGAGAGACAGGTGGCAGAAAAGGATGAAATTGGTTACCTTGAGATTTTCCCTTTCTCTCTCTACGCGCTGGAACTCCTGGCGCTCCTTGTCTAGAGCCACCTCTTTTGTGGTGATTTCATCTTTTAGCTGTTCGAACATGTGGTTCACGATCTTCACCTTGCGTTTCATCTCAGCATTCTGATCCTAGAAGTGAACACAGGGAGGTGTGTGAGAAATTGGCCAAACTTATACAGACACAAAGACAGCCTGGCAGACAGGTAGACAACCACCCTAGCACATTCACACTCAAAACACACACAAACACACACTTATTCTTCAGTGCAGTGAGAAAAAGTGACACAGCAGGAATGGGTCATCAGCAAAAAACTGACAACAAAGGACAGTCGTTTATAGACCTGAAAAGTAAGTCTTAAGGTCATTGCACACTGAGTCCGAAATTTTCACATGCGTTGTTCCGTTTTTTCGTATTCCTCATCAAAATGCATGCTACGGATGCAAAAACGTTTACACGCTGCCTGTGAAACTTTCGTCCGTCATAAAAAAATTCGGATCAGGTTCGATTTTCTGCGTTTTCGCATCCGTAGCATGCATTTTGATAGGACAGGATGAGGAATACGAAGAAAAAAAACGGAAAAACGCACGTGAAAATGTTGGACTCAGTGTGCAATGACCTTTACACTTGAGTTTCTTAATGCAGCTTTCAAGGCTTCCTTTCCTGCGTTGACATATTTTCTATTGATACAGAAAGTTTCGGGCTTGTCCTTTTTTTAAAAAAAAATATATATATAGGCAATAGACTTCGTTCATATGACAGCTATGAACCATGATTTGCAAGCGGTTTGCATGTGTCATTCGGATGCTGAATATTATCATTCTAAAGGGAATCTGGATAAAAATTTGTGTAGTGCAGGATGAGTCATTAATATTTTGATCCATTTTCCTGAAAGAAAAATACTGTATATTTATACATAAATGCATATACACTACCATTCATACTAGATACTAACTTTTACTAAAAAGCTTTTTTTTTTTTTTTAAATAAATTATTATTTATAATGATTTATTCAGCAGGGACATCAAAAAAAATCCACAAATATATTAAGCAGCACAACTGTTTTCAACATTGATAATATGTTTCTTGGGCACTAAATCAACATAAATAATTATTTCTGAAGGATCATGTGACACTTAACACTACACTGAAGACTAGAGCTGCTGAAAATTCTGCTTTGCCATTACACAAATAAATTACATTTTTAAAATACATTCAAATAGAAAATAGCAATTTTAAATTTAAATAATATTTTTTACAATATAACTGTTTTTACTATTGTTTCAAATAAAGGCAGCCTTGGTACAAGTCCAAACGGTAGTGCATATAAAGGTAAGGTTTATAGCAGAATATTAGCATACAGATGGCTTCAAAACTAATATACATTGACTAAAAGCCACTAAACTCAAATTTAGATTTTATTGATATCAGTGAATGGACTAATTAAGGTTTCATGACTTCTGGATAAATTTTGCTATTTAAACTTATACTTAAGCCAGAAACATACTGGAAAGACATGGGGGTGAGTAAATAATAACAGCATTTTTATTTCATGGTGAACTTTTTCTTTTACTAACTTGCTTAGCAATAGTAACAGAAGTGGCAGTAGACATTCAAGCCATGACAGTATCAGACCTGAAAGAGAAAAGTAACTATAGAAAATGACTATCGAGCTCCTCACGGCAATGCTGAGAATGCAACTTGTGTTGCATTTTGAATTGAATTCTGACGCATTTCGCAATGCATCAATGAGTGAAAATGAGTGTTGTGTAACTAGAAGCTAGAAGCTACATTCATGTAGTTTTAGGCCTAAGTCCGCACCTGCTATTTCCGACTTTGTGCAAATGGCCGAATTCCTGGACAAAGATTAATGTTCACGCTACCCTACTCAAGCTTCCGTGGGGCGAAATTCCCAAAGACATCATCCCATGCATCCCTACGTCTGCTCTCAAGCTCATGAGGAGTAGATATTTAAGATGAAGGTCTACACATACATATACACACTTACCTTGGCCTCAATCAGGTTCTTGCTGAAGAGGTTCCTCTCTGTCCTGACATCCTCGTAGAGATTCTGCTGCTGCTTCAGTTTTGTTTCAGCTTCTGCGATTCTCTTCTTATACTCAAATATCTGCATCTCCTTCAGTTTAATGTCCTCAATATTCTCAAGAACCTGAAAAGACAGATAGAGACAGTGGGGTTAAATCTGGAAAACTACAACTAGTCTAATAGCTCTGTTTGAAACCCGTCTGTTGTCTACATAGGCAGCTACTTTCTAAGTATCCTACCTTATGACTGACAGTACAACTGTTACTCACATGCACACGTATTTAGCTACATCACATGATCAAAACAGACTTGAATAACACTTCAAAAAGATCTGTTCAGATAGTAGTCTTAAAACCAGGAAGTAAATTTGCATTTCCAAACACAGAACTGTTTTCAAATTTATGTTTAAGGCACGACAGTGTATGATTTATGTTGTAGAACAAAACATGACAGTCACTTTATATGTTAAACATAAACCTTACTTTACTCATAAATCAAAAAACACTATTCTAAAAACCCATTAAAAAATTCCCCAGGGTTCCCATTGTAAATTAGCATTACAAATGAACAACATGACTAAACAGCTTTATAAAGTTAGCATGTTGCCAAGCTAATGCTCTAATCAGCACAAAACGCATAAATTCAAGTACTGAATAATACAGATATATTTTATTTAAATAGAACATCATGGATGAAATTCTTAACTTAGGTCATCACAGTGCATTTTGGAGTTGCATAATTCCTGAAGCATAAATGTGATGCTGCTAATAAGCACAAAACAACTGCATATTACAATCAAAAAAATTAAGTTATATATATATATATATATATATATATATATATATATATATAGTAATTTTATTAGATAATTTATTTTATTTAGATACGTGGTTCTTGGGCCCAATAATGAGCTAATGAGTAATATATAATTAATTAATTAAATAATTTATTAAAATAATAATCATAAAAATAATAATATTTAAATAATCTAACAATGAAATGCTAATTAAAAACATACAATCAATTGTATTTTTATTTTTTCCTCAATACCTATTGTTTTTAGAAAAGAACAGACAGTTCTTGAAACTTCTAGAATAATAAAATAAATTCAACTCAACACTCCCACTTTCAATGAATAATATATTATAGTTAATGTACAGTTAATATTATTTAGGAAGCTTTTAAATAGTGTGTTGGACACTGTGGGCTTTCGATTCAAAAAGGTTGAGAATGTTTTGAAAGAAAATTAGGCCACTGTACCAGATTTTGGTCAAAACAGGGTATGATGTGAGGCAACATCATTTTGTTGCCTGCTGCTTCATACAGCCTTTCTGCCAAAATTCTGGAATGGTGTTTGTGTTATTCATCAAGAGGTTATGCATCCTTGCACTGACGCAAATACAGACTCAGAATTGCCTTTACCTTTTTCACCACATGTCATGTTTTGATTTGCTTTATTTAACTCAGATACTTTAGAGAACAGAACAACTTGCCTTTATTGAATTTTACTGCAATCTGAATAGTTGCCAATCCATGTTAACCTTTTCACTTGTGCATTTAGCAAAGCACAAAAATACACCGTTTCAGTGGGGTTTGATTGAAATAACACTAAAAATATATATATTTACTTTGTCCTGAGCACAGGCTTCAAAAATGCATGGGATTTTTACATTAAATTGATAGCAGAATGTGTCCAAGGCTATACATTCAAACTCGCATTTGCTATATTGAGGGTTAAATAGCTCCTGTAGAAATATATTGACAACAGCTTTCAGACATACAGGCCAAACACAAAAAAAAGGTGCATGTGTCAGATGAGCCCACTGGTTGTAAATACTCAGCCTTTCTGAAAGTAGTCTGTATATAATCAACCAAAGCATGAGAAAATAACACCAGTCACTTCCCGTAAATTCAACAACTCACAATTCATAGTCAGCTCTGGGGCCTTATAAATCAAACTTGCGAACACCGTAGAGTTTCTCCATCATCTCCTCTATAAATCTAGCTAAATTCGCTGATCTGAACCTGGCAAAAGTCATACTTTTTTATCCCCTTAAATGTCATCCTATAGGACAACACATTGATTTTGTCCACTGGGTGATTATGTGGAGCACCGCAGTGCATATGTTCATCAATCATGTCAGATGTCAAACAATCTAACCTAGAAAAAGTTAAAAGAGAAATAGCATTACAGTGTCATATCTTTACATTACATCTATGAAAACACGTGTCCTCTTCTAAAAGGAAAAAGGATTTATATATCAAGATTTTATGTGCTCAAAAGCCTCACTTCATCACACAGCTTCACATTTACTGCTCATATAATGTTTACAATTGATTTTTCATGTACAGATACACAGGAGAGCAAGCATGCTCTCATTATTTAAAGGTTCACTAATAAAATTATTATCAGTCTTATTATTCAGGACTAAAGGACGATCACCCTTAATGGTTTTCTATAAATAACATGTCATTAATGATGGTGGAACATTGGTGAAATATAATGAGACAGTCTGGGGACGATATGCGCTGGCCTTATAAAATTACAGACTGAAGATCTACAGATTTGCATTTAAAATGATATTTGAAAAGACAGCTGTTTTCTAAATAACTACTGTATGTAATTCAATGCTGGTGTGTGAAGGGGGCAACAGATAATACTGCAAATAAATGTTTAATATCACTCTGTTTTTATTAAATGTCTCTAATAAAACTACTGTGCCAAGAATTTAGAGCAAAGAAGGCATTCTTGCACACTTCCTGCACCAGCTGAATGGGAATGCTAACGAATAGCTTTCTTCGGGCATTATAAAATCTACTTGTTTGAACCGTGTTTCTTATTTCAAATCAGAAGAATTTGTATTCTCTGCAAAGTACTAGCAAGCTACAGTTGTGGAGTCAGATCTCAGGAGGCAATCTCAAAACCATTAGCTAAGAGCTTTTTCAACACGCAGCCTTACTAATGCTTACGGCTGAGAATTTTTTACCTGGAATTAGATTATTAACTTTTCAAAAAAATCTCTCTGAAAGAAAGCAAATGTTAGCAATGCTGTATACATGAAAGCGATGTTGTGTCTCAAATAGCCTCTGGTTCCTAGGAAACTGTGATAGCTGTTCCAAAATAAACACCTTCTGCAGCGCAACCTTCATGTAGCTGAAAACTAAAAACTGAAGGCGACCGCTTGCACTGTTTGGTGTGTAAGACAGTATAATGAGAGCTGTGAGTAAAGAATCTATAGATAGAAACAGTATGTCACCGTACACTGTAAACATATATATATATAGTAAAATTCGAATTATTTTATTGCAAGAAACACTGTTAAATTTTGTAAAATCCTGGCAATATTTTACAGTGCAGATCTTCAAAGGATGATCCAGCTAGTTTATACAGAAACAGGAACACTATTATATGGAATATATTATGTTTGGTCTTATCTGTCCAAGACAGAAAGAGAGTTAGAGGATGTGCCTGGAGCTGAATGTAAACCTGAATCCTCTGGTTCATGCTGCAGTGCACTTTCTCGACATAAAACCTGAGAAAACAAATGTCAGGGCAAATGCCAGGATGCTAAGGGGTGTGTCAACACCAAAAAAAATAAGACAGATTTTTTTTATGGACTACTGTTCAAGATAGAAATTTTTGGTACAAAGGTATTTAATGACCATCACGTCATAGTCTGTAATTATAATTAAAACCACCACTTTCTGATTTGAAAAAGAAAAAAAGAAAAAAATCAGTCAACAGATGGTTTTAATCATCAGAACATTTAATTTAAAAGAATAACTTGAGAGCAGCAGAAACTTTCTAGCAGCAAATTAAATGTCTTACTAAGTGACTCTTAACTGGCCAATCAGTCATCTTAAAAATACCTTTTTTCTTCTTTGCATCTAATGCATTTCCACAAGTATGTTATTTAAATGAATGACGTTAAAGGGATACTCCACCCCAAAATGAACCCCCATTACCCCCATGTCATCCCAAACCCATAAAAGCTTCGTTCATCTTTGGAACACAAATTAAGATATTTCAGATGAAAACCGGGAGGCTTGTGACTGTCCCATTTACTGCCAAGTAAATTACACTGTCAAGGCCCAGAAAATAGTCAGAATACTCCATCTGCCATCAGTGGTTCAACCGTAACATTATGAAGCGACGGCAGTTATCGCTGCACGTAAAATGCGCTTCTGTGTCAGCCCAAACACAAGGATACGTTGGATTTACGCTTTGATTTGAACGCAAACAGCGCATCCCTATGTCGCTGCTGACTCGGAAGAGCGTACGCATTTTGCATGCAGCGATAATTTCCAAAATGGCACTACAGTGATGTTGCGGTGCTGAATTGTTGAATAAAGTTGTTATTTTTGTTTTATTTCTGTAGAAAAAGTATTATCGTCGCTTCATAACGTTAC
Organism: Onychostoma macrolepis; assembly: GCF_012432095.1. Lineage (NCBI taxonomy): Eukaryota > Metazoa > Chordata > Actinopteri > Cypriniformes > Cyprinidae > Onychostoma > Onychostoma macrolepis. The sequence continues at coordinate 15,430,116 of NC_081155.1, forward strand.
GGTTGAACCACTGATGGCAGATGGAGTATTCTGACGATGTCTTTCATACTTTTCTGGACCTTGACAGTGCAATTTACTTGGCAGTCAATGGGACAGTCACAAGCCTCCTGGTTTTCATCTAAAATATCTTAAATTGTTTTCCCAAGATGAACAAAGCTTTTACAGGTTTGGGACGACATGGGGGTAAGCGATTAATGACAAAATTTTCATTTTGGGGTGGAGTATCCCTTTAACTGATAATAATAATAATGTGACACATTAACCAAACTGTAATTTCCTCATGAGATCTTTCCTTATAAGGTCTCTTATAAAAGGTCATGGTGAGATAATGAAGCAAACTGCAGAGCTCATTTACAGGAATAGTTCACCCCAAAATAATAATCCTGACATCATTTACTCACCCATATGTCGTTTCAAACCTGTATGACTTACTTTCATCTATGGAACACAAAATAAGTTGATAACAGAATTTTTTTTTTTGGGTGACTGGCCCTTTAAGAAATGTAGATTATTGATATAAAGTTGAAATACCGTCATGTAATTAAAACAGGTTAAACATCAGACCTAATCAGACCATTCTCTAATTATGTTGTTCACGGCACGCTTGACTTAACTTGATAGTTGCCATTTGACTTGATCGTTTGTCCATAAGTGCCTAAACGTTACTGCCTTGAAGTGTGTATAAAACAGCACACACACATCGCACTGTTGCGATAGCAACAGTTTTATAAAGTCATCAGTAAGATGACTCACACAAGCATGCTGAAGTACAGAGTGAAGAAATGCCTTCAGGGATTACAAGACAAAAACCAAGAGACTCTCGCCTCTCAACAACTCTTAGAAAGTAAAACATTGTAAGAGAAAGAAATGTGAGGGGATTTGAAATTTTTTCATTCTTAGGCCTAAAACATACTTTATGCAAGTAAGAATGTAAATACATCAAACTACACAAGCTATATTTAATTTATCATGTTTTGAAATGGGTTCAAATTCAATTCACATTTCAGTGCAATTATGTGTTACATTCTCAATACTGCCACAAGGGGCGCTATAGCTTACACTCAATCTTCAGATAGACACATTTAATTCAGTGTGTTACTTGCCGCTTCTTTGTAATTATCTATGACATTCACAAGCAATTTCTGAGATTGTTTCAAAGTATATCCTACACCTAATTGTGTTTCTTGTTTCCCTTTTTCTAATTTAAATATTTTATACAAATCATCTTTAAATTAATAGTCATTTTGTAGGTTTTTCCTCTGTCCTCAATTTTACTTTCTATCCTCTTTTGTAAACTCCCTATAACAAAAGCCACCATTAATGACATCATCCTTCAGGAAGTGACATCATGTTTGGTTGTTTAGTTGGCTTAACTAAACTAGTTGACAGAAACTAGTATGATAACATCAACATTTCAAAATATTTCGAAATAAAAAAAATTACTTCAAAGTGAAATTCTCAATCCTTCACTGAGCAATGGCTAACTTGTGTGTGTGTGTGTGTGTGTGTGCTATACCTTCTTGGTGAGCTCACTGGCCTCGTTTATGTAGCGATCCCTCTCTTTCTCCAGCTGGTAGATGATCTTTCGCCGTTTCTGGGCTTCGTCCCTGTAGTTTAAAATCTCCTGTTCCAGAGTCTTCTTTGACTGTTCGTGTAGCTTAACAATGGTCTGCTGTTTGTCTGTTTCATTGGCCGCCTTGATCATATTCTGGAAGAAACATGCACACGCCGACACAATAGGTTACGCAAAATATCAATTTGTAAATATACTTAGCAAGAGTGACTCAAGATATTCAGAAAACAGACGTAAAAAAGCGAGCTTGAGAATAGGATGATTTTATTCTGTGATGTATTGCTGTTCAATAGATCAAAGGAATGATTCTCCAAGGTAAGCTGATATCAAAAGCTGTTTTTGTATGCCACAGTGTGTGTGTGTGTTTGTGAGACAGAGTGTCTCCTGTGCAATTAAATATGAATATCCTGTTATTTTCATACGCACAATAGCAATGCAATATTCAGCATGTCAGCAGAAACATCATGCACCTTCTCTTGTTTTCTGAAATCCATCTGTGCATCATAACAGCGTGGGGAAGCTATGAGAACTGTGAAAATGCAAAACCGCTGCAGAAAATTAGCCCTAAGAATAAAAATATAAACCATGACTCGCCGAAAAGCTTACCTGGTATTAATATTAGTTTCAGGAGATGCAAAGCACGTTCAAAACATTTAAGATCAGATCACTCGAGCTAACAGAGCTAAAACAAAGATTTAATGGGATAGTTTACAGAAAAATGAAAATTCTGTCATTTATTACTCACCCTCATCCATAGACAGCAAGGGTATTGCCACGATCAAGGCACAAAGGCATAGCAAGGACATCATTAAAATAGTCCATGTGACATCAGGGGTTCAACCATAATTTTACGAAGCTACGAGAATACTTTTTGTGCACAAAAAAACAAAAATAATGACTTTACTCAACAAATCTTCTCCTCCGCATCACCCTATTGCACCATTTTGGAGAATATCACGATGCATGCGCCTGCTTTTCCTGCATGTAAACAATGCATGCGCATGGTGCTGCTGACATAGAACACGCATACGCTGCGCCTTGTTTACGTGTAGAGGAAGCGTCGTGATATTCTCCAAAATGGAGCTATAGGTTTGACCACAAAAAGTATTCTCGTAGCTTCTTAAAATTACAACAACTGATGTCACATGGACTATTTTAATGATGTTCTTGCTACGTTTCTGTGCCTTGATCGTGTAAGGATCCTTGATGTCTATGAAGGGTCAGAGAGCTCTCAGAATTCATCAAAAATATCTTAATTTGTGTTCCGAAGAGGTCTTACAGGTTTGGAATGACATGAGGGTGAGTAATTAATGACAAAATTGTCATTTTTTTGGATGAACTATACCTTTTTAAGTGGCTTCTCAATGTGTGTGATTCATTTGATTAATTATTTGATAAACTGTTTAATTAATCAAATAATAAAAAAACAAACAAAGGTTTTAGGGCTTTTTATGTGTGTGATTCATTTAATTAATTATTTGATATACCATTTAATTAATTATTTGATATACCATTTAATTAATTATTTGATATACCATTTAATTAATTATTTGATATACCATTTAATTAATTATTTGATATACCATTTAATTAATTAAACATAAACAATAATTTAAATAAATAAATCTATATTTTGGGGATTTTTATGTTTTAGGCGCTTTTAATGTGTGTGTGATGTGCGTGTGTGTGTGTGATTTATTTGATTAATTATTTGATATACCATTTAATTAATTAAACATAAACAATAATTTAAATAAATAAATATATAAATAAAGATTGTAAGGGATTTTTTATGTTTTAGGCGCTTTTAATGTGTGTGTGATGTGCGTGTGTGTGTGTGTGTGTGTGCGTGTGATTTATTTGATTAATTACTTGACATATCATTTAATTAAACACAAATAATAATGTAAATAAACAGAGGTTTTAGGGGCTTTTTATGTGTGTGATTAATTTGATTATGTATTTTATATATTTTTTAATTAAATAATTATCCAAATAAATAAATAAATCTATATTTTGGGGGATTTTTATGTGTTGTCAGGGTTCTGTCACTTCGGTCTAGTTTATTTGTGGTTTTGTGACAGAGCTCTGACACTCACTTCTTGTCTTGTTTTCTGGTGCTCGAGCCACGCGCTCTCTTGTCTACGTGCTCTGTTTCATGTTGAAGTGTGGTGTTCAGAACTGGCTTGTTCAGGCTCTGTTCTGGTTTTCATGTCGGGATTCGGACACTCACGTTCCAGGTCTGTCTTGCTGTGGGAGCGTGCGGTCTCGAGTTTGCTCTGTCCGTGTGTGTTGTGTTTTGTTCGGCACGCGGTTCGGGTTTGGCCAAGTGCTTTCTCTTGTTTTGTCTTGTTCTGTGTTGCACGCAGCTTGCATTTTTTTCACTGGCTGCGTGCTTTCATGTTCGTCATGTTTTGTGTGAGCACGCGGCTTATGAGTCTCCTCATTAGCTGCGTGCGTGTTCGTGTCCTGTTTAGCACATGGCTGATGATTTGTATTGCTGGACATGTGCTTGTGTTTTTGTTTTGTGTGAACACATGGCTTTTGTCTTAGTTTTCTATCTGCCATGTGCTCTCATGTCAATTTGTCTTGACCCCACCCACCTTGTTTCCTGATTATTGGTTAATTTGCCCCACCTGTGTTTTACCTCGTTACCCTCCTCTTTTGCTCCCTATTTAATCTCCTTGTGTTTGCAGTCCCGTGTGAGTTTGTGGTTGAATGTTGTGTGTCCAGCCCTGCCTAGCCTGGTCCAGCCTTGCCAGTCTGTTTTCCCCTACAGGGTAGTTTTTGTTTATATTTATTGTTAATAAAAGCTCTTCCTTCCTGCAATTGAGTCCTCGTTCTCATCCCTTCACCCAACCCTGACATGTGTGTGATTAATTTGAATAATTAACTGATTTCTAATTGAATTAATTAAACACAAATAATAATCAAAATAAACAAAATTGTATGAATAAAATGATATATATGTCTATGTATTTAAGAATGTGTTCAACTGACAGCCCTAGATGATCATTGTTTTGTCCGTTTATGTTTTTCTTATAGGTGCATTTCTTTAAGGTGGTTTTATTACATTTTGTACATTGTATCGGAGGTCGTTTTCAAGACATATTCTTATGGGAAAATCATTAGAAGTTAGTTAGAAACATGTGTCCACACACCTTATTCAGGATGTCCCTTTCCCGCACCAGTTCATCTATAGCCTTCTTGTCCATATCCATCTGCTTTTTTGCAGTCTCCATTTCTAAGAAAAACAGAAAATGAAGTGCTTATTTAATTTTTTAGTTCTTCTTTCAAAGCCAGCGGGATATAGTACTAATTGTTACTTTTCTCTTTGAAAGGCTTTCCGCTAATAGGGTTGTTTTCAGAAGCACTTTCCAGTCTGTGAAGGGCCAACGTAAAATAATTACACAATTCAAAAAGCCCATTATGCGGCTGCAGGCATAAGAAGGCAGAAAAGAGAACAGGGACATGGAGAGACCAAAAGAAAGAGCGGGAATGAGCGAAACGGTGTCTCTGCCGTCATGCGTGCATGAGTGGACATTGTGGGGCTGCGCTGTCATGTGAAATGGCCATTCCATGTTCCGTCCTCGCATGACCCCGCCTCCTCTTCTCCTCGGAAGGCCAGCTCACTGACCCTGCTGTCACAGCCCATCTCATCAATCTCCCAGCCAACCCTGATTAAGATGACAACATCCATCACCGTGGAAACCCCGATTAAGATGACAACAGGGCTCTGGCTCCATCCATCAACCGTCAAACACCCTCCGTTCGAACCGTCCAATCAGAGCCTGGAGACTCACTAATATGAGGATTTCTTTATAAATTACTGGCTTGATGACAAGTCTGATCGTTTGTCAAACTGCACAGATGGGATCAAGGACACTGCGATAAATTAAGTGCAGAGTAAGGAGGTTTTGTTTTTGTCGTTTCATGAAGCTTCCACACACACTCTTTCCCCTCCGTGTTTGGCAATTCCAAAGCACGTACGAAATAAGAAGAAATGTTACATATATTACAGTGTGTTGTAATTGGATCACAGGACAACAGAGAAAAACATGCTAAATCTAAATAATAAGAAGCAATTAACCATGTAATAGATAAAACGGCAAAATTAATAGCCATATCAACTGTTAAAGGGGAGGAGAAAACTTTCTCTTTTGTTCTTAAGATAATTTATTTTGTTGTTAACATCAAAGGCTGTGCGTCCAATAAACTTTTACTGTGTTTTGGTACAAATTTATCTCATTTAATAAAATAGGCAGATGGCAACATTTTCAGGTTGCATGACGAAAGAAGAAGAAGAAAAAAAAAAAAAAAGATTTGTTATGTGTGTTGAGTTATCATCTGCTAAAGGCATGAAACCAACTAAATTCAGGAGACTGGTTCAAATTTTCTGATGCTGTGTTAATAATAAATAATTGTAGTTATTTTCATCCATTATTTATTTTTAAATATATAAATTATATTATTTTGATTTAATTACATTATTTGTTTTGTGAATATTGTTGATCCTATAGTTCATGATCATATTAATAAATATTCATATAATTATAAAGTATATTGTATTTATTTATTTTTGTATTATAATTTATTTTTGTATTATTATTTATTATATATTCATGCATTCTGGTACAATGTTGAAACGCCACTTCATGTCCAGTACAAAATCTTGAAGCAAAATCAACTTTGTAGATCCACTGTATAGATTCCTAAACACAGAGCACAAGAAACAGTTTCTAGTCATGAAACAGCCACATTAAAAGCTTGCTTGAAAGTTTACATTCACATCAAAGAATAGCAGAAGGACGGTCTTTTGTGCAGCAATTCTACAAACCCAACCTACTCAGACAAAGCTCTCTGGATTACAGGTCTGATAGACAATAATTGATGAGACTGACGGAAGTGTCCAGCTACACTGGCCCTAGGGTTTCCCTGAGCAGTGCAGACTGTATGGTGTGAAGATAAGACTGAGGTTAAGCACCAACACTCCACAGACCTCGTCATTTAGCCAATGCTTTGATCTAAAGTGACCAGCTTTACAGGGACAGTCCCACTGCAGCAACCTAAGTGACGGCTCAACCTGCAGCATTCTGGTTACCAGACTAGATCTTTACTACTATACACTATCTGGCCCATCAGACACAGCTGAAGCCATTAGGATCCACTGCCTTTCATGCATTGAGTCTCCTGAGAAATCTGGGATGGACAGATCATGGGTATCATCAGGGTAATGGATGCTGGTGTTGGTGAGAGGTCATATTGGTTGGAAGAAGAAAGACGGAATGAGCAGGTGTGGAGGGGCAAAGCAAGAGAAGAGAGACCAATCTGTCAAAGAACAGATTCAGATCATATGTCATTCACCGCAGGTGTGCGTCTCAGATTTTAAAACACAAACCACCAGAAGATGCATTGAAACATTTACACAACTTTTAAACATATGGGCCTCTCGGTGGTTTTCAAATGGTTATGGTTTTGCTTATATATATATATATATATATATATAAGTGATGCATTTGCCTTTGAGGTGCACAACAATAGATTCGGTAAGCCTTTCCTGACTTTTATAATTTAATAGACCCATTTATTTTGCTGTCCTATGCACAATTATACGGTTAGATGCATTTTATTATCTGCATTATTTTGTCCCTTTGCCCCTACACAACGTTTTTAGAACAGACCTGCAACCCATTTTTGGGTCACAACTCACTGATTTACAATATGATCTTGCATGATCCTGTAAACATTGCTTTTCAAACTGATTTTGATAGTTAATGCCATTTCGCTCCATTCATTCCCCCTTTTTATTGTTTCGTTATATCACCCCTGTTCAACCTTACAAAGCACAAATAAACAAACCGTTTTATGCCTCCAGATAAGCAGTCTAAGCTCTGAACATGAATCAGACACAGAGACTAAGGTCACTTTATCACCCCAGAGCCCAATGTTTCCTTTCCCTAAAGACTCTGGACACACGGGGCCTTTGGGGGTGTGCAAGGAAATATTTGTAATTTAGCTATAAATTAACAGGTTTGACATGAGCTACTGTGCCACACATGTCAATGATTTATTGACAAATAAAATCAAGCATTATGTGAGTGTGATGTTAAGTGTTTTTAGGGCTACAACGTAACAGAAATAGGTATATCACACTTGTCTCTGTGACAGCCCTAGGCCCTCTAAACAACATAAAAGAGTCAGGTGCCCAAGGTTTTTTTTAGCCAATCGAAAACACTCTTTGGTTCTTAGTCATTGTATTTTGGATTGAAGGCATGAGACTGGCTCGGCCTGGCAGAATTCAACAAAACATGAAATCACCTCAGTGTCAGATAATTTCATTACCAACACTTCTGTCACAAATACCTGTGCCTATTTTCATAATTAGCACAAGCGTTAATTAGTATCCTGTATCATTAAAATTTCCAAAAATACACAATTATTTACAGGTGGACGCCCTGAGTAGATACAGTATATTGATAATTAGACATGATTTAAAAGTGAAACTGTCAATTAATCCCAATTTTTATGAAGCTTGCACTACCACGCAGATCTGAAATGTCTAAATATTCTCTGAAACAGAAAGTTTCGAGTTTTTTTTGTTGTTGTTTTTTTACAGTGTGATTTGTCACATTGTACTTTGCATGCAGGTTAGAGATAAACACACGGATACAATAATGTAACAATAATCAAACACTTTACTATATAATACTTATATAGTATTATATAATAAACTGTGTAAAATACAGTGCCAGAAGTGTGATTGTTTTTAATGAATCAAATTGTTCTAACTGATTCATATGAAGAAAAGATTCATGTATTTATAGAGGAAAGAGTCCATTTTTCTTTTGTAACATACTGTTGGTCATCTTTAGTTTTCCAACTCAATTATATAAAAGTGTATTTTCAAGTTTTATTTTGTGCAAATTTATTTGTTCAAGTTAAAGTCGTCGCCCTAATTGGGATAGTTATTGTTTTATGTTCCAGATAAATACTGATCTGATTAAAAAATATATATACCATCTGATAGTTACATATTTAAAAATAAATTGCTCATTAAAACAACTTTGAAGTAGTTTGTCACAAACAAGTTTAACTGTATACTACTGTAAATAACGAGAAGCTTGTGTCTGGTAAACAACAGTTTAGGGGTGAACCAACTGTTGATGGAGAAACGTTCAGATCACTACTATGCATTGATTAAAATTAGTGGAGTCAGAAAGAGAGAGAGAGCCAATGAATGTGAGAAGTCAGTGTTTTTTTAAAAAGACACAATCTGAGACAATGAGAGAGACAATGAAACTATCATTTATCTCGCCAAAAACCTGCTATCTAGACAGGAGACGAGCAGGACAGTATGTGCCAGTGGAAATGAAAATCAGACATGTGGAGAGCAGAGTAAAGAGGTCAAATGAAAAAAAAAAAAAAAAATTTAATTAGATGTATTCATTGTTTGAATGTAATTACTCTGAGCTCTGTGTTCTTTCAAAACGTATTACCTCTGTTTAGAAAAAAAGAAAGGAAGATGATGGCTTTTATGTGGGAAAGAAAAGTCTTAACTCAAGTCTTCTTGATAATGTTAGTCAAGGTTTCTTTCTCTGAAAACATCATAATTTAGTTTTTTCATTTTGCAACCTCTCTTTGTGTAGGTTTTTCACCCCAATCAAAGCTGCCCAAATATACTAGTAGTATATTTGATGAAACAAGCAGCAAAAGAGAAATATTGTGCAATATTAATACAATTTAAAATAACTTTTCTATTTAATATATTTTAATATATAATTATTCCCCATCAACTTCGGTCAGAAATCTTGGTGTAATCTTTGATGACCAGCTGACCTTCAAAGACCACATTGCAAAGACTGATCGATCTTGCAGGTTTGCACTACACAACATCAGAAAGATCAGGCCCTTTCTAACAGAGCATGCTGCACAACTTCTTGTCCAGGCCCTTGTCATTTCTAGGCTGGACTATTGCAATGCTCTTCTGGCTGGACTTCCATCAAACACAATCAAACCTCTACAAATGATTCAGAATGCAGCGGCACGACTGGTCTTCAACTAGCCCAAAAGAGCCCATGTTACATCTCTCTTTATCTCCTTGCACTAGCTACCGGGTGCAGCTTGCATCAAGTTCAAGTCATTGATGCTTGCAGATAGAACAACCACAGGCTCAGCACCCGCCTACTTCCACTCACTATTACGAATCTACATCCCCTCCAGAAGTCTGAGATCCTCTAGTGAGCGACGCCTCGTGGTACCATCACAGAGAGGCTCAAAATCACTCTCCAGAACATTCTCGTTCACATTTCCTGGCTGGTGGAATGATCTTCCCGCCCCTTTCCGGAATGCTGGATCTCTGTCAATCTTCAAGCAACAGCTGAAAACTCATCTCTTTCGACACTACGTGACTTCATCCTAAATTTAAAAATATATATATTTATCTTTCTCTTTATTTATTCCTTCACTTGCTAGCTTGTGCTTATTTGAACAATGCCTGAGACTTGGTGTTACAAGCACTTTCTCTGTCTGATTACCTCTTCAAGATGAATCGCTTTATGTATTCCCCAATTGTAAGTCGCTTTGGATAAAAGCGTCTGCAAAATGACTAAATGTAAATGTATTCCATGACAAAGCTTTATTTTCAGAAGTCATTCCAGTCTTCAGTGTCACATGATCCTTCAGAAATCATTCTAATATGCTGATTTGCTGCTCAAGAAACATTTCTTAGTGATACGTTATGACCAGTGTGATTTCAGAATGTTTTATTTCTTAGCTAGGCTGTATAAAAACAAAAAGCATCACAAGTTCTGATGTCCATGACTCCTTTAAATAAATTAGACCCTGCATGGAAAGAGATAATGTAGGCTGGACAGTACAGTGGTAAAGAATTCAATTAAATGTATAATTATGCTATATGTATGTGGAAATTCATTTTACTACAGTGGCATTTCATATTCATACAGATTTAAATAATACATTTATGCTGTAGAGTTCAACTGTGGGTAAGTGTGTGTGTGTGTGTGTGTGTGTGTGTGTGTGTGTGTGTGTGTGTGTGTGCGTGTGTATGTGTGTGTTCTTGCCTCTCTCCAGTCCAGTGATCTGATTCTTGAGTGTTTCTCTCTGGTTCTCCACCTCCACTTTCTGTTCCTCCATCTGTCTGAGTCTCCTCTGCACCCCCTCTCTCATTTTGGTAAGTTTAGTGATCTCCTGTTTCAACTGGGTTCCTTCCTCTTCTTTCATCTGAACCACACAGGACATGAGCCATTAGAGTATGTCTGTATGTGTACATGTGAAGCCCAAACTAGTCATCACTAGTTAAAAACAACCAGGCTCATGCAAAAAACCTGTAAAAACTTACAAATCAAATATATACACTACCTTTCAATAGTTTGGGGTCGGTAAAATGTTTAATGTTTTTGAAAGAAGTCTCTCATTCTCACCAAGGCTGCATTTATTTGATGAAAAATACAGTAAAAACAGTCATATTTAAAATAACTTTTTCTATTTGTTATATGTCATTTATAACATTTTCGATTTTAAAATGTAATTTATTCCTGTGACCCAAAGCAGAATTTTCAAGCAGCCATTTCTCCAGACTTTAGTGTGTCTTTTGATCAATTTGATCAATTTAACGAATCCATGTTGGGGAAAAAAAGTATAAATTTATTTAAACAAAAAAAAAAAAAAATTTTAAATACTGACCTTAAATATTGAATGGTAGTGTATATTAAAAATATTATGCTTCTGTGGACTTGAAGTGTGCATTGTGTGGATTACGTGTTTATATCATCATTGTGAATTGAATAACTGACTAATTGACTAATATAAATGCCAATAGATACACAAGATGATAATTGCAGAGTATAAGCTGAACACATGTACATGTATTAGGAGCAAGAGTGCTCTAGGATGCTGAAACTGTGCCCTCTTGTGGCCAACATGAGGTTTGCGATCATTACTCATTCATCACACTGACTCACAGGGCGAGCTGGGAGTGCCAACACTACAAACAGGGCCGGATTATCCATAGACGGGATTGGGCGAGTGCCCTGGGGCACCAGCCAATAGGGGGGCACCAAGTGATTACGATAATGACAAGACCTTTAAAATATTTTTTCATGTTTTGTATATATTATTTTGCTGGAAGAGATACAGATGCATAGAAAATGAACAGTTAATGATACAATATACAGAGAGAATATCAAATATATGCACGCATATAAAGAATTGCGATTGGGTCAGGTCCCAGTGTATTTGCCCCTCCCCAGTCAGAGTCGAGCATATTTATTCACAAATGGATAGGCAGCATCGACTTGGCGGTTGTGCAAACGTAAATTTAAAAAAAGAAGAAAATATCATGACACATTGCCAGGGCTATACAGGGCGACTGAAAAGTAGCTACTGTGTGCGACTATCAAAACATATTTAGGAGCACCTGTGCGACTAACCCGATCAGCCAACCCATTCTCACTCCCAAGGCGTCAAAAACTGAAGCATGGTCAAACGCCTTCGCGTCACTATGAAGACGCCAAAAGTGCCCCTAGGCGTCATTATATGACAAAATAGGAACTCCATTGCTTTCAATTGCTTGCTTTATGCGTCAGGTCAAGACGCTTATGGAAAATAACAATACGTTCTCCGCCGTTGTTTTCAGTTGTTTGTCTTAGTTTAATGGTTTGCATGCATTTGTAAAAAATATAAATAATTTTATATACATTTATACTTTTATTGGAGCACCTTACCCACCCCTACCCTAAACCTACCCACTTCAGAACAACATAAAACACGTAACAGTTAACAGGCAAATGTAAGTTAAGTCACCGGTGTTTATTGCAAAACTGCCCATAAACAAGCAGTATAAAAGCATTACAAACAAGTCGTGCTGCATTCCAGGTCTTCTGAAGCCATACGAAGTCTTTATGAGAAGAAGAGAGCAAAACATAAGGTTTTAATCGCTGAAAATGATCCCGCTCCGTTAACGCGCTCACATCTCATTCAAAAGATACTCAAGTCCCGTAGCATGACGCAATTGGTCACGAGACACAGAAGAGCCAATAGCCTGTCAGAACAGCAAAACGCAATCGGTCACGAGACACACAAGAGCCAATAGCATTTCACAACCAAGGCTTCTTCTGGCGGCATTTTTGAATTCGCACAGACTGCATACGGGATGAGCTTAACGCGTCTACTCCTCTCACAAATCAAATGTTTTGCCTCGGAAGACTTGGAATATTAATATTTTTTGAATAAATTATGACAGTAGTTGTATCTGCCTGTTATATCTTGTGTTTTATTGACAAATTTAGGGGCAGGGGTTGGGTTATGTGCTCATAATGTGTAAATAATGTAATATAAATAAAACTGTTGTGGCTGTTTACATTGAAAAATCACACCCCAACATATATGCAATAATGGCAATGTTATTACACAATATATAATTTAATTATGACGATAAAATTCCCAGTATGGCGTCGGCATATTGACGCTAAGGGTTTCCTATTTAAAGCAACGGAGGACCCTGCAAGTCGAAAAATGACGCTAAGGGGTACCTTGAGCGTCAAGCGACGCCAAGTGGTCCTGACCAAGCTTCAATATGTGACGAGTTGGGTGTGAGAATGGGTTGGATCAGCATAGGCTATTTGTGTTTGCGCTGAGAGGAGCTTCAAAGATTTCTACTTGCGTGTTTGTGCAGCGTTGAGTAATGTATCGCAGACATATGTTGATTCCTTGAATGCAATGTTAATCAGAATCCACTCACTGCTCAAAATACTTTTGTTCATTGCTGAGTTATGCACGCTCACAAATGCTCTCGTTATAACAAACAAAGTGTAGATGGTGTAAATAAGAGATTCGTTGTGCAGTGTAGAGAGCTTCATTGATTATAATGGAGTTTTGTGAGATTGCTGAAGTGAGTAACAGCTTTTAAAGATTATTAAAGGTGTTTGTAAATGTGATATTAAATTAATACAACAGCTCAATAAACAATAAGTTATATAAAGTGATGTACATTGTATGACTTTTAACAATATTGCCTGATTTTGCTCTATTTAGTCAAGGAACATAGTTTCAAACAGTCACAGCCGAGCCGCTGCGCATCTCCATTCAAACATAGCGGTGTTTCATTTATGAATGAACCTGCGTTTTTAAATGAGTCTAGTGAGTCAGTGATTCAATTACCCACTCATAAAGTGAGTCACTTGCTTCGTTCCTGAATGAATCAGCTGTTCAAACGAATCAGTGATTTACCGCCACCTGTTGGCAGTTTTATTTTTATGTTTAAAGTGTCCTTTCAGTTATTTAAATAATTTCAATCAAACAATAGTTCTATATTCAAAATGTTATATTTAAAACATTAATCTCACAACATTGTTATGAATTTAAAACATCCATGCCACCTCTGAGCCTCTCTAAATGTCTGTAAATTTACCTACATGCCACTTTTGTGTTCTTCTGTGCCACCTTTGTAGTGGAAACTAATTTTGTTAAATGATTTCTTTTGATTAGTAACTTATTCTTCTTATTCTACCTGTTCTTATGGAATTTTTTTTTTTTTTTATTAAAAAACGGGGGCACTTCAAATGTGGTCACCCTAGGGCACTACACTGTGTTAATCCGGGCCTGACTACAAACAGGGTGCAGTAAATTAGAAACGGGAATCTAGTTTGCAGAACTGTTGCGCAGGTTGACTTTGCCTCTCTCTCAAGAGTGCTGCAGATAATAAAGTTAGAATGAAAGTCTACCGTGTTCTGTCAGTCTGTGTGAAAAAGAATTTGTCTTTTTGTTGCCTTATCGGTCAATAATACCACACTAAAAAAAGACATGCCCATATTAAACAGAATGCCTAACTGTACAGCTTCAGTACATCCTGCAGAGAGGTGCATTCATCCCAATGATCTCCCATCAGACTCAAGTCACTAGAATACAAGCCAGAACAAAGAGAATACAGGGCATTTCATTAAATGTAACATTTGCTGCATTAACCCCCACAGTGACTCAGTTGGAAGCCTGACGGAAGTTTTGAGCAGGAAATATCCATCACTAGTCTGACAGGAGAGGAAGAGGAACGGAAACCTTCGTCCTCTAGAGCTCTAATTATATAAGAGCGAGACGATTTTGTCAGATTTAAAGAGGGCAGCTCATAAATCTGTTGGTTTGTGTGTGTGCACCTACAGTTTGATGTCTAGAATTGATTGCCAAGTACTGTGGGGTAGAGATTTGTACGTTCCTCTCTAGAAATGAGGTGAAGTATTATAAGGATACTGTAGGGATAAAATTGTCCCCAGACTTTAGTTCAATTAGTAAAAATCTCCTTTTGGTGAAATTCTGACCTCAAATGTAAAATGCAAAACATATAAAAAAATGACCTACATTATCTGGAACCAATCAATGATCTCCACTATGAAAAATAGATGAATAAATAATGCTGTATTAAAAACCTAAAACTGCAAAATCCTGTTTTGGGGCATCTTCATTTGGAAAACAAATCAATTAATAAATAAATTATTTAAAAAATATACAAATAGTTAAAAAAATTAAAAGTATATCAAAATGTTTAGAGGTTAGTTTATAGTTCTTATAATTAGCCCATAGTGTGTGCGTGTGTGTGTGTGTGTGTGTGTGCGTGTTTTTGTGAAAAGTCAGGACATGTATAATGACAAAGGTATGACATAGGTATTACAAGGTGAAGGTGACTTTTCAGGACATTGACCCATGTCCCCACTTTTCAAAATGCTTATAAATCATACAGAGTGAGGTTTTTTTGGGGAAAGTTGAAATGCACAGTCTCCTGTAAAGGGTAGGTTTAGGTGTAGGATTGGTGTAGGGCAATAGCACAAACAGTAAGTACAGTATAAAAACCATTATGCCTATGGGATGTCCCCACTTTTCACAAAAACAAACATGTGTGTGTGTGTGTGTGTGTGTGTGTGTACCTTCAGGTCCGATGCTCGCTGTTGGTTCAGTTGGGAGAGTTGCTCTAGGCTCATGCCGTTTTGTTCATAATCCTGTTGAAGTTTAGTGTTTCGATGTTGGAGTTGTTCCATTTCTTTACTGGTTTTCTCATTTATAATCTGTCAGAAAGAATACAAATTACTTTCACAAGTTCTGCATATGTGTATACGTTTGTTCCCAGCCTAACTATTCTGTATGACAAAATAGTTGAAAAAAATGTCTTCAGATATTAGCTAAAATTGACAAACCCTTCCTCTAGTGAGATTCTCAAATGGAAACGCTGTTCATAAAGTTGAAAAATACAGATACTTTTACAACTTTTGTAACTTTTACATTAAGTTGTTTAATCAAGAAAGTTTTCTGTTAGGGTTAATGGCAGTTAAAATGAACTAAGATGCCCTACCATTCACTTTCATGATACTTTATATCACTCGTCCACCCACTGACCCTAGATCAGAGTTTCTTACTTTGTGTTCCTGGAGCTGTTGTTCCAGTTTCTGCTGATCTTCCTGCAGACGCTGACTCTGCTGAGTCAGTGATTTAATGTCAGATTGTTTGGACTCCAGGTCAGTTTGAAGCTGCTTCACTTCTTTTTCCAACTTCTCCTTCCTCCTGGTTTCCCGATGAATCTCATTCTGACGCACCTGGATGTCCTGCTGGAGCTGTGAGAGAGAGAGATAGTTTTATTCCTAATGGTATAAACTGTCCTTACTATCTATCTATCTATCTACAGTATCCATCTGTCTGTCTGTCTAACTAGCAGCAGCCAGTGTCTGCAAATGACCATTACTTTCAACCTTTTCACCACTTTAACTTTTGGAGGCACTTCTAAATGGAATACATTCAGAGTTTAAAGTGATTTGTCAGACCACTTATTGATTTTCTTACTGTGCTATACACAGTAAACACTTTAAGCTAGTTTATTTTGCCAGGGAGGTGACAAAGGAATCAAATCCATCCAAATGTACAAGTTTAAGCGCCACATTCACAGGGTTGATGTTCCATTTCTCACAACAAACAAAGATACAAGACAAGAACTGCTAGAAATTCTTATACGTTTGAAGAGTAACAATCACCACGCATGATATTTCAAATATTGATTTGCTGACACAGATGGACATTTGAGACAAAAATGCTTTAGTTTATCCTAACGTTAAGCACCGCTGGTTGTTTAGTGTTTCGATGTTGGAGTTCTTCCATTTCTTTACTGGTTTTCTCATTTATAATCTGTCAGAAAGAATACAAATTACTTTCACAAGTTCTGCATATGTGTATACAATTGTTCCCAGCCTAGCTATTCTGTATGACAAAATAGCTGAAAAAATGTCTTCAGATATTAGCTAAATTTGACAAACCCTTCCTCTAGTGAGATTCTCAAATGGAAACGCTGTTCATAAAGTTGAAAAATACAGATACTTAAATACTTTAATGTAAATTTTACATTAAGTTGTTTAATCAAGAAAGTTTTCTGTTAGGGTTAATGGCAGTTAAAATGAACTAAGATGCCCTTATTGATGCCAATTATATCTTTGAATTCATGTTTTTGCATTTTCTTGTACTTGCGAATGTACTCTGAACACTGATATAATGTTATCACAAGACCCAGTTATGTTATACCTGAGCAATTGTGTCCATCGCTTTGTTCTTCTCAGCCTCTATCTCCTGCTGAGCATCGGTGGCTTTAGTGAGATTCTCCCGGAGTGCCACCACCTCTGACAGCAGCTTGTCTCTCTGCTTGGTCAGTTCCTCTTTGATCTTTAACAGATCGCCAACGCTAGACACGTTCAAAAAGGTTTGTGAACAAGCTTTGTTCTTCATCCTCACCAGAACACCTCAAAAAGGTCCTCTGAACGCCATCACGTAGTAGCATATATCATAGCACACAGTTATGAATAAAAATACATTTTACAAAAAGAAAACCTATCTATAAGATGAAAGCGTGAAACTGCCTCTATTCTACCAGAATCAAAAGAAAAACTGAGAATAGGCTGAACATAAAGTTGTATATTGTTCACCTGTATTCTTGGCCCTCAGAGACTCCAGCTCCTTTTTCAATGAGCTTGTTGAGACAGGTTATTTCCTCCTTTAGTTTCTGGATTGTTTCTTTTGACTGCAACTCCTTTGCATGTGAAGCTTCAACCATTTTCCAGGCCTTGTCAATTTCCTAGTCAACAATAAAATAAACAGATAATTTGCTAGGGCGAATAATGTGCCAAAATTAAGTCTAATATGAGGACATCATGCAGAGGTCATCATGTTTACTTCTGAAGACACAATGAGCACAACATCCATTATAGAGTGCAGTAATTTCAGGCTAATGTACCATTTTAAGAGAGGTGATTGTGGCTTGGTCTTCATCAGCTAGTTTCATGGCTGTGGATACTTTGACAGTGTTGGACATTATCTCTGCGCTCAGCTCCCTGCATTTGGACATCAGTCTCTTTTCGTTCTCGTGGGACTTCTGCAGAGCTTTGGCGACCTTCTCATATTCCACACGAAACTTCTCGAATTTTTCGTCTCCTAATAACTCATTTAAAACCTCCTGGATGTCTTTTTCCAAGGTTTCAAAGGTGCTGTCCTCAGTCTGAAAATCAGAAAACGTACAGTAAGTGATATTATAAGATGTTGCCTGATGAATTAGGACCTATGCTGACAACGTAAATGTTGAAGAGATTGTGAAACAGTTGAAGAGAGTCTGGCAGATTTGTAACAGTTTGCAAGTGTACAGTAGCACTGCTGATGACATACTGAAATATTATGATCAAACACAAAGAACAAAGAGGAGGCAGCAGGTGCTGGTTTTTATACAGCTGTTGGAGAGTTCACAGGAGAAACCATCACATAAAAATATTAAAGGAATCATTCACTGAAGCTTTGTCTAATCCATCTAAATATACAGTTCATCGATTGCGGTCAATCATTCCTTCAAATCAATATTTCAGATCTCCCAGCAATTAAAACATTTACAAAAGATTGATGGGGTGAAAAAGCCTAAGGCATTTTTTGGCAGAAATGCAATAACTGGTGAGGAAAAAAAGTAGAAGAACTGTTACTTTCAATTTGCAATTTCTGCTGTATAAATAGATAAATGCTTACCTTTGTGTTATTAAAAGGGTAAATAGCAAATAATGAATACAGTTAAAATGGGACACTTTCTGATAATTTTCCATTATGTTGTTTTAAATAGAATTACAAATATCTGTCCCACTTTTTACCTGTATTTAGAAACCATAAACCAAGTTCTTAATGTTTACAACAATGTTGACAATCGTACAAAATGTAGCCTACTTCTAAAAAAAAAAAAAAAATATATATATATATATATATATATATATATATATATATATATTTGCATATAAAATACAATTATATTTAGCGTATATTTCAGCTATTTCATCTAGCATAGATTGTAGCCTACTTTAAAACCGTGACTCTTCACTTAACTGTAACAACTCGAAATACTGAAATGCTTCAGGATATAGTGTAATGTAATAAATATTGAAAATATTTCACTGGGACCACAGCAAAAATGTAGTGTTTGAAATGCAAATAACTAACTAACTCATTAGCATCTCAAACACTAATTTTAGCTGTCTTATTCAAAGATCTAGCAGTGGTTAAGTCACTCCACAGATTAACATACCTCCATTGTGGTCGTTTGTCGTTCCTATCTCTCAGCAAACTCAGCAAGATGTTGTTGTTTTGTATTTAGTGAACTGTAACACACATAATATCCGTGTTTTGCTTTAACAACACGCACGACACTGTTTTTGGTCACCAGGGATACGCGTCCTCGTTGCCTGGCAACCGAGACCCGCTGAACACTTTAGTTTAACAATTGTGCCTCACGAAATTATTGTAACGGGACATGGCGCTCCCAAATATTATGGAGAGAATATTATACAGAGAGAAGGCACTTTGAAATTAAGAATAATGAGTAAATAATATATAAGGCTCATCAAAGTGCATTCATCCTGCTTTGTTTGTGTTGTTCTTTACACTAGGTGGCAGCTTTACACAGTGCAACGCCTTGTAATAAAGAGCAGTGAAAAATACTTATGAGCTGTCAGTGTCACCGAGTTCCGTGTGGGATACATGAGTATTATGACCAACTGCCCTTTAAAAAATGTCATTAAATTGTCATTAATAATTGCACAAGGACACTGTCATTCTGGTAATGTGTTAATTTATCTGACATCATAATAGTGGATCATCACACTTCAACATCTAACAGAACAGAAATCACCTACTTAAAATTTATATGGATTTTTTTAAATTATTATAAGGTATGTACCGTTATCAGTAAGGATATGTTGTAATACTGGCTGTAAGGTAAAGGTGGACACTTTTTAAAATTGTTCTGATGGATTATGGTCATTAGTCATCGAACTTTAATGAGTATATATATATATATATATATACCTTGTATTTTAACAGTTGGAGCCTTGACGTTTACTGAACTGTTTGTTTTTTGTTTTTGTTTTTTTGATTTTTTGTTTTTTAGGCACATGTTGAACATTTATGGTCATCTTGACCAAGCTAGTTAGGGCTGGTAACAAACCATCTGTAATAGTACACTACATTCAAAAAAAAAAAGGTGATTGAAAAGAATTTTAGACCTGTGTCTACCTGATTGATTGATTCAATATATATATATATATATATATATATATATATATATATATATATATTACATATAATTAAAACCACTGTCTCAAAATTTTTTAAAAACACACAAAACTGAAAGTATAAAACTTTATCAGTGGTCCATCACAAACCAAAACTATTCCACTTCACAGTGACATTTCTGGCATTTCATTATACCTCGAAAGCTCTCAGTAAGACACACGTGTCAGTTTTACCTGGGACAAATCCTCTCTGAGAGTCATCCCAAATCTGCAGCACATGTATTCAGACAAGCAACCTGCCCATTACATAATATGGATATGTTATTAATCATTTATAATTAGACTTCACTGTCCCTAGCCATGCTGAATGGCGTCAGATGACGCAACGAGAGGTGTGGAAGTTCCTAAAGACCTGCTGAGTCACTTTTAGATTGTGTCTAGCCTAAATGTAGCATTAGAAATGTTTAATCAATGTAGAAATAATTGAGTTGCTGGCCTTATATGAAAGAAAATTGGTCATTTAAAAATTAAATTTTACTTTAATTTGATTCAAATAGATTTTGCCATGACTGTAAGCAATCATTTCCAATAACATTACCAAAGCTTGGAATATATGCTAAATAAATAAATAAATTTGTTATATGACTTGAATATATTATTTATATATTTGGTTGGTTTAACCATAATAAAGCCCCATGTACTGGACACTACTACTACTATTTTTTATTATTGTTATGATTATGATTATGATAATAATAATTATTATTGTTGATCATTTGTTTCTAATTTTAGATATATTTCATATTAACGTCCTTACTTATGTAATACTTGAAACAGGAGAAGACTGAAATGTGTAACTTTGAGTGACTATTAGGCTACGGCGTGTTTTGGCTGTTCCCTGTTCTGGATCTCCCTTGTATGTTATGTTCGTATTTTTCTGAAGCAGTGTTGAGTCACTGACGCTAATAAGTGACACACTGTCATCAGTTCGTGCGTCTGCACCTGAGCTTTTAAAGTCTGATCTCCAAATAGTGTTCATATGCTGAAGTTTTGATTGGTTGGCTTCCCTATTTAAACGAAAGCATCCAGTAGTAGCCAAATTGCATAGGTGAGTGGATTATATGCTTACGAGGATAGGCTACATTATGCAGATGGTTGAGGCAGTATATTTGATCAAATCTAAAGTAGAAGCAGGCGCGACAGATGCGCGTTAAATCCCCGATAACGGCGTGCGTCAAAAACTCACCAGAGCAGGATAACAAAACAAATATCTGAGGGAAGAAGTTAGCAAATCAAATTGAGCTGACCTACTTAAATTATCCGATTTCGTTCATTGCAAACCTCCCTCAGTGCCTTTTTTGTGCGTTTTCCCAAAGCGCAAACGCGCGTCTTCCCACCTGCAGCTTGGGCGCGTTTGGGCAGCTGATGTTTTTCAATGACAGTTCATCGAGCAGAGAAAAACTTGTGGATCTGTAGTCGGTTCACACCCGACTTGTCACGGACATAACAGCAACAACAGATCAAGAGAGGCACGATAAGGGGAGTTATTAGAGCCTGACGCTCGTGGTGCAACATCTGGAGATCAGCAGCATCAGCAGCAGCACCAGCAGTCATGGGCAACAGTGTGTCCGGGATCAGAGCACTGCACAGGGGACAGCAGAACAGATTTCAAAGACTTCCAAACTCACATAAAGGTTAGTGCTTTGTTATTGGATTTTATTCTACTCTTTCTGTAGTTCAAACAGTAGAGTATGGAGCCAAGGTCGTGGGCAGGAGCGTGTTTAGAGTTTTGGGGGCCTTAAGCAAGTGCTCCCTGGGGGTCCCCCTCGGTAGAAATCTCGTTTCGGGGGTGGGGTTTAGCGTTTGGATGGGGCAATTGTGTGGTAACCCAAACACGCTACTGGTCACACAAACTGGTTTGATTCCCGGCAAAAATTATTTTGGGGAAAAAAAGAATCAGTCAAATACATAAATGTATTGAAATGTACTGGATTTGTACTACTCGAAAATCAAACTTGAACTAGTAGCTATATTATTGAATGTGCTTTTTAGCTGGTCCAAGTTAGCTACAGTACAGTAGTTGACTGGTTTCCATGTTGATGATCCATCTTGATGATAGTCGGGCCAAGTTAAAGGATTAGTTCACTTGCAGAATAAAAATTTCCTGAAAACTTTCTCACCCCCATGTCATCCAAGATGTTCATGTCTTTCTTTCTTCAGTCAAAAGAAAAGAAATTAAGGTTTTTGAATTTTCTCCATATAGTGGACTTCAGTGGTGGCCAATGGGTTGAAGGTCTAAATTGCAATTTCAGTGCAGCTTCAAAGGGCTCTATACGGTCTTATCTAGCGAAAGGATCGGTCAGTTTCTTGAAAAAAAAAAAATTGATATACTTTTTAACCACAAATGCTCATCTTGCACTAGTTTTGCGATATGTAACTTCACGCATAATCACGTTGGAAAGGTCAGGTATGGTTAGTTCTTCGTCTGGTTCAAAAAGGTTCAACATTGGTTCAAAAAGGTAGGGTAGGTCGAAAAGCTCCATCTCATTTTCTCCTCCAACTAAATCGTCCAACATCATTGTTTTACTTTTTTTTTTTTTTTTTGGAAAGGGTGTTTGAATTTCTTTAAACGGTTGCTTTGTAAAGACTGGGTCGGAACTTCTGTCCACATCACGTGTGACCTTTCCAACGTAACTACATAATGCATGAGGTAGAGCTGGTACAAGACGAGTATTTGTGGTTAAAAAATATATACATTTTTATTTTTTAGAAAAATGACAGATAGTTTTGCTAGATAAGTCTGTGTAGAGCCCTTTGAAGCTGCATTGAAACTGCAATTTGGACCTTTAACCCATTAGTTCCCATTGAAAGCCACTACTTGGAGAAAAATCTTGGAATGTTTTCCTCAAAACATTAATTTTTTTTCGACTGAATAAAAAGACTTGAACATCTTGTATGACACGGGGATGAGTAAATTATCAGGAATTTTGGTAACACTTTATTTTAAGGTGTTATAATACAGAGTAATTACGTAATTAAGTACTTAGTAGTAGCCCTTATACTTACAATGTACTTACCGTGTAACTAAGTTATGGAAAAGCCTGTAATTACAGTTTGTAATTATGTAGATGTAATAGGCAGCTACTGTTCCACATATGTAACAGGCCGAGTCTGTTACACAGCTACTTGTACACTTAAGTACAGTCTTGATACACTTTATTTTAAGCAGCTTATGCCTGTGTAATATTCTGTAATTTTAATGTAATTAGAAAGGTATTACATGTATTTAAGTTGTGTACTGGTGGGTTAAATCAAACTAAGGTGCAGCTGGATAAGTATAGACACACATGAAGTACACTTAAGTACAATCTTGATACACTTTAAAGTAGCTTATGTCTGTGTACCTACATTTATAATTACGTTGTATAAAGTCTGCAACACATATGTAACAACCTTTTGGTTACTTAAGTAGCTGTGTAACAGTAGATCCTATTACATCTACATAATTACAAACTGTAAGTATAGGCTGTTCCATAACTTAGTTACATGGTAAGTACATTTTGTTTCATGTAAGTACAACGACTACAACTAAGTACTTAACTAGGTAATTACTCTGTATTACGGACACCTTAAAATAAAGTTTTATCTGAATTTTTATTCTGGAAGTGAACTAATTCTTTAATTAATAGCATGTTCCAAATCAGAGTAACCACACTGTAAAAAAAAAAAAAAAAAAAAAGTTGAGCAAACTTAAAAGTTTAGAAACTTAGAGTTTTTTTTAGTTTTCTCAGCTTTTTGTTGTATAAACTTAAAACAACAAGTTGAGAAAACTCAGAAATCTGCTGAAGCTGGTTGCCTTAAACTTTTAAGTTTGCTCAACTTTTTTTTTTTTTACAGTGCAGCTCATGATTTTTTTTTTTTTTTTTTTTGAGAAAAGAAGACATTTTCTTTTTCTATCTATTCTAAAGTTAAACATTCTGCACCAAAAGAGTCATCTTTACTTTTTGTGTCCGTGAAACATGCTGATTATGATATTTCTCATAACCGTTGAATCAATGTGGGTGCTGAAGGACAGCGCTCAAATAGGCCGAAGATTCTTTCTCTTGTGCCACAGTTATCAGCCTTTATGGGTGAAAGCAAATAGTGAAACTTTACTTTCTTCATGTTACTCATCATAATACTGTAATTAATTATAACAGTCATAACAACAACAATGCACAATTACGAGCAACTCTGCAAAACAATTAAACGCTCAGGACATCATGTTCATTCATGTTACTCAGCATTTACTTATGTAAATACACACTGTACTACGTGTATGATTATTGTACCGTACAGCGTGACCCAAGTAATAAATTATGAGAGCAATTTAGAAGTCCGAGCTATTACGTTAACCCATTTTCTCTGTCTGTGCCGGAAGTTCAACTAGGCCCGGTTCACCAGGTTAAAAGTTTAATGGTCTCACTTTCTCTGACCAAATGTCCTTCAGAAACATTATTTTATGTAAGCCTCTCCTGAACTCCTCTCCAACTCCTAGTGGTGTTGCGTAGGAGGTTTGCAGCGATGGAGGTAATTTTTGAGATTCTGTTCTATTTCAAAGCTCTTCATGCATAACAGAGCATCTGATTATGAAGATTATGCCAGTGCGGATATAATTGCACCCCTCATTAGCAAAAAAAGCCATTATATTCAAATAAAGACATGCTGAAGGGGGCTTTAATTATCTGTGCCAGTGACAAGGCACTCCGGCGCATTTATCGTGGGCACCACGGGGCCAGCAACAACAATCAAAGGGTGACACAAATGATTTGAAAATGTAATGATTTGTAATTGATATAAAACAGAGCATGAGAGCACATAAGCCGGGTTTTCTCTTCTAATGACTTTCTTTTCTTTACCGTTACAGGAAGGCACAAAGAAAATGCAAGGTTATTTGCACACAGATTACGCTAGAGGTCAATCAAAGTGCTTTTTTTAGGTGTTTATCAGGAAACACACACGTTATTAAACTGATAGAGTAAATAGCGAGGCCATTTGCTAACAAATTTCCTGATTACGTGTTTGCATGCGTGCACTCTTGTGATGAATTGTAACGAGGGGCAGAAAGGACAGTGGAACCCATTATCCTGTCAGACGAGATCTCCTTGACAACAGGGGATAGCATGTAAACCGTTACCATGGTGATTGTCCCTCGGCATTATAAGATAACAGGCGGAAGGTTAGGTTCTTATACATGTCTATGTGTGTATTTGTACCGCTGTTTTGCACCAATGCAGCATGCAAGATTCAGAGCTGGGTAGATTACTTACAAATTGTAGTCCATTACTGATTACATGACAAAAATTACGGTTAGTAACGTAATCCATTACATTACACATTTAATCAGACTACTTTTAGATTACTTTTGACCTAACTCATGTATCACATTGATTTAAATAGGAAAATCTTATACCATATTGATATAAAAACACAAATATATATTATACAAATATAAGAATATATTCCATTTGTTGTTATCAACATCATAAAGTGCATTGAACAATACATTATGTCAAGGTTTCCCAAACTGGGGTTCATTAAGGAAGTGCAGGGGGTTGTGAGTTTAACAGCTAATAATGAATTAAATCATAAAAATGTAAAGAAAAAAAAATCAAGTACTTGAAGTAAATATATTATGTGAAAGAGGTTCAGAAGACAAAAAAAAAAAAAAAATGGGAATGCCTGCATTACATGTAAATAATAAATAATGCAAATTTATGCATTTTAATGTGTTTGAAAGACAAAAAAAATTCAAACAACATTTCGGAATACATGGTCAAATAACCTACGGAGTGATAATTCAAATAAAAATGAATGTGTTCATCAGTAGTTGATGCAATGTTGAAACACTTCTTAAAACTGAGTGTACAGTAAGTGGTAGGCTATTTCAGAAAGGAACATTTAAAAGATGAAAAAGAGGAACTAGGAAGGATCAATAAATTGTAAAGAATTTATCACTATTGTGTAAATAATATGTCATCAATGTAAAAAAATAAAATAAAATAAAAGTTTGATCTATTACAATCTAATTACAAGTACTTCATTTTTGGAATCTGATTACGTAATCCAGATTACATATAATATGTTACTAACCAGCTCTGGGAAGATTATTACTTAGAACCTAATTTTTGCTTTAAATAGCGAAAAGAAACCTGTTTAATTTTGTACTATAATGGGACTGAACTGTCCCCACATCCTTCTTATTCCACTCCATTAAAGTCAAATTCAACCAATTTGCCTTTCTCTAGAGAGATGTTACATTTCAAGCCTGTTTGTTTCTCATCATAAATGATCTGGATAAAATGTTTCATTTCCATAGCGATTGGCCCCACTGACACCAGCGACATCAAGACTCTATTTCTAGCCAAATGACTCACCGCAACATGTTGCACTTAATATGAATTTGATGTAAATGTGTGTCTGCATATGAAGTATATCTGCACAAGCACACAACAGGGAGGTATGAGATGATTCATGGCTTTACGAAGGGAGGGGATGTGAGAACAGGAGCACAGTAACCGGTCCAGAAAATGTGAGCCTTGAGGGACGATGGAAGATTTGTGTTTGTGTGTGATTTGTATGCAGATGTGTTGATGTCTGCATGTTTTTGGCTATTCGTGATTACATATAGCCTGCATGTTTATTTAGTTGTGTGGGTGGGTGGGAGGACACATCTAAAATAGTGCAGCTCTAGTTAGTCCTGTGATCTAGCGGTTAGTGCACATGATTTGATGCTAGTTCAGTTCTCACTTGTGATATTTTCTGATCCATCTTCACTGTGAACATTGGTTCAATTGGGAACAGCACACTAGAATTTCTGTCATACAGAGATATAGCTGAGTATAGCATTATATTATGCTGTTGCAAATTTAGCCATTTTTTAGGTTACCTAAAATCTGATTAATGTGTTGCTATCTAAATAAAGTGGTTTTAATTCAGAAATGTAATTTAATACTGAATCAGCTGCAATATACAGAAGGTTACAACCACACTGTAAAAAGTGATAAGTTGACTTAACTTAAAAATTTTATGGCAACGGGTTTCCTCAATTTTTTTAAGTAAATGATAATTAAAAAAATAAGTTAAGTGAATTGTCAAGTTCACTTAACTTTTTTTTTAATTATTATTATTTACTTAATAATTTTAAGGCAACAGGCTTCCTCGATTTTTTTTTAAAGTTAAGTCAACTTATCACTTTTTACAGTGTATCCATTTTAGGGGAAAATATTCTTAAAGCCTGGCATATAAAATAATAATAATAATAATATATATATATATATATATATATATATATTTTTTTTTTTTTTCAATCTAAATTCTTGAAATGGAAGTGTATCGTATTTGATACATCAAGCTTTTAGGGTTTATTCATTTAAAAATAAAATCCACCTACTTCAACTTAAAAACTTGAAACAACTTAGGCCAAAATGTATGAGATGAAATTCAGATAGCTTGTAAATGTAAATAATTTATGATAAATAAATAAATAGACCCAGTATTTGCAGATTTTATGCAGAGTAAAAATGATCTAGATAGGCAAACCTAACCATAACTGACTTACAGTGCCATACGTGTGCCCTGCATCAGCTCGTCTTTTTAGCATGTGCACTTTGCAGCACAGCACATACAAAATGACAGTAACACTGTAGTGATAATATAAATATATATACAGTATATATATATAATAGCAGCTGATATTCTAATCAGCTGCTGTGAACAGTGACAGCCAACATGACATTGCTCACTTGGATATCTATGTCTAAGCTCAAACTCCACTAATGCTGGCAAAACTCACTCATTGCACATTGCATTTATGTGATTCAAATCAAAGCTTGCGAGGCAGAAGGAGGCCATCAGGGAGATTATGTTACAGATTGCTTTTTTAACATGCTGTACAAGCCCACACACACATTTGAATAGAGGACACACACATACACACTCACATAAAGACACAAACCAACATTTTATATATAAAATGTAAAGATATTCACAGATGAAGTTTTCCTTTGGGAACATCAGTTTAGTTCCGGTACATTTGAAGTCACTTTTTAACATGGAAAAAAAAAAAAAATGGAGGAGAAAAAAATCACAGTACTCTGGTGTGTACTGAATGAATAATGGCTCACGGCTCATTTATGACAGCTGCCTGATAGGCCTCAGACAAATTAAAAAGGTCAGACTCAGAGAGTTGTTAATAGCTCAAAGGCTTTTGGTGGTTTATTAAGCACTGAAAAGGTGCACAGAATTGCCTGATATGTGAAATGAACTCCTGTGCAAGGCAATTTAACTGATCTGAAATTTGAAAGAGTGGTTTAGTACTGATGATATCAAACGGATAGTTCTGTCGTCATTTCTTACCCTCACAATATTCCAACATGACTTTGTGGAACATAAAATTATTTATTTTGAAGAATGCTGGGCTCCAAACAACATTGCATTGAACCCCATTGACTCTCATTTAATGAACAATAAGAAAGAAAAAAGAAAAACATGAGTGGAAAAGTTACCCATGCAAAACTTGCTTCCACAATGCTAGGGGATTTTGGGGGGGATTTTTCCAACTGTATCATCATCTGCCTTGCACAACATCAATCTCATGACTTAGAAAACTAATAAATGAGCTCTCCTTGAGCCAAACAATTTAAGCTCTTGCTTGAGCAATAGCTAAACTAATAAAATGTTCTAAGAGTGTTTTGCTAATGTTTCTGTTAAGATATAAAAATGTTCAAAACATTCCATTTTTTATTAATTGATTAATTTTGGTTCTTCTAACATTAAGGGAACATTTCCATTCTATAATTTTCCAAACATTATGGGAATGGAATATTACTCTTGCATGTTCTCTGAAAATTCTATTAACTAATTTTAATGTTCCATTCTATTCTAATGTAATCACTTTGAGAGAACCCTAGCAAGCATTAATGAAGGATGAAGCTATTTTTTCCATGTTCTATTGCTCTGTCTTTGTGTAAATTGGCCTAGTTGTTTAGTTACAGAATAACTTAGCAGGTAAGTTCTCATCTAAGACCAAGGTGTTTTTCATCCAAAAGAAAACAGCCCACAGATCTATTGGCAGCTCGGGACCATTAATCAGCAGACCTGATTGTGGAGCCCAAGGCCGTTGATGGGAACATTTAACATTTCCACTAAGTTCATGAGCTGAAATCTTGCAACACACATGGCTAGCCTGACTTTGACTGCGTCCAGACTGCTCTTATTCAGGTTGCCTTAACTGTAAGCAGAGAAAATTCAACTAATCACAGCTTGACCCTCTACTCGTTATGGAAATGATGTTTGTTTAGTGATTGCGTAGCATTGCAGACACCAATTACACACAAACTGAGTGTTCAACATTCAGAGTGTTGAGACTGGAATGCTGTGATTTATCCCTGACTCGCTGTGATTTCTTCTATAAAGGTGAACCTAGTAATTTTCGTAAAATCTTATTGGCACGAAAGCTATAATGTTGTAAAAGCAAAAATTCTCTGTCATTTTAACCAGTTTTTATTACATTTTCTTCACAATTCACAGACTACAACAAATCTACTATATCTGTTGACTGAGAAATATATGCTATATGTGCTAAAAGTATAGATTAGTAAGGTCATAGTGTTGCAATACCCCCAAGTGCTCCCAAAAATGGTTGGTTGAGGTACTACATCTCAAATATTGAGCACACATCAAAATTGGTTAAAATTGGTGGTGAAATCATTTTAAACACACTGGGAAAAAATGGTGTAGAAACAATTTTCTTTCAGAAATTGAAAGAAATTTCACAAATAGTTACAAAGAACATTTTGAAGTAGAAAAACTGAAATAGTATTTTCTTCTAAACTACTTCAATAATCTTTGTTTTATTTACAACTTCAAAAAAATCAGTTTTACAGTGTTTTTGTAAAACAACCATTGTGTGTGGTTAAATAGGGAATTTTTTCATTAAATGTACAAAAAAAAAAAAAAAATTCAATAACAGAACAAAAAGCACGATAATTCAATAAAGGCCAGTCTGAGAAATTGCTGTGGAGGTTAAATGTGCAACATGTGCAGTAGTTGCACACTAGGGTTTTATTGTATATTTCTGTCCTTAAAGCTGTTACGCAACACAGTTCACCCTCCATTTCTCTTGCCATTACCTCACAGAAACCCAGAATGAGTATGAAAATAGACCTCTGTTTCTCACAGCTAGTGATATAAAAGCTCTGAGGTCACTGCGGCACTCTGAAAGACACAAACACGTGTTAAAAAAAGAGCTTCCAAATAGAATCAGTCATCTGATTAAGCCTTTTCATTTGATATTACATAAACAGAGTTGCACCGGTGAGTCAGGACATATATCTTCTGACAATTATTGTATTCAGTGCTGAAGTGTATCATGTTTGCCTCAGTTTCAGAGTTTGAGATGACACACCAACTGGTTTGTGTTTACAAGGTGCCTGTATTGATACATTGGGCCATACTCATGAAATAACAACATAACAAATTAGTTTATAATAATTACAGTTATTTGGCAATCGATCAGTCAGTCAGTCAGTCAATCAATAAAAATAAATTAAAAAAATGAACAAATCTGCTTGCATTTTAAGAATAAGACCATTTGTGTCAATCTATTGATGGGTTGCCAAAGTTTGTCAGATTGGTGGCATATTTTGGACAATTAATTTACTGATGGGTTGCCAAGGTTTGTCAGGTTGGTGGCACTCAATCTTTTAAATCTACAGTATTATATGCTATACAAGTAACCATTCATGAGCAGAATTGCATATTATGCTTTGTTTTCTGAGTTATGTCTGTATTTATTAGCTTTTTAGATGGACAGAATTTTTAAACGCAAAGTCAGTACACATTTTACAGTTATTAAGTTACACCACTGCAGTGATATTTTAATATTATTTATATACTATTATAGTATTCATTCATATTTTGAATTAGCTTTATGAATGAATGAATGAATGAATGAATGAATGAAGCATTTATGAATGAATGAATGAAGCATTTATATAGCGCTTTATTGTGTATTGCTATACACCCAAAGCGCTTTACAATCATGTGGGGGGTTGCAGCTTTAATGTTTATATTTTCAGTTTTTTTTATTTATTTGTTTTTATTGATTTATTCATCCATTCATTTTATTTTTATATTTATTAATTTTATTTTTATATCAATTTTAGTACTTATTTCATTTCAGTTAGTTGCCATTCATGCTTTTTAAATGTAAGTTTTCTACTAATGTTTATATTTTTATTTCATCTGTTATCAGTTCATCTCATATTCATATCTTAAACATTTCTTTGTTTAAATTATTTCACATGTTTTTAATAGTTTTAGGTAACAATAATAATACACTCGTTCATTTGGTAAAATCTATCATCAGATAAGCTTACAAAATGCATTTAGTCACTTTATATGTCAGTCAAAAAAGTTTGTGGTCAGAACAAACCGGACCTTACATGTGTGTATTATAAGCAGAAGGTGTGGCTGCACAAGACTACACTATATTTGTCCATCTTATGCCAGCACATAGGAGCGTGATTCATACGAGGCGTACGTGTGTGATTCGTTCTTTGACAGATGATTGATTGATTCTTTGTGATGTCTCAAGATGAAAAGTACTGTACTGTATATAATGTACATACCACATAACCGCACATGCGCTGAAATATACATGCACACACACACACACCCACACATATAACATGTTAGAAGTGTCTCTTTGAGTATGCACAATTATTATGGGTGTGGTGTTATCATGGCTCTATTACCTTGTCAGTTAAACTTATCTTAGCTTGTGTAAAAGAAAAACACCCTCTAAAAACACAATCTGGTCATGTGACCACGTCAGTTAAAGATGATCCAACTTTCCCATAATAAAACGGAACTGTACCATCTGCTGCTCATGGAAACAGTACAATAGTCCTGTATTTACTTTCGATTTACTAAAGCACTTTTCACAACGCGTATTGTTATAAACCAAATTGTCCACAGTGACTCGACTAAAGACCTCAGTTACTGTATGAGATAAATCTTCAATTTCAGTTCCAGGTACAATCAGACAAAAAAATAAATAAAAATGGTTGATTTTGTTGTCTGCACCTTAATTTATGCAAATATTTTACCAAATGTATAATGTGATCTGATAGCAATAGGTTAGGTGATTCAAAAAGCAATGCCTTGGGGATATTACTGTAGCATGTCATGAAGTTATTAGCATGACTTATTGACTTTATGCATTAAAAATACATTTGAATCTTGCATACTGACCCTTATGGAGTTCCAGTTCCTTTTCCACATGAAGAGCACATTCTGTTCTGCAAAATGAATTTATCAAGATTAAGAATATAGATGGTGGGTTTTCCATTTTACGCTGTTAAAGAAGAAAATTATCTCAGACCAGAACAAAGTCATTCATGTCATGTATTATTTAAGTGAGTGCTGTGAGCAAACAGACAGGCACATGAAAGCCTAGACACAGTATAACTAGATAAAATGAAAGATGAACAAGACAAGGACAGAGAAAGAAAGATTTAGGCAGAGAGACAAAAAAGTGTTATTGACTCATACTGACTAAACAACAAAATGCCACTATTCTTTCACAGTCCTTTGACTGGGTGTCTGAGTGTGCAGCTTTAGGCCCAAAACATACAATGCGAGTACACAAATGTAAATGCTGCTAGCTATACAAGCTCTATTTAACGTGTTGTTGGATTCTGATATGTGTCAGAATGCAGTGCAAATACGTGTTAGCATTGCTGAGGGCAATATGGGCGGCCATTTCAGGTCTTCTCATCTTTTTCAGGTCAATTACAGTCATGGTGGCATAACATTTTGAAGAGAATGGAACTGCTGAGTAATTCAAAATTAAAACTATCAACTTTGTCAACTTTGCATTTAATATGCTTTGATACAGCACTCTGTAAACAGCCACACCTTTCAGTAATGACCCTCTGTGACTTACCCTCTTTGTGGAGGGCGTCAATGTTCGTCTTCTGGATCATTGCCAAGTCAGCAGTCTTCTCCATTATTGTGGTTTCAAAGAACAAGAGATACCCGGAATTTATACTGTAGGGATGGTCATTTATTGAAACTCAAATGTAAATATTCTAATATTTTGAGATACTGATTTTTGACTTTCATGAGCTGTAAGCTCTAATCATCAAAATTAAAACAAAAAAAAAACTTTTGAAATGTTTTACTTTACATGCAATTAATCTAAAATATATGAAAGTTTCACTTTTTGAAATAACTTACAAGAAAAATTTTCACGACATTCTAATTTATTGAGATGCACCTGTAGGTTTACAGCTGCTGAAGAGTTCGTGGTCGTCTTTTGTTATCAACTTTTTATTGTTTTTTTTTGTTTTGTTTTTTTACACACAACATCATATCTATTCAAAACAACAACAGACACACACATACAAAAAAAAAACAACAGACATATAATCAATACTTCAAAGAGTCCAGTCAAAACGAAGAGAGAGAGAGGGAGGGAAAAAAAGAAAAAACATTAAAACATTATAAGTCATTCCTTTATATAATCAAGTATGTTAAAGGAAAAACACTGCCAAGCATCAATAGTAGAGGGCTTGGCCCCATTAATTCGCACTGTTGTACATTCACAAGTCACTATTTTCAGGAGGCTATGGATCCAATATGTTTTTGTACACATGTGCGGTGTAAACCAGTTCTGTATTATTGTCTTCTTCGCAGCCGTAAAACCAGCAAACAACATTCTCTTTTGTATTAAGCTTATACAGAGATCAGAATCGAGTTTGTGGTCGTCTTTGACATATTTTTCGTTTAATGATGCGCCAAATGTTTTCTATAGGTGAAAGATCTGGACTGCAGGCAGGCCAATTCAGCACCCAGAGTGATAGCTGCAGTTGTAATAGTTGTAATAGCTGCAGTATGTGGTTTTGCATTGTCCTGCCGAAATACACAAGGCCTTCCCTGAAAAAGACGTCATCTGAAGGGGAGCATATGTTGCTCTAAAACCTTTATATACCTTTCAGTATTCAGTAGTGCCTTCCAAAACATGCAAGCTGCCCATACTGTATGCACTTATGCACCCCCATACCATCAGAGATGCTGGCTTTTGAATTGAATGCTGATAATTTACATTTTACATTTATGCATTTAGCAGACGCTTTTATCCAAAGCGACATACATTGCATTCAAGTTACAGATTTTACCTTTTATCAGCTCTTGCTTTCCCTGGGAATCGAACCCATGATCTTAGCATTGCTAGTGCCATGCTCTACTATTTGAGCTACAGGAAAGCCCATATGCTGGAATACTCTGGAAGGTCTCCCTTTGATAACAGTGCAAAATTTCTCAGTTTAAACATTTGTTATGTTCTCTATGTTCTATTGTGAATAAAATATTGGCTCATGTGATTTGAAAGTATTTTAGTTTTCATTTTATTCAAATTTAAAAAATGTCCCAACATTTCCGGAATTCGGATTGTAATAAATCATGTTAGAATGATTTCTGAAGGATCATGTGACACTGAAGATTGGAGTAATGGCTGATGAAAATTCAGCTTTGCATCGCAGGAATAAATGACATTTTAAAATATATTAAAATAGAAAACCAATTGTTTTAAATTGTAAAAAATATTTCACATTATTACTGTTTTTCTGTATTTTTGATCAAATAAATACAGCCTTGATGAGCATAAGAGACTTCTTTAAAAAAAAAAAAAAAAAAAAAACACTGAAAATCCCAAACAGCTGGACAGTCTAACATACACACTAGTTTTGTTTTCTAGGCTTTAGCGGACTGGAAGTAGAAAGTAGATGTACACAAGCACAAATGGTAGCTCCAAAGGTGAAACATCTTGTTCCCCAGTTTTGCTGGACCTTTTACAAACTTTGTGTTTTGAAATCTATAATTAGATATATAAAGACAGAACGATCATTGTTCATTCCTCTGAGCCTGGGTCCAGACAGATGATACATGAGTTTATATTTGTGAAGCTGTGGCTTCGTAACAGTGGAAACTGACTCAACTGAGGAACCTGACAATATGATTAAAGAGCCCTTAAAAGCAGCACTGATCTAACCCCCTGGCTGCAACAAGCTCTTTCGGAAGCCAAAAAGTAGCTTTGTCTGTTTGTAAAGAAGAGCTCTGAATGCCAGCAGAACACAAGGTTCATTTATCATAAGCAAACTACAGTGCGTAAGTAAGATTAATCGAAAATGTTAGTTACATTGTAAAAAATTTCAGACCTCCCTGATTTTTTTCAATTGTGGCAACAGTCTGTTAACATTGGCTCAATGAGAAATAATATGTTGAGCCAATTGAAAAAACATTAAATCTACAAAACCATTTTATTGGCCCAATTAAATATTTTAAATAGTAGTTGCATACATTTTTTGTTTTACCTAATCTAAAAATGTATATTGGTAAATGTATATTGCTAAAGCAACCTTACTGAATTGTTTATTCCCCGTTGTCCCAAAAGAAAATGATTTAAAAAAAAAAAAAAAAAACATTAAATGATGATACACTGAACAGGGACACATTTTAATACATTTTTAATCAAATCTACAAAAATATTGTAATACCTTACAATGATAAATACTTAATAAATAACATTCTACACAGTATTTACATTTAATTCTCATAAGATACACAAAGCTGATGAATTGTACTTTAAACATTAATACATTCACAAACATGCAAAAATATCAAAAACACCATAAAATGTAATAATTTATCTGTGGTCACTTCAACCAGTGTTTAGTGTAATGTCACCTGAATATTACCATTCTCACAAAAGGTATTCTGAGCTCATGAAACTTACACTTCAAATGTTTGCCAAAAATAAAATAAAATAAATAAATAATCTCATAAGAGGTATTTTGAACTTTTTAGGGTTAGTTATTAATTACCCTCATGTCATTCCACATCTGTATGACGTTTGTTCATCTTCAGAACACAAATTAAGATATTTTTGATGAGATTTAGTGATATGCTATTTACACTAAGTGCAAATAGCAATAGACTCTATTTACACTATGTTAAAATAACAGGATTTTCTGCTATTTATACTACTTATTGCAAATAGTGGCAATTATCTGCACCTCAGTATTGTAGTACATTATAAAACAGCATGCAATAATAACTTGAGTGTAAATTTTAATTTTAATTCAAATTATTAGATGGATGCCACCTTATTGGGACAATAAAGCCCTCCCTACACCTATCCTAACCCCACCCGATACTTTATTTTCAACTTTTTGGTTATTTCCTTCATTTTTATTGAAAATAAATGCTTTTCTGATTTGAAATTTGAAAATGGAGAAAAAAAAGTTTGCCAAAAGGCAGATTCGAACACGGGTCGATCGCTTTAAAATGAGTACAACACACATTTTACCATCTGCGCCACCAGAGCTGACGACAGTTAACAGTCTTTTGTAATGTTGACCATCCCAATCACACGTTGGTGGGTGGAGTTAGTGTAAATAGCCTCTGCCATCAAGGTGGGCTATTTGCACTTAGTGTAAATAGACACTCCGTTTTTTGTTTGGGGGTAATTTTTGGGAAGCAGTTTGTTGAGTCA
This sequence comes from Onychostoma macrolepis, assembly GCF_012432095.1. NCBI lineage: Eukaryota > Metazoa > Chordata > Actinopteri > Cypriniformes > Cyprinidae > Onychostoma > Onychostoma macrolepis. Next base: position 15,466,867 of record NC_081155.1, read on the forward strand.
ATGTTATTTTTCAGTTTCCAAAATTTTTCAAAATGTACATTTTTTACAGTGCAGCTATAACTGTAACTCTATATATGAAAAATATTGTTAGAATAACTTTCAGAATTATTTCTTGATGAACGATAAAAACATTGACAGCCATTCAGAATCCACCTGACTTTAGAGAGCTTGAGCGTTTAAAGTGGCAAGTGACAGAACTGTATAGCGCGTGTTTATAATAAACAGAATACTATCATTGGTTGTTGTGGACGCTAACCCAATAACAGGAACATTCTCAGAATTTTGGCTAATGTTCTTGCAAGGTTATCTCTGTTATGAACAAATATTCTTCCTATAAATTTAACAGAATGTTAATTCAAAGTCATGTGGTATTTCATAATGTTCTCAAAATGCAAAATATTACTTTTGCTTCATTCATGGACAGTTTTCTTTCTAAAACGTTTTTCTAAAATGTTCCCTTGTCCTTTACATAACCATGAAAACGTTTTAAAAATTGGACATTCAAAAAACATTCAGAAATAACATGTTCATAACCTAATGGGAATGTTAGCTAAATGTTATTTGTGTTAGCTTTATAGTTATCTTTCATGTGAATGGGGCTTAAATGATTCAAACATAGTATGCTACATTGTTGTCATGTGAACTCATTACATGCATGTTTATTTCCATGCTCATATTCTGAGTAGTAAGGTAGCATGCTATTCTGAACAAAGCCTTAAAGGGATAGTTCACTCAAAAATGAAAATGAAATGATATTCCTCCTCGTTCTGTTCCTGTTCCAAAAACAAACAAAAATAGATATTTTGATGAATGTTTCAGCTGTTTTTGCCCATGAAAAAAGATTTCCATTTGTACAGTATGAAATAAATACTGAGACATTTACCAAAAAAGAAAAGAAGAAGAAACACAAATGGTGTGGAACAGCATGAGAGTGAGTAAATGATGGCAAAATTTCCATTTTTGGACGAACTATCCCTTTAAGGCGCCTCAATGTACTGCATTTACATTTATATTTTCATAGTTAAATAATACCAGACTTGGAGTTTGCCTGTTGTTGGGAGTTTCTTGCCAAGTTTCTCTTTAGAGTTGAAAGGGATTCTCTGTAAGTTTAGTTGGGGGATTTGTCCGTGTTTTAATGCATTTCAGAGCTTTATAAGCCATGCATGATCAGTCAGGCGTTTGGCCCCCTGGTGAGACTCCCTGTTGGGGTTTCCCCCACCACGTCACAGGTGGAGTCCAAACCAACCAAGAACCAGATGCAAAAACAGATGATTTTTTCCCCTCTTAGAGCACACTGACTTTCCTGCAAAGAAAAATGACTATGTCAGATTTGGAACTGTTTCTTTTCATGCATATTTATACTAAGAATGTTGAAAAAAGGCTGCACACCAAACACTGTTTGTAAAAAAAGCAGGGCACAATAAATCACAAAGTTACAGTACACTGTGTCCACAAACCCAATGCCATATAACAACAACTGATTGAAATCTCTTCCATGTAACTATAGAAAAGTAATAATAGGCTTTGATTGGTTTTGCCTGTCAGTGCATTTCTTTTTTCCAAAGTCATGTGGCACTTTCAAGTAATTATACTTTATAATGTTGGTAAAGCTCAAATGATATGAAAACAAAAGAGCATATATAAGGTGCCTGATATTTGCTCTTCTGAGAGTGACGATCATTATTTTCTGAAGGTTATGCACTTTTCTCTGATCATTTGTTGAAAAAGAAAAAGTTTTAGGCCTATTTTGTTTCTTATTCATGAAAATTCCTGTGCAATTCATATTCAAATGTTGTTTTGCAGATAAACAGTACTGCATTGTTTGTTGTGTAGGTGGTTCTTGGCGACAGTGACGCTATTTGTTGTGTCTATATGTTGGAGAACAGAAAAACCTACCATATTTTGAGTCTTTGGTAATATAACTGCCATATTGTGGGACATTATCCAAAAAACCAGCATTCTCTCTTTTCCTCCTCATTGCTGTCTTTATCCACCTCCACATCCTGGCCCTCGGGCCTAGACTGCACTGCGTGGGCCCCGGCATGTGTGTGCTTGTGCGTTTTGACCTATAGATGCCGTGTTGACATAGCGCTCAGTACTGCATAAGCTGATAAAAATACAAGCGTTTGGGCTGCTGTGCTCAGGTCTTGCAGTATTACACAATCAGAGCCCTGGCCCGTGTATTGTGATATTTTAATATCAGGGATTTTAGCACCAGAGGCATTTCAAATGATGTTTGTGCAGTATACTTCAAGATAAAGCTATATAAAAGAGTGGCTAGCGTTACACAACCACTTCCCATGAGCCAATGTAATCTTTGACTTCACAGTAACTTTAACATCTAACTTTAACATCATATGCAACCACACACTGATGCTACTTCAAAACCTAGTGAGCTGCAGTCGGAAGCAATATTTTAAGGGATTATGGCATTTACAAAATCCATTATTATTACTATTATTATTATATTAAATTTTTGAGATGTATGTATGTGTATGTATATATATATATATATATATATATATATATATATATATATATATATATATATATATATATATATATTCTTCTTATTATTATTAATTTGCATTATAATTATTATTTATTTATTTATTTTAATAGCCTTTTGTCCATTCATTCTTTTAAACCTCTTTATCCACTTAGGAGCCAAGAGGAAAACAATTCCTGCCTCACCTTTGCCATTTACACTATCCTCTCCTTCTCCACATCCTCTCTCTCTGATAGGATAATCTGGGAGTGAGTGTCGACCCATGTGAGGACGGGATTACACTTTTATTTGCAGAGTTTTTATCCCGCTTGCCATCTGTCAGAGGCACACGAGAGAGACAGAAAGCCGCTTTGACTTTCAGGGTCCATTTCTGACCACTCTTCTCCAAAAAATTATCACCTCACGTGTGTGCAGGGGAAAGAAAACTAAGCTTAAAAATGAGCAATAATCACATTGGGCCATATCATCATAAAAAAATAAAATAAAATAAAATAAAAATAATATATATATATATATATATATATATATATATATATATATATAGTTTTACTAATAATACATTTTACTATTACTTATTGATTGTATTATTTAAATAATAATAATAATAATTATTATTATTATTATTATTTAGAGGTCTTTAGAATTTAATTATATTTATATATATTTATATTATTTATATTTTATTTTATTTTATTTTAAACACATGATCACCTCACATGTGCACAGAAAAAAAAAGCTTAAACAATTAGCAATAATCACTTTGGGCCATATCATAATCCAATTAATCAATCAATCAATAGATTTGCTAATAATACATTTTACTATTACTCATTGATGGTATTATTTAAACAACAACAATAATAATAATAATAATAATAATAATAATAATAATAATAGGAATAATAGGAATATAAATAATATGAATAATAATAATAATTCTTTAGAGGTCTTTAGAATTATTATTATTATATTAATTTTGCTCCCAGAATATGTCATTAACAAATAAGATATTATTTTTTGTTTTGTTTTCTGGAAGAACCTCGCATCTTGAATATTAAGATGTGTCTACACTGCCGTTTTTTTTTTCTTTTGTGTGTGTGTGTGTGTGTGTGTGTGTTCAAAAGAGCAAAGAAAACCAGGTCTTTCATGATTATGTTTCCTTTAAATCTTTTACCCACTGTCCTTAAAGTCCTCCTGCAGCATAGCACAGCTAGAGGTCAACACTTCACCCTTCAGGATCCGTCTTGTCCTTCATCGCCTGCAATTAACAGCACTGCCTGCAATCTGATCCTGGAGCCCTACGGGCGACTCCTACTGTCAGCTTATCACCTCCCCTGCCTTGTCTGCTTCAATTGCTTCAGCGCTCCAAAGTGTCTCACAGGCAAAAGCTATTAGATCCTATATTCCCCTCAGTAAAAGAGATTTATCCCTAGATAATTAAGTCTACTGATGTACGTCATGTATGGGGTTGCTACAGGTCCTGGTGTTTAATGTAATGAGAATGCCCCCTTTGGTGTGAACAGAAGAACTAGAGAACTAGAGTAAGGAATTTTCTCAGGGTGGAAAAGAATATGATATCTGACATATGGCATGTAGAAATGCACAGGCAAGGGCAGGTGTCAACACAAACACTCATAAACATGTTGCATATACAGTCACACCTATTCTTGTCAAAATCGCCTATAGGCTTAAAATCAAATTTAAAAAAATAATCTATTTATTTATTTATCCGAAACCATTTTAGTTAAGAATAACCCAACATAATCAAAACCATTCAAAATGTATAGTTATGAGGAGAAGGATTTTGGACCAATGAGATTTCACTGTGGGCGGAGCCACCAAACACATGGCAGCTTTACATGGAAACCTGCCTTACACCTTTTTGTTATATTTACAGTTTAATTAAGACATAACTTGAGCCAGGTTTTACTATATTTGTGAGGGCACATGTGGCTCTCAAAACTATAACCAAACACTCTCACCATCAAACACAGACACATACAAACATTTCACAACAAGCAAACCAAAACAGAAAAAATAAACCAAATCAGTTTTGCAGCTTTTGTGGACTTTCTGTGTCCGTTTTAGTACAATGCTGTCCTCAGAAAACCTGCTTGGCTTGTTTTGAAAAGCCTGAGAATATAAATGTTCTGACTTCAAATTCTCCTCCGTGTCCTTTCAACAACTCTGAGAGTAAGAGCACTCACCTTAAACAATATGTAACGTCAAGCTCTCCAGGCCAGAACTGTGACCAACTCAATCGATACTGATTTATGAGAGCAGCATTTGGCATATGCTTAATATGACTGTCAGGCCCTGACCAGGTTTTTAAATATGTAACAGTTTTCTTGTATGCAGGGTCTTGAGGGAATCCGGGGATTGTGATCAAATCTGTTGTGGTGTGTAAGTTTGACTGTTGAGCTTCTTCCACCGTGGTTTACAGCCAGATTTCAGTGACGGATTGGCCCAAATTTAATCCTGAAACCGCAGAGTGTATTAGAGCTAATACTTGTGGCTTCACCTCATTGGACATGCTTTAGCACCGACTCACAGTCAGATATATGTCCAACGCTCAAATCTGAGTGCCGCCAGAGAGTTTTAAAGAGAAACAGACTTTCTGTCTTTACTTCTTTCAGCTCTTTGTATGCTTCAGTCACTAGTGCGCATAGCTATGCATTAAAGCCTTTGTTTTCTGCAAATGTCCATGGCTATAGTTGATAGTTGTTTGATATTTAACTTTCTTTTTTAAAGTAAACCGTTTACAGTGAGGTTCAAAGTTGAAAAGTTGAAAGAAATTAATAATTTTATTCAGCGAGGATGCATTGAACTGATAAAAAGTAACAGTAAAGACTTTTAAACAATTATTTTTTTGAACTTTTATTCATCAAAGAATCCTGAAATAAAACATATCATGGTTTCCACAAAAATATTAAGCAGCACCACTTGTTTTCAACATTGATAATAATAAGAAATGTTTCTTGAGCAGCAAATGAGCATGTTAGAGTGACACTGGAGTAATGATGCTAAAAATTCAGATTTGCATCACAGCAATAAATTATACTTTAAAATATATTCAAATAGAAAACTGCCATTTTAAATTGTAATATCATGTTACAGTTTTATTGTTTTACTGTGTTTTTAATCATCGCATAAGAGACTTCTTTCAAAAATATTAAAAAAAAATCTTATTGGTACCAAACTCTTCAACAGTTCTGAATGTTTCTGGTTACACACACTGCTACCTTTCACTACTGATCTCAGGCTGAACCTGCACCCTGTGTTCAAGCCAAAAACCCTTAACTAAAAACCTGAAACATGTGCAGCCCAGTAAGCTGATATAACATCCATGTGGTTAGATGTGAGATAAAGTCGCTCTAACTGCTGCTATTTTGTGGTGCATTATAATGCTAACTGCACAAGCTGAAAGCAATCACAAGCGGTGCTAAAATCACAAGACATAAATTCTGAAAATGTTCATCTTAGTTATCTGGTCCAGTTCTTGCAGGCCTTTTCAAAAACCACAATCATCAACACGGCCCATGACTGATGAAGAATCAAATTTACCTCAACGCAATATTTAAAAATATGGAACAGCTGGAGTGGATTAACACTGATATAATGAATAATAAACAGCTTGTAATGATCAGATCAGTCATTTCCATGATACACATGACTTCTGCAAGTAATACCATATGGACCTCAGGACGTAGGGCCAGAGATAATGCCTAGTATAGACAAAAAATCTATCTATACATCAGTAAGTATTTATCATTGCAATGATCTCTGCTTTAACTTTAATAATACTGATCCTGCTTCTCTAGAATATCTTTCTTTTGAGTCTCATACAATCACCTATAAGGCTCCTTTTAGATATAATCCTGCTCAATCTGTGTGCATGTGTGCGTATTATTAAACCTCAATGACAGATCCTATTACCAACTGACTTTCATCTCTTCTCATTGGTTCACTGTCAGCTCATAACTCTTCTCTTTTATTAAGTCCTCCACCCAGAATGTACTCTGAAATAAGGGCACATTATGTATAAAATTAACACTAAAGAGAGTTTAAGGCAGGACTATTCCACAAGCAGTTGCCAAATTATAGCATGATTTCTGATTTTTTCTCTTAGATCTTTTGTGAAAAAACTACAATATGCTTTAAACAAAAATGCAACATTCAATTCAGCTACTTAATTGTATATGAACAGACACAAACAGACATACTTTTTTACATGCACGTATCACGCTGCTACAATGGTATGTAAATTATATGTGAATATGATAATCATTCATCTGATTTTTATTACCATTTGATACCATGGTTGCACCACAGTCATTTTTGCAAAGGGAGCTCCAGTATTGAGCTGTTTACTTCTCTCTCTCTCTCTCTCTCCCTGCACATGTCTGTAATAATGAGAGCATCTAATGTTTCTTTGTAATATTTTGCACATGGTATGCTGCTGTACTAGAGATCCGTATTTGAAAGGTCTTTTTGTTTAGAGACTTTATGAGTGTGTGAGCATGTGCGTCTATAGACCCTCCTCGGCTTCTCTCTGCAGCTGCCTCCATATTTAGTTACTGCAGTAACTCAGTGAGAATAATCTTTGCTACTCTTGCTATATTGGATTTACTACACCTACACCATTTATGGTACGCTGTAAAAAGTGATAAGTTGACTTAACTTTAAAAAATTGAGGAAACCCGAACTTGACAATTCACTTAACTTATTTTTTTAAATTATTATTTACTTAATCATTTTAAGGCAACGGGTTTCCTCACATTGTAAAACGTGATAAGTTGACTTAACTTAAACATTTTTAGGAAACCCGTTGCCTTAAAATGATTAAGTAAATAATAATTTTTTAAAAAGGTTAAGTGAACGTGTGCATAAATGTTTAAGGAAACCTGGAGTGTGATATAGGGAGGAACTTGTGATGGATTGAACATCAAATAAAGCAAATCGAAGGAGAGCAAAAATTAAATGTAAAGTAGCAACAGCATCTAAGAGAAACTACATTGCTTGGAGAAACAAAGCTGCTGACAGAATGAACCACATGTGTATGGGAGCATGTAAGGCAAATACATAACACGATTTTTAAAAATGAATGGCTTTCTGTAGTTTGTGTAAATGGACTATGATAATTTTACATTAATTGTGAGAGTTGATTAATTAACAGAAGTTATTACTCCACCATCTGCTTGTTACATCATTAACAAAATTGTTTAACCAAATTTTGTTTAATTGGTTCAGACAATGGATGTGCAACTGTGTTACTGCAGTGTTGGTAGTTACTACTGCTACATTATAGCATGAGCAGTTTTTAATGTAAATTAGATTGTATAATATCACAATTTAAAGCAAAAACAGAATGGTCTGACCTTAGCTTTGTCAAATTCACTCTCTGACAGCAGGTGGCGCTTATGGAACAGTAGTGATAGAACATTTCACTGCAGTTTTAAATACCACATTAATATGCAGTATATGGAGCTAAGATGAAAAGAAAATACCATCTAAACTTTTCTGAAGACAGTTCGTTTCCCTCAGAGTTTAGGGATGTAACGATTAACCGCGAGCCAGTTGAAAATCGATTCAAATATGCTTTGCAATACAATTAGGGCTAGGAGTTTATATGAATGTATGTCTGAAGGGAATTTTCTGTCTTTAGAAAAGTTTAGATGGTATTTTTTTCTTTTCATCTTGCCTCTGTATAATGCATATTAAAGTTTATAAGTGCAGTGCTGCTTTGTTTACAGCGGAAACCAAGGAAACGCTTTAAGCGCCACCTGCTGGCAGAGAGTGAATCTGCGTCTCATTCAGCTTGTCTGCTGTTTCTGTTTCATGCAGATTTTTTTTTATTTATAGTTTCACAAAACTGAAGAGATTTCTTTTATTTGTGTTATTTATTTATTTGAGTTTTGATATTTACATTATTTGTTATTTACATTTTATCCAAAGCGACCTACAAATGAGGACAATAGAAGCAATCAAAACAAAAAAAAGAGTTATTATAGTGTTATATTTCAGTTTCACAAAGAAACGTGCAGCATTTTGTCCAAGCAATAATAAAAGGACACATTTCGTTTATAATTTGTCATAAATCTCATTTTGTTAAGTCGTGAATCGAATCGAATCGTGAGTTGAGTGAATCGTTACATCTCTATCAGAGATACATTCATATAAACCCCCACCACAGTTCAATATTTAGGATTTTCTTCCAATATTTTGTACATCGTGAACAGTGATCTTGTTCTCCCTGCTACAGTATTTTCTTCTCTTTGCATTCGTCTTCAGCATCTCTGGCTTCTGTAAACAACTTCTGGCTTCTGGTTTATTTGCCCAGTTAAAGAATTAGTTGTGTGTTATCGTTCTCTTACCATTATCACCTAGCCATTTCAACAGACTGTCATCATAATGACTGATTAAAACTGATATAGATTCATTTTTAAATGTTAACATACATCAACATTAACTTTAAATGTACATAACTGCATACAGATTACAAACATTCGCATTTCATGTGAATGTACTGTGTATTTCTTTATCTGAGCAGACATGTGTGATTTGAACCCTGTGCAACCGTGAACGCTGGTTGTCGTGGAAACCTGCACTACTCTGCAGCTGCTATTCAACAGCAGATGATGGCAGTAAAAATGAGAGCGTGCACACACACTCATACCCCCAACATTACACACAGAGACACGCACCTTTGGGGGACAGAGAGTGTTTACTTGATACACACCAGCTTGCACGGCATGACACTAGCAGCAATGTCTGTCCTTGATCAATATTATCAAGCTAAATTTGGCTCTGGCCTGCAGTTTTCTCATCTACCACCAAACAACAAAAAGGAGATACTCTGCTTGAGGCATCGTGACCAAACGTACCATTCAAGAGTGTACTATTCACTCAAGCTCACAATAGCACATAATGGAAGCACATGCAGTCTCAAAGTCCAACACATCACCCCAACTGGACATTTAATTTATTTAACATCAGCAACTAAAGAACACTCAGTGTCAGACTGTGCCAAGCCATAGTGAGATTGATTAGTGTTTATCCATATGTCAGGATAAGTCCCCCGTATGGCCAACATAAACGCCAGAAATTGTAGACAGATGCAAAATGGAGTTCCAACAGGGAATATATAAGGAAAAAAAGACAAACAAAGTGATTATGTAATCAGATTTATTATGAAGAAAGAAATATGGAATGGACTGTGTTGCAATAGTATTCATGGCTGAGTTCCAGTTAAACACATACAATCTGATGTATATTGGCAAAAAATAAGTAATGGATAATATATAGTCAGTTGCTGCAGATGAAACCCAGGAAAAATCATCTTTGCAATAATGAAGGCGATACATTATCTTGCTTATCACATGCCTACTTGTCAAATACATAGAAAATAGATATGAATTATTAAATTAGGTTGAAATTGTTGTAGTATGTGAAAAAGAATCTAGCACAGCTACTTTACATAGGAAATATTTTTGCTTTTTGCAATGGTCAATATCGTTATATAGTTTAGCAGTTAATATACAAAAATATTGACCAATCAGAATCAAGTATTTCAAAGCAGGTTTTTTTGTTTTGTTTTGTGGATGTTTGCTAAGAAAAAATAGAAATCTGAAAAAAAAAAAAATATTGTTATATACACAACAAAATTATGCAAAAGGTATGAAAAAAAGATTAGATTAATGCAAAGTAAAAAAAAATAAAAAAATACTAGATTAGTTTACAAGATTAATTTGACTAGATATACAGATTTACAGTAAAAATATAAAATGTAATGTTGGAAACAACAGGTTGTCTTTTTAATATTCTTAATATTCTCCTACACATTATAAATGTGTAAAATATATTGGCTACCTGTATACGTTCTTTGGGATCAAAAAGTTCAAAACCCCTTTTCCAGAGAATGGTGCAAAAAGCCTAGTGAATATAGGTTTTTGTAGAATAATAAATGACAATTCTTTACTGAAACATTTTCAAAACAATCAATTAACTAATTGTCTGACAATGCATTATAAAACAGATGACATTATAATAATTTGAGGTTGAGACTGTGCAGGTTTAATGTAATTATTAGGACTAATTATAAAATGTAAACTGAAGTATTTTGACATAGGATGCAGAATATAATGGATTGTTCTATTAGCACAGCCCCTCTAAAACATTTTTCTCTCTCTGAGTGTATTATGTAAGAGAATATGTATCTGGAATTAAAAGGAGAAAGGGGCAACCTCGTGATAACCTTATACAGCATGCACAAACACAATACACACACGAATATTCAACCTCAGCAAACTCCTCTGTGACTGCAGGATTGATGGCGTATCTGCAAAGGAACATTCCCACTTTGGGATCTGAATCCTAAAGGTCAGCATAATAGGCCTTGACTATCTCCCCAGCACTCAAATGCAGGCTGGGGTTCAGCTGCAGTGCTTGTCAAGTCATCTTTAAGTGCTGCTCCTGCATCGCCTGTCTCTTGGTTCTAATGAGGATAGTATTTCACGGACACTTTGGCAGCCAATCTCCAATTTCAATGTGCTTCCAGTCATTCCAGGTTTCAGAGTTTATTCAGTTTTATAGGTACATAAAGCAATTACCATAAATCTGTTTACCCAGAGTATATGGTGAGAGTAGTTGAAAACCATTTGTTCTTTGCGGTGGTGCCACGTAGTAGCTACACTGTAAAAAATTACCGTAATTTTAACGGTAAAAAACTGTGAAAAAGCTACGGTAAAAACCTGTTAAATGGTTAACAGTAAGTTCCCCTAATATATACGGTGAAAAACTGTAATAGACATTTCAGACAATTTTACGGTGAAATACCGCTTTTGGAAGTGAAAAAGAATGTAAAATTTACAGGGAAAAAACGTAAACTGACGTTCCCAGAATTCCCTGCGTTGTATTTTAAATTTTGTTTGAATTTGATGTTTTTTCTTTGAAATAACTGTGTTTCTTCTTAGTTTTTTCTTATCAGTTATGTTTATTAGGGTTGTATGTTACATCTAATGTTGTTAAATTAATGTTTATTGCATATTTCAGTTTAATGAGTCTCACCATGATGATGTTTAGTGGTTGTGCGAATGACACTGTGCGCCTTCTATATATGTTATTATTTAAAAGCTGCTTGTGATGGGCTTTGGTTCATCATGTGACTTTCTCATAACCTTCTGCATTTGGTGGTTATCAGCGCCTTTCAAAGGTACAAAACAGATTTCAGTACTTCAATAGGTTGGTATATTAACATTATATCAGTTAATGAAATTACAGTATTTAACTGTAAATTTAAGTTAAAACTGTAAAACCTAAAACGCTGCTAAAAAATGCCGTAAAATTTACGGTAAAAAAACGGCAGCTGTGGTTGCCAGACTTCTACCGTAAAATATACGGCATTTTTTTTTTTACAGTGTACTGCTTCCTTCTGATTTCAACCAATATATATATATATATATATATACATATATATTTATAAAACATAAATTGTAGTTAGTAATGTAATCTATTTGATTACACATACTGTATTAGGTAATGTATTGTGACTACTTTTTGATGACTTTATTACTTTTGACATAATTCGTAAGAAAATATTGTCTGTTATTTATCAACATCATAAATTACACATTAAATTATGCCAAGGTTTCCCAAATCGAAAGAACTGAATGCTTTGTGAGGTGATGAAAAGCTATTAAATGATTAGTTGAATCATAATGACTAATTTAAGGAAAACTAAAAGGAAAGCTTAAAGAGAAAAAAAGAAGAATTAAGGCAAATAAATATATTATGAATAATTTACTGCCACTGTGTAAATAATATGTAACTATGTACTATATAATAAATAATAGTAATCTGATTGCGAGTACTTTAAAATGTATCATATAGTCAGTCAATGTCACGGTGCACACAGCAGGGAGGAACGAGGAACACAGAGACGAGGATAAACTCAAATATACAGTCTTTAATATAGACAAAGCAGGGCAAGACAAGGCAAGGCAGACACACAGGAACACCGGGAGTAACAAGTAGACCAGACGAAAAGGAACTGAACGGGCAGGAACTAATATACACTGGATAATTACACACCTGAACACCTGAACAGAATAAACTAATAATCACACTGAACAAGGACAGGAACATGACCAAATATAGAAACATGAGGGCGACAAACACACCACACGACAGAAAACTGACAGTCAATCATATTCTATATATTTTGCACACACACACATATATACATGAAAAAAATTGTATTACCTCTTAATAAAAACAACCCCAAAAAACACTATATGGCAAACATGCAACGGACATATTTCTCAAAGGAGGATTTTGTAAGAGCATCATTAATTTAATTTTGTCGTGTATTGTAAAGGATATAAATTCATCATTCATAGCTGTGCTAATCAAAGTCGTATGACAATCCCCTATTCCTGAACACAAAAGTAGCACAAGCGCTTGTGAGTTTCGGGCATGGGCTCCCAAAAATGTGTGCACCATGTGTGAGCGAGAGAGCACCAATCAGCCCATCGTTGTGGAGCAAGCGATGATTTCATTTTGATCAAAGTGGTGGTGTTCTGGAGCGAAGGCCTGTGGTTTGTTATGGTTCCCTTCAAAATTCCAATTGTTAAAAAGGGGAAGGCAAAAAAGTAAATATTATTGCTAACGTGATTTTAGTGGATAATGTTTTCCACGTAATCAGAGAGGCAATAGTGAGAATGAGTTTAATTGAGTTTTTGTCCTCCCTGCCCTTTTTTAATCACTTTTATTTATTAACTTGTAACAGCGAAATTCTCCAGCTCTTTGTTTATTAACTGACTTTTATTTATATCTTTAGAGAACATAAATGAAATTCTGCCATGTCAATTCTAAAGTGTAATGAATTAACCACACTTTGAACTGTCTCAGAGATAGTACTGGCTGAAGAAATGTTTCTTGAAGCAGATAAGGTTAAAATCTGGGTTAGGAGAACCTGGTCACAGTAGGTCACAGTAAGCAGACTGACCCGAGATGACATTAAGAGGTCATAATTCTTAACAAAGGGTCACAGAAGAGAGAGAACAATACTCCTAGAAAATTAGGGAGAAAAGAGTTTTGGGGTAACAGACTAATTTAGCCATTCTTCTGAGACGTAGAGTAGGTTGGCCATGTGGACTTTTTGGAGTTTGGAGTTTTACTGTATCTCAAAGACATAACAGAAAGTAAACATCATCTACCCATGTTTTTGCCATTGTTTTGTGTTTGCTTAAAAATATATTCCTCTTTTGGCGCTTCCTCTTTTCTTCAGATTGAAAGCTGTACTTCCTCTTGAGATATTGCTGTAGGTCAACCACATGAGAGAAGTGTGCATCCTCATGACACCCAAAAGAGCATTTTTGTTCACTATATGTTTTTGTTAATACCTGAGAACACATATGCCATATACTGATAATGTATATATATATATACCATTTGAAGATTAGACAGCCTCTTCTCCCTATGAACTGAAAACTGAAGTATGACATAAAGGGATTTTTTTTTTAAATAATTAATGTATTATTACGTATTTATATTATATAATGACTATTTATTATTAAAACGTCTTGCTTTTTTTGCGCACTTGTTAAACCTTGCACCTATGTGGTAAAACAAAATGATTAATAAATTAACACTGGCTGAAGTTGAGGGGCGTGACTCCCGGTGAAGCGCTCTCAGACTCCGCCTTCTATGTAAATGAGTCAGTGTGGCGCTGGTATCCGCGCGCTCACTCAATGAGCACCGAGACAGGAGGAGTGTCCGACTGTTTACATCTCGTTTCGGGGGCCGAGAGATCTTTTCCTCCAGCATGATGTCGGTGTGGAATTATCGCACTCTCAACCTTTGAGAAATAAAGGCGGCCAGCGCAAAACAGTGACCCGGCGTTGAGTCATGGGAGGCCAGATAACCCGAAACGCCTTGTACGGTGAGGAACTGCGTTAAGGATCTCCATGCAACCGCTGAATGATGTTCATTATGTTTGCCTGCTGATGAACGCTCCGATATAGATAGAAAGATAGATGAATAGATGGATGGAAGAGAATTTAGAGAGAAAACGTCTGCCTCTAAATAGCCTACCACATAGGCATTGGAATACTTGGAACACAAAACACAATCGCGCACAAGTCATAGACTTAACGTAGACGGCATTTGTGTAGCTTTTTGGAAATTTTGCGCTCCAAGGAACGAATACACGAGCGCGTCTCATGCCAGTGAATGCGCTTTCACATCAGACGTGTTTCCCCCACAGCAGCGTGAAAGCGTGAGAAAGGGAAGGGAATTTGTGGGGATTCCCTCTGTTGTTGGAAATAAGAAGGATTTACTGCGGGTTTTCCACAACGTTTGGTTGTATTATTAACAAGCCCGTGAGGCAGCTGGTTTAAAAGAGAACCAAATAAATCAATAAATCAATTGATTAGTTCTACATAAAAATACACGGTTGTTGGTTACACAGAGTCAATTTTTTATACTGATATGTCCTTAAATTCATGTTCAGGCTGTTGTGCTGCTAAAATATTGGTTTTGGTAAGTCGTTCTAACATGTATTTCTTGGTAAACTTGCAACTACTAGGCTATCTATAGCTATGCAGAGCTTTTTTAGTAATCCACTAGTGACTAATCCACTAGTATCTTCTTAAATTTCAACTACCCATTAGATGCTAAGACGTCCATTATGGATTAGTATATTTATCCAATTAGCAGTAGTTACTATACCAAATCATAGCAAAAATGAATATATGTGGTGCATAGATTCAGTGTGGTTTAAATGTCAGGAGTTGATCTGCTATGGGATGTTTTGGCCGTTGGCCTGCAGGGTGAATGGGTGAATAATCTTCCGTGTTGGAAGGGTGACTGTAACTGAAACAAACATGAGCAGTTGGTTTATGTAAATCTCTCTGTGTTACTCTCACTCTGAGTGCAGCTGATTGGCCTGGAGTTAATCTGAACCCTTGGTGGATCTGACCCACTTGATCATTAATTCTAATTAAAGCACTATATCATATCCAATTAGGTAAACCGGGACTAGAGCTATAACAGTCCAGAATGTGTAGTAGAACCTGGTGTTCGTAAAAAGCGCACTTGTCGGAAACATACTCAATATTTTCATACCATGAGGGAAATTTCTGAATTAAAATGAATTAATAGATAAGCTAAATAAATCACATTAAAAAAACACAAGTAATGCGAGTGCAATAGCTTACATTCAAAACAAATCAGTCAGCTCTGAAACTAAAACATTACAACATTTGATTAGAAGCAAATAAAGTGTTTTTAAAAAATTAAAAGCATATGCATTTTTTTGAGGCCTTGAAACTTGAACTGAAATCTTTTTAATTTTATATTTGGAGACTATTAAGAAGACAAAGGAAACGATGGGAAGAAGAGGTGGAAACAGGATTGGCAAATGACGCAAGCCAGACTCGGAACGTCATTTTTGCTTAACACGAGCACATGCACTAGCTGGCCGCTGCACTGACATTTTTTGAAGTTTGTCTTTCTTTAAAAAAAAAATTTACCAGGAGCACAAATCATTTAAAGATGTCTGTAGCTCCTAGCATTCTGGTTTCACCCTCCAGTTCCCATTTCTGAGGGGTTATTTTAGTTCTTGCAGCAGGCTGACAGTGGATATAAATTGCTTATCCGGATACGCACGCATCTTTCACCTTAAATACAGTAAATTACAGTGGTTTATCTGATCTTTGCATAAAAACAGAAACTGTTCAGATCTGAGAACAAGATAGTCTGGTTTGTAGCGTTTGAGCTGGATAGACACGCTTGTGTTTGTGTTTGTTTGCGTGTGTGTGTGTGTGTGTGTTTAAGACTATTGGGTGTTTCTCATGCACCTCTGGAACACATCCTGGCCTCTGAGGCAGGAAATAGATGAATAATAATAAATAGCATTTTTTTCATAAAGGCTGTTAAAAATGGAACATTACGAACATTACGTTCCAGATATTTCCCACTGTCACTAGACCAAAAACAGTATCAGCTCTCCACCTTAAACTAGAAATATGAATGCAAATAGAAAGTAATATGCAAACTGGCAGTTTGCTTCCATCTGTTTAAACAAATTCGTTACCTGATTTGCATACGTTTATGTAATAGATTTTGTGTAATAAATGACACTATCAGACAGTGCAATTGATTTTTAGTAGGGATGCACCAATACAAAAAACCTAGCTGGTACTGATAAATGATAAAATATCTGCCATTTGTCTAAATAAATTACAAATAAATTTCTAAAACTAACTAGCTAAATAGAATATCTATTATTTTAAATTTTTAAAGTGAACATCACATTTTAATGTACAATATGAAAAAATTAATGTTCATTTTGAGATTTGCTAAAGATTAAATTCAATAGTGTTATTAAATAGCTGTAAAGAATAATTGAGCATTAGATGACAACAAAGGTATGAAAGGTAAGAAATGAGCATGCATAATTAAATATCCAACACTAGCCGATATATATATATATATATATATATATATCCAATATTGACGAATGGCGATACATTAAAACTAATTTCGGCTAATAACCAATATGGTACCAATATATTGAGCATCCCTAATTCTTAATCAATTCTCCTCTAAACATCAGAGTTGAATCAGTTATTTGCTGCTAATTTGTTTATAACGGCACAGAAAATATTGAAATTACTGAATCAATTACCACGGTGATATTCTGTTGAATTCACAATAAGACAGCCATGAACAAACAACATGAGGAAACTGTTAGCACTGGAGTTTGTTTGGAGTGGAATTTTTAATGGGGCATGTTGGGATTGATTATCAGTGATTGGTTGACATGCAGACAAGGAGTCAATGCGGTGCGGTGACAGATTATTAAAAGGCAAACAGAGGAAGTGCTCTTATCTACAATCCCTGCTGTGGTTACATCGCTCAGTTTCTCTGTCGTGACAGAAACATATGTCTGCAGGTCAGGTGCTGATGCTGCTAAGTAACCATCCGCTGCACCTCTGTGGAGTGCAACATCACTGATGAGTCATTTAATCCACCGCAGAAATGAAATGACACCACCACACACTGGTGTTTATGTACGGATCAGATCACCTAGGAGCAAGCCAGCCATGGTGGAAGACCACAGCAGCGCATAATATGTTCTGCACTCTTTCACTTTATTGCCACCCGACCAGATAGTTGCTAATTAGCTTCAGAACACAATTGCAGGAACAGAAAAATAAAAGCGTTGACATTATGTAACCAAAAATGTCATTAATTGTGCGTAATCATGAAAAACCTCACTAAAATCTGCGAAAAGTCTTTTTAAATTTGATTTTGTTATACATTTCAGCAGTCATTATTACAGCCTTCAGTGTCACATGATAAAATGGTGCTCAAGAAACATTTCTTATTTTTATCAATGTTGAAAACAGTTGCTGCTTAATATTTTTTTGTGGAAAAAATATGATACACTAGCATGTTTAGGGTAAGTAAGAAATTAATACATTTATTAAACAAGGATGCAGTTAAATGAATCAAAATTGACAGTAAAGGCATTTACAGTATAATGTTTAAAAAAAAAAACTGCTTTCAACACTGAAAATTATAAGAACCATTATTAATAATTGAGCACCAATAATAACTGTGAACCAAATCAGAATATTAGAATGATTTCTGAAGGATCAGGTGACACTGTAATAACTGCTTAAATTAATAACTTTTTACAATATATTCAATTGGAAAACAGTTACTTTAAATTACAGTAATAGTCCACAATATTACTGTTCTTATTTCATTTTGGATCATATAAATGCAGCTTTGGTGAACATAAAAGCCTTTTTCAAAAACATGAAACAAATTAAAAAGTTAGATCTACTTGTTTAATAATGTTCTGAGCTGTTTGAATATAAAATAAATGAATAGATATTAATGTATTCTTCACTAAGTGTGACAGTGTGTTTTCTGAGTTGAAGTGTGTGACAACACTTGAGCAAGAGTTTTATATAAAGCAGAGGCCAGAGGGTGTTTCCTATGTTATTCTGGTTGTTTTTAACCAGAATAACTAGACATATTAGCATATGAATCTTCAGCCAAGCTTGCTATTACGCTCACTTGTTATGGTCATGTCATGACATGCCTCTCACCTCAGATGGATTAGAAGAATTGTACAGTTGCCAAGTACTTGTACATCGCTTCTTAAGATGCTACTTATGTTCCCGTTTTATATAATTACTTTTTTTAAAACATTTAAGCAAAAAGTCTCTTTTGCAACTACATTTTCAGCAATGGTTTTCGGATAATCTTTTACATGAGTTAATAAAATCTAACTGTTTAATGATTCAGGAAAAACAGATTCTCAAGTAGATTATTTACATTCTGGTGTCTGATATCTAAAAACAACTTTACTAATAAAGTTATATTGAGAATCAGGGGACATGTACTTACAGTAGAACAGTTAATGTGATTACCAACAGAGCAAATTAAAAGCTAATTCCTTGATAACAGATTAGAAAGAAGGTCAATGCTTGACATAATTAAACATGCAATCATTTATTATGACAGTTATTTACACTTATTTTAACTCCGTTTTAATTTATTGAAAATATTTATGATACGTATCCACTGCAGTATATTTTATGAATTTAAAATCATTCTAAAATGTCCTCAAAACTTGATGAGATATGACCACCTCCTGTTTCCCTGTTGTGAATGATTGTGCAAATAATGATATGATTTGGATATGGCCTCACGTGGCTTGGCACTACTAATGCATTTCAGCATTTTCACACTTAAAAATAACACACATCACCTTTAAAGGTGCATCTGAGACTATTTTCCTTTTGTTGAACAGATGAAACAGAACAGATATTGTAGTGTCTGCTTCTTGAGTGTATGTGGCTGTAGACTTTGCCTCCTTGTGATGTATGTAATAAAATACTCTCAAGTGCTCCTTTGCAAGTTACATTGGATGAAACTTTATGTATATTCAGCAAACGAAACTGCAGAAAGTCAGCCTCGGGATGTTCTTTTGTAAAAACAGTCCAGGAGTGCTGCTGCTGGCCAAGCATTTTTATTTTAACATTGAGTGTGTGTGATGTGAGGTGTTTACACATTACATGACATTCTCTGACCTACAGTCAGACATCTGAACCTGCCCTGAACACGTCTGCATGGTAATGAGGATGTAATGAGCATAAAGATAGCAGCTACCTGACAACCTTATTCCACAAAGCTAAGTTAAACCTGACCTTAGCATGTGAAGGTCCTCTTCAATAAAAATATACAAGCGTGCTTTACTAAACCTCTTTCCCAATTTAGAAATTATACAAAAACTTTTCGAAGACCCAAATACTGGCTTCACATTTAGAATAAATAGGATTTTTTTTTAATGTTTTTGAAAGAAGTATCTTATGCCCACCAAAGCTGCATTTATTTGGTCAAAAATACTGTAAAAACAGTAATATTGTGAAATATTTTTACAATTTAAAATAACTTTTATTTTTGAATATATTTAAAATGTAATTTATTTCTGTGATGGCAAAGATATATTTTCAGTATCATTCAGTATCACATGATCCTACAAAAATCATTCTAATATGTGACCCTGGACCACAAATCCATAAGTCGCACGGGTATATTTGTAACAATAGCCAACAATATATTGTATGGGTGAAAATTATCTTTTGTGTGTGTGTGTGTTAACAACTGTTTATTGAATTTTCTTCTGGGAACAGTAGTATAAAACAAAAAGCAACTGTGCAAATTTAGAATCCACCCCTGGCAGACATTAATAATAAAAATTTATTAATTAATATTAATAGATAAATGAAAATTATCGATTTTTCTTTTATGCCATAGAAATCATTAGCATATCATGTAAAGATCATGTTCCATGAAGATATTTTGTAAATTTCCTACAGTAAATATATCAAAATTAATTTTTGATTAGTAATATGCATTGCTAAGAACTTCATTTGGACAACTTTAAAGGCGATTTTCTCAATATTCCTCAGATTCCAGATATTCAAATAGTTGTATCTCAGCCATATATTGTCCTATCCTAACAAACCATGCATCAATGTAAAGCTTAATTATTCAGCTTTCAGTTGATGTAATATTATGACCCTTATGATTTTGTGGTCCAGGGTCACATATGCTCATTTGTGGAAACTGTGATACACTATTCAACAGTCTGGGGTAAATAAGATCCCCCCCCAGAAAAAGGCAAATATTAAGCTGAACAACTGTTAATTATATTATTTTATATTATATTATATTACTGATACATTTAAATTATTATAAAAATATCTACTAAAATGTCTACTACAGGGTAAGTAGGAAACTGGATCCACATGAGCTAATTCCATGTAATGATTATTCATATGCTCAAGTGTGTTGATTCAGACCCCCCAGGCTGTTCTTTATGGGATGAACTTATGTAAGAATCCTTTTCTGTCCATTGGTTACCTTAAAAAAGAATGTGGCTACCATAGAAATAGCAACATTATGATGTGTTTGGTAGCTCAGGGTGGAATCTGCTTTTTATGTGTTGGGAGACTGTTTATGTCACTGGCTTCTTTTACTTACAATGTGTGTATGTCTCTCTGCATATCCTGAGCTGTTATATTTTATGACTTGTGTCTATCTTATATAATAAAATTGAGGATGACAACATAAAGTTATTGAAGTCAGTGTGAATTGCTGTTCACAACAGATTTTACTGGGGGGAAAAATGTGGGGTGGGACTTGAGCATTTTATCCACCAGAAAATGATTTCATCATAAAAAGTGGGTGTTTTATTAAAGAATGGAGCAGGACTTAATATAAGTTTGCTAAATCAATACCTAAAGCCTTTTTTTTTTTTAATAACTTGTAGCGATGAATGTTCACAAAAAAAACAGGAACATTGTTAAGAAAGACAATATGGTCATTTTTGATTATCACAATGATTTAAATCAAATTATAATTGAATTATTATGAATCGTTTGCAGTAAGACCAGAAACAACATTAAGATGGTCAATTTTGATTTCATGTTTGATTTCATAATCATTTAATTATTTTGAATAATGAACCACGTTGTTTGAATGAACATTTAACATTGTTTACACCGTACCATAACTTGTTTCAATAATTCGTACAATGTCTTTCTTCTGCGTCAAACCCAGTTTAGACACAAAACAGCATTTACAGATTTTTTAAAAGACATTTAGCAGATTAAACCGATCTGGGATCGTCTTTCCCTGTCCAGACAGACTTAGTGAAAGCACAGACACTGAACTCAGATCAGCAGAAAACGGAAAGCTCTCACCATGGCAGCGTTGCTAAGGAACATGAGCTGCTACTTAACCTCCATTTTCTGTCTGACAGCTGCAGCTCTTGTGTTTGCTAATGTATTCATTTCAGTGTGCTCAGACTATGAGTGTTACACACAATGTCCGTTGGCTAACAGACCTGCCCACACACACTTAAAGACACATGTATGCAACTTACAAGGCTGGAAAGACACCTGAGGCATATTAATGTTTTTATAATACAATATTTTGTCATATGATGGTTTTTATATATGCCTGTGGTTGCCAGATATAGAAAAAAACATCTAGTCTTTATTCTCTTCTCTTGTGACATGTAGCCTTATCTGCATTGCTCAGGAAACATGTCATTGCCCACTATCAGCTTCTACAAGGGAGCCACAATAGCTGAGAGGACTGGTGTCATCACTGAATGCTCCTCCAACTGTGCCATTACAGACCTGTGAGGGTGTGTTATCTTGTTAAAGGAGCCCCTTGCCAACTGGGTGAATGTTGGACATGAATGAATGCAGAGAGGATAGCCATAGAGCTGATGGACCGCTCATGGATGATATTGTCCCAACTGAACCAATACCAAATCATTACTGTGCCTCTAACATAGATATGCCTTCTGTTAGATTAAAACAGCAGAAATCATTACTCTGGCCACACCTGCATCTAGTCCACTGTTAATGTTACTGTGTGTACCCTAGGGGTGGGCAATATACTGGTTGTCAACCAGGAGAGATTTTGTCTCTCTCACGGTTACACATTCACGTGACGTTGCTGTGCTACATGGCCACGAAAACTTATCGCTTGCACGTTTTTAAGCATTGCGGTTTAAAAACAAGTGTTTTTAAGCCGTTCAAACACAATCAGCAGTGAAAGATAACTCATTTTGCTATATGCGTGTGCTGTAAGAGAGGGTTCATAGTTCACAGCTGTTCATAGTTCGCGGGTGTATTGAATTGAGTTATTTTTGCCACATTATAGGCCTTGAGCAGTTAAAAACACAAACTTTTATGTGTCAAAAATGCACGTCTTTGCAAGTATCCTCGTAAACACGGTAATTTAGGTCTTAAGTGAAAGCAAACAGCTGAGAAAGAAAACATATGAGTAACGGTATATTGGATCCGGGAAGCTCTTAAAGTGACAGCAGTCTAATATTCCTGCCGTCTGTTCCTTTTTTTAATTTAGGCTAGTATTTTTTTTTTTTTTTTTTGTGATGTTGACACTGGTAACAAGAATTATGAAATTTCTATGGTATCAAAAATGTTGATATCATATAGACCTTATTTAATATATCATTACCATGAAATAAAATTACGATTTTGGTCATACTGTGTGCGTATGAGATGAACAACCCAGTGGTTTTAACAGTTGGACTTGTACTCTGGCAGCTTAAAAAAACAAAAAAAACACAATGTGAATAAAAAGACACGATATAAGGTTATATGATTGATAAATAGCATGATGACAGTAAGATAGATAGTATTACAGATAGATAGTAAGACAGATATATATGATAGATAAAAAGATCAAAAGAACAGAGTCAATTATGGAAACTCAACTATGGAGCATATTTAAAGCAATTCAGAACTATGAAGACACTTTAATAGATAGTATGACAGAGCGACAGTACTATAGATTGTATGAAAGATGATTAGATAGATAGCCTAGTTTAAAACAACTGCATTTTCAGGTATAACATGTTGAGATATATGGGTGAATTAGGGTGGAAGGCTCTATTGTTTTGGCACATGGGTATATAATTAAAAAATGTCAAGATCTTTTGTTGTGCTGTGTCATCATGCAAATTATTGCTGTTGCATATGTGCACTGTAAAATGTAAGGCTCAGATTAGCGTGAAAGTACATTTCTATTCAGGTGTGGAGCTTCACACACACAAAACCTTGTGAACTTGTAAGTGAGAGAAAGACTGTTATGAATTAATACATTGACAATCAGTCAACACAATTTTCCATTACGTGACTACAAGCAAATTTGTAGTGCAACATACTGTATTATTCATAAACACATCGCAATAAAATGCTGAAGCATTTTATGCTTCAGTACTGAAATTGTACAGTTCAGTACAGCCTGTTGGGAAAATGAATTAGATTTATCTACAAAGCTAAAAATCACTTTGTCCAATGAAAATGCTGTACACAAATGCTGCGTGAAATGGGGTCAGACAAATCTCACCATGCAAGGACTGATGCTGTTTTATGCGGTTCATTGATTTGAAAGTAAAGGCCAGGCTTAGTCATACCAAGCTAAGGTTTTAAACACGATTATAGCTGAGAGAAGACTTATTTTCACACCATTATGTATTTTTAGATTAATTAAAATGATCATTTGTACTTTTTAATCACACTGGCGGACCATGTTTTATAATGCAGTCTTTCTTTCTCTCTCCTAGACTCTCTGGGTGGACCGTTCCCCTCAACAGCTCACCGATGCCACCACAAACCCAAACGCTGTTTACCCTTGCATCCATGCGGAGGTGTGCCCGTGAGCCCCCTTCTCTTCCACCCCAACGCTAAAGGCTCTCAGATAGTCATGGATCTAGCACAAAGGAGCGTCAAACGGCAGGCCAGCTTCTGCAATGCCATCACTTTCAGCAACCGGCCCATTGCTCTTTATGAGCAGGTCCGCTTAAAGGTAGGAACAAGGAAACACGTATATGAATCTAAGCCACGTTGAATATTTGGGAACAGTGGGATAGTCTGGGAGGATGGTGGGTCGGAAATACTCAAGTGGACGATACACACAGGCGGATGTGAATACCTCTGAGGGTCTGGTACAGCAAACATGACGTTTGTGTTACAAATATTCATCTGTCTTGTCATAGTCTAGCATAAAAATTGAAGTACTGTACACTTTAGGCATTAGGAAAATGGGTTTTCACTTTCTCTATCCTTCTTAGTTTGTTCCTCTATTGTTACTGTACTTTAAAAACACCATCCTAAAGAAGTTGCGCAAGTTCTCACTTCCCAGGTCAATGCGGTAACAAACCAAAATAAACACTCTTATCCCAGACTATGGCACTCAATCTAGCCCAACCAGTTATTCGACCAGCACACACATATGGCTTTGTTTTTATACTCACTCCTTAGTCAAGTCTTAACCCTGATGTTCTCAGCAGTGCAGCGCTGCTGTGATATAAGTCATTGTGTTCTTGAAATGTTTGTAGTGCTCATTCCTGGAGTTACTGTAAATCAAATAAAACAGAGCTTCTCTACTCCAAACACACCACATGACTACCTCATACATCCCCTCAGTTGTCCCCTACGCTCAACCATTTATGACCATCACACAACATGCCCCTTGTTTGGCCTTCAGCACTGCTACAAAAGGAAAGACAAGTCAAACTTTGATAGAATTAAGTTGAAACGAATGTTTCAAAGAAATGAAGTGGAAACTTGCTGCAGCCCACAGGAAAGAAAAACACAAAAGAAATGTAAATTAAAATCCCAGTTGTTTGTCCAAAACAGAAATGAGATTAAAAAATGCAGCTGAAGAATTTTGTGTTTGGGAAACAAAAAAAGTTCTGTCATGACAACTCTCAGAGAGTTTTAGCATGGTAATATACATGGCAATGTTAATGTTTTTGGTCTTGGCGGAATAGATCTGCTACGTTGCTGCTGCTGCCAAGACATGCTACTGCCAGTATATCCACAGATGTGCCGCTGTGAGCATGTAGGAAATGCTGCTGCACATATAACATGTATGAAATAACCTCCATATGTAACATACAGGTGCATCTCAATAAATTAGAATGTCGTGGAAAAGTTCATTTATTTCAGTAATTCAACTCAAATTGTGAAACTCTGTATTAAATGAATTCAATGCACACAGACTGAAGTAGTTTAAGTCTTTGGTTCTTTTAATTGTGATGATTTTGGCTCACATTTAACAAAAAACCACCAATTCACAATCTCAACAAATTAGAATACTTCATAAGACCAATAAAAAAAAAAACATTTTTAGTGAATTGTTGGCCTTCTGGAAAGTATGTTCATTTACTGTATATGTACTCAATACTTGGTAGGGGCTCCTTTTGCTTTAATTACTGCCTCAATTCAGCGTGGCATGGAGGTAATCAGTTTGAGGCACTGCTGAGGTGGTATGGAAGCCTAGGTTTCTTTGACAGTGGCCTTCAGCTCATCTGCATTTTTTTATCTCTTTTTTCTCATTTTCCTCTTGAAAATACCCCATAGCTTCTCTATGGGGTTCAGGTCTGGTGAGTTTGCTGGCCAGTCAAGCACACCAACACCATGGTCATTTAACCAACTTTTGGCGCTTTTGGCAGTGTGGGCAGGTGCCAAATCCTGCTGGAAAATTAAATCAGCATCTTTAAAAATCTGGTCAGCAGAAAGAAGCATGAAGTGCTCCAAAATCTCTTGGTAAAAGGGTGCAGCGACTTTGGTTTTCAAAAAACACAATGGACCAACACCAGCAGATGACATTGCACCCCAAATCATCACAGACTGTGGAAACTTAACACTGGACTTCAAGCAACTTGGGCTATGAGCTTCTCCACCCTTCCTCCAGACTCTAGGACCTTGGTTTCCAAATGAAATACAAAACTTGCTCTCATCTGAAAAGAGGACTTTGGACCACTGGGCACCAGTCCAGTTCTTCTTCTCCTTAGCCCAGGTAAGACGCCTCTGACGTTGTCTGTGATTCAGGAGTGGCTTAACAAGAGGAATACGACAACTGTAGCCAAATTCCTTGACACGTCTGTGTGTGGTGGCTCTTGATGCCTTGACCCCAGCCTCAGTCCATTCCTTGTGAAGTTCACCCAAATTCTTGAATCGATTTTGCTTGACATTCCTCATAAGGCTGTGGTTCTCTCGGTTGGTTATGCATGTTTTTCTTCTACACTTTTTCCTTCCACTCAACTTTCTGTTAACATGCTTGGATACAGCACTCTGTGAACAGCCAGCTTCTTTGGCAATGAATGTTTGTGGCTTACCCTCCTTGTGAAGGGTGTCAATGATTGTCTTCTGGACAACTGTCAGATCAGCAGTCTTCCCCATGATTGTGTAGCCTAGTGAACCAAACTGAGAGACCATTTTGAAGGCTCAGGAAACCTTTGCAGGTGTTTTGAGTTGATTAGCTGATTGGAATGTCATCATATTCTAATTTGCTGAGATAGTGAATTGGTGGGTTTTTGTTAAATGTGAGCCAAAATCATCACAATTAAAAGAACCAAAGACTTAAACTACTTCAGTCTGTGTGCATTGAATTTATTTAATACACGAGTTTCACAATTTGAGTTGAATTACTGAAATAAATGAACTTTTCCACGACATTCTAATTTATTGAGATGCACCTGTACATGAAATCACCCTGTAGTAGATCTATACAGGTGGAGCTGGGGAAGGTGGAGGATTTCTGAAGCGCACTGCAACTGCTACAGCATTTGAATGTTAAGCAGCAAGCTCATTGGCTGCTGATGCGAAAGAAACCAGTCAGCTGTGCCATGTAAATAATGATGTGATTATATCAGATTGAGTTAGAATCTGTCGGCCTGCGCCATCTAGAGTTTCATGACAGAACTTTGTATTTACAAAAAATAGTTTTCTTGCTGCTAGTGGTAACATTAAAAAGTAACTTCTGCATAAAGTATGTCCCATATTTCATATATTTTATTACAAAAAGAAATCAAAACCATTTTTAAACACTGTTTTCCACCTTATCAACCCCAAAAAGGTGCATATTAGTATTTCTGAGAGTAAACATTTCTATGCTACACATTGAGCCATTAAGAACATTGTCTAATGATGTAATAATAACAGATCCATTTTTTTTCCCATCTTTAGATAACTAAAAAGCAGTGCTGCTGGAGTGGCGCTCTCCGCCTGGGCTTTACTTCCAAGGACCCGTCTCGAATCAATCCCGACAGCCTGCCCAAATATGCCTGCCCTGACCTGGTATCCCAGAGCGGCTTCTGGGCCAAGGCCTTGCCAGAAGAGTTTGCAAACGAAGGAAACCTCATTTCCTTCTGGGTGGATAAGAAGGGGAGAGTA
This sequence comes from Onychostoma macrolepis, assembly GCF_012432095.1. Lineage (NCBI taxonomy): Eukaryota > Metazoa > Chordata > Actinopteri > Cypriniformes > Cyprinidae > Onychostoma > Onychostoma macrolepis. The sequence continues at coordinate 15,494,683 of NC_081155.1, forward strand.
TTTTACCGCATCAACGATTCCAGCCCCATGCTGTTCTTTAGCGGCGTTCGGACCACAGAGCCACTGTGGGCCCTCATCGATGTCTACGGTCTGACCAGAGGAGTGCAACTGCTGGGTGAGAAAAATAACTGTCTGCATACAGTAGTTAAACCAATTCAAACCAAGTCTAAATGTTCTGCTCTAACAGACTGGTTTTTTTAACGCTAGCTTGGTTTTTAAATTGGAAAAACTCAGTTTGCATCATAAATGAGAATTAATAATAATTTATGTAAGATTTTTACAATTTACCAAGAGTTTTTCTAAAACATTTTTCAAAGAATGGTGAAAATTAGACATCAGACGTAGCGTGCATTAGTTTATCTGAGTTTTGAACAAATCATTCAGACCAGTTTCGTGAACTAGGGTTTATTTCTTCCAATTAGGTAATGTGCTAATGCTTATAAAGTTGTCTTGAAAACTTTTTATTTTTTCTGTTTATGTAAGTGTATGATCAATAATAGCTCTTGGTCTAAACACACAGTAAGTCAGTGAGCTTCAACTTGAAGGCAGTGGTCTAGATGTATTGCTGTATATAATCACAGTCAACATTGTCATGAGCAGAACATACCATACGCCACGCTTTGATGTACCGCTGAGTGTACGAGTGTTTGTGCATGGAAGGGGGGTTTGGCAGTAAGAGGCGAGACATTCACATCTCACACGCATACATGCAGCAGGCTTTAATGCTGTCATCCCCCAGGGTTAATTATAGAACCAGGTCACATACACCAGAGATAGCTCCATTTATCCTAATTGAGCTCTGTGGCAATTGACGGCAGCCTCTCTGTCTGCTATCTGTCCACTGTGTGGGATATGTTTCGTTACGTGTGCGAGTAACTTTATCTGTACCTTTGCCTCACGAGGGACAGCGTTGACATGCACTGCTGAACCTATGTTCTTCGATGGTCTACTGCCATGCTGAAACCAAAGAATGTGTGTGTGTGTGTGTGTGTGTGTGTGTGTGAGACCTGTTTTACATCACCAGTATGCATTTATTTCGCCGCCTATAGTAGCAGTATTCACACTGTGTAGATAAGCAGTAAGTTTGAGCTCTGAAAGTGCACTATAAACTTATCAGCACAATTTTTTGCAACATAAACTATGAACAAACATAAAAAAGCAAACTAGTCGTCTGTCATTTGAAATGCGTGTGTGTGTGTATTCACTCTTTTCACCTCCCAGCAGTATGTCACATTTTCTCTTCCCAGAAGGGTTTGTAAGTGTGCATAGAGTAGAGCCTGCAGAGAAAGATCAAAAGAGCTCTTCCTGTATTTCCTTCAAACATTGCTCCTGGAGTGCTGATGCCAGAACTGAAACAATCACATTTGAGTCTCAGTTTCCTGTGGGCTGACATGAAATGCCTTTATTTACAGGACTTGAGAAGGAAGAAATTGTTAGCGACAGTGCGCAAAGCCTGAGTAATCAAAAACTGACCCTATATAGTATTTATTAATACACTGTTTTGGTCTTGTTGTGAACCATTCACATTCATAAATGAATGGTTGAATTAATTAATAAATTAAGCTTTAGTCTTTGTTTTAGGTTGCTTTTGTCGGTAATGGTGCCTTTCTAAATAATTAATTAATTCTGGCTGATGTTAATGTAATTAACAAATGAACAAATTGCAATAACTTGACAAATAAAGCATTAACATTGGGATACATTGTGATGCTCTTGAGGGTGAACTTGACCTTCAGCCACCACGTCCCAGTTAAAAGTGGCTCCCAGCAGTGTTTCAAGAGGGGGTAGGCCTACACAATCAAATCAAACGCAAAATCGGGTCTAGAACGCCCACTTTTCTCGAAGGATGAAAATCCCAATGGATAAAAGTCCTGACCTACATTTTTCTCGTTGAATATAATTTCTCACTCAGAAATTGTCGCGTTAGAGAAGAAAAACAGGTTGTGAATGCAGTTTCATGTTAATCTTAAAGAAATGCTTTCCTGTTTTTCTCAATTCATGTGCCAGATAAATACAGCTTTGATTGAGGATGGAAAAACTGGTCTAAATTGGTGGAACCATTTGTAAACCATTAACAGAATGAGGTTTGAAGATGAATTTGAACGCTCTATGGCCCATTTGTACAGATGCCATAAATTGTTCTTTGTAATTCTAGCCGTTCTTATCTTGTGAAACTATGTTTTGAGTGCCTCTGGCTTAAATACATGATGAGATTTTCTCATGCACCTGTGAGTTTGAAACGCGCACACACACACATACAAATGATTACACTGTACACAATAACAAACGCACACACCCACACTAACGACACAGCTTTCACTAATGATTGAGATCATTTCAGGTATCAGCATAACATGCTTATTATGCTGGTGTGTATGAGAATGCATTGCTGAAACGTACACTGGCCTGAAGTTGATACTACAGTTGCCAGACATGCATTCAGGATAGTCTTCAAGTTGACATTTAATTAATCCACCATAACTCATAAACAGCCAAGAGCGTGTGATTGATAGCACTTTGATTAATTCATGATTTATCATAGTCTTGAGAAATAGTTTGGAGAACACACACAGACTGCAAACATGATTTTTAAATGATTTTACACATTAAGTTGTACATAAAACTAGATTATTTGAGTACATTTTTACAAGAAAATGCTATTTTAGTCTTTCTTCGTCTAAATTAAATTTTATTTCTTTGTCATTTTTTTTAAGATACTTGCAATTTTTGAGAGGAAATTGTTTCTACATTTCTTCTTTTTTTTAGTTTTAGTTCATTTGCCTGTAATTTGTAAGGGTATTATTTACTAGCCTGTCTACAAATGCAAACCAGCATTGTTAAAGATATTTTTTTATGGTCAAAAAGTATATTTTTTGTATAATTTCTATCCCATATCCAAGCATCTCAACCAGCCCAACACAACCAACATAAACATAAACTCAACCAATGGTGTGCATTTGGGGGTGTGACTATTTGTGTAACCAACCAATGGCAGGGGGTTTAGGGAAACATATTTAAAACCTTATTTTTGCCTTATCTTCACCTTTACTGACATATGACACTGACATATTGTCTCCTGGCTTCTGAATGGTGTTAAAATTCTCTCCATCACTAACAAAACTCTGACAGGGGAAAATATAGCCATGAGCAGTAAATCAGCCTCCTGCACGTAAATACTAATTCCTTCCTTAGAGGCAACTACTCACTCACTGTGATCTCCTGTCTGTCCAACTTCCCTTTCTCCTGTAATATCCGCTCCTCAACACTCTTTATCGCTCCTGCAGCTAGGAGGTGATACCACGACGATCCTGCGGGCTTCTTTCTAGTATGTGATTAGAGTCTGGCTGGACCTTGAACCTTGCTAGCGTGGTGTAGTTTTCAGGGTTCTAGAATATATTGGTGAAATGAAATCGTCCCTTGAGGCATTTGGAAATGCAGTGAAGCTGGAATGTTGTTTAATAAATAACCCAGCCCTCGGTAACCCTCTTCTGAAACACTGGCCATGCTAAATGAAGCAAAAGCTGGTGGACCAACTTATTGGGTAGCACCAGTTTACAAAAAAAAAATCATATAACGGCACGATTTGCATCCTTTTTGAGATTTAGCTGGTAAAAACAGTTGCTGACATAGATTCCTTTCATCCGTTTGGATCATCTGTGTTTATTTTGCAAGATGATCGCCAATGATTATGGTATATAAGCTCCGGTATGTACAATGTGTGGATTTATTATACTGTACTGCATGAACTTGAAATCCTGCTGGATGGTGGTGGGCTAGCACAAAGTATTGTTTGGCTTAGTAGAATATTACATAGACATGAAGACTAAAGTCAGAAGAGCCCACAGTGGACTAAATATGGTACTGAGTATATGCAATGAAGATTTTACAGATTACATAGTTCATACTGTGTGTCAGTCATCTTTATCTTATGACTCAAACAGATAGACTTAATGGCTCGTGTTGGGGGTGTCATGGTACATTTCATGCCTCTATTGTTTAACTTCAAGGCTTTGTGCTTCCAGTGTCCAAGCAATTTTGTGAAAGAAAACACTCTCTATATGCACATCCAGAGTAGCTCTTAATGGGATTTCAAATAGCTTGTCAAACATCTGGACTTTGTGGAAAGAGCATAGCGTCTGGTTTCTCTAGCATTACGGAGGCTAAACTGGACCCTTGTGGTGCTAAATGTAATTTGGCTACAAGAAAATTTAACTACAGTCTTAATGGAATTCTATGAAAGGAGTTGTATTTAAGTTTACAAATAGGGCTGTATACATTGTGCTCATAAGTTTTGATTCAATATTCAAAGCAGAAAAATTAGAAAACTGCGCTTTTTTCATTTCATGTTCAGGGGTAAAAATAAATAAGCAGGGTTTTCTCCTGTTTTGAATGAAAGCAACATACATAGACCACTTCTATAATATTTGTTAAGAAATGTGCCGATTATACAGATTTTCTTGATTTATTTGATTGACGTGCAAGTTTGACTTGGCTACGGTGGGCCATTCCAGGCTAATAAACCTAATTGAAAGTCCCCCGCTGAAAGCATAATCCTCCAAAAATAATATCTTAAATATGGACTATTTAACCAATTCAGCCAGAAAGAGTGAATTAGTGAGACTGATGGGTTGTTTCTGTGCTAGCTCACATAATGGGTATTAACAGTAGTAATTGCATTTGTTTGGCTGGCCAACTGCTTTGGGGTGGAACAAATTAAAGAAATTAGAACAACAGATGTTGTACCATTTGGCTATTTGACAGTATTTCATGTTTTGAGTACAAAGAAGGGGGAAAAATTGTGAAGAAATGCTTGTCAAGAGGTCAGGTTCTGTTTTTAAGAGCACAAACCATCACAGGAAGTTGTGGGAAGAGTGCTCAAGGTGGCGGGAAAGTGTAGCGTGACCCATCCCAAAACAGAACACCTTCCTTTTCCTGCTGTTAAGTGTCCTTGTATCCCTTCTCCAAACTTAGAACTCCCCTTTTCCTTCATTTTGCTCATGCCAAGGCCTCGGGATATCCAAACATGGACAGTGCTGCTGAGATAAGGTGTGGCTGTCTTATATATAGGCAGAGCTCTTCAGGGCCTCTTTGAGGGAGTTATGGGCAAACATCAGTTTATAGGCTGCTAGATAAACATCCACAAATGTGACCCTGGACCACAAAACCAGTCTTAAGTCGCTGGGGTATATTTGTAGCAATAGCAAACAATACATTGTATGGGTCAAAATTATCAATTTTTCTTTTATGCCAAAAATCATTAGGATATTAAGTAAAGATCATGTTCCATGAAGATATTTTGTAAATGTCCTACTGTAAATATATAAAAACTTCATTTTTGATTAGTAATATGCATTGCTAAGAACTTCATTTGGACAACTTTAAAGGTGATTTTCTCAATATTTAGATTTTTTTGCACCCTCAGATTCCAGATCTCAATTTAGAAAAATTTACCCTTTTGACTGGTTTTGTGGTCCAGGGTCACATATTTAATCTACACAGACCCTCTCATGTTTCCTGGGTCAGAGTCATAGTGCAAAATTTCAGTATGTCTCCAATTTGCTGGGTTAAATGAAATGGGTGGTACAAATGAAAAAAGCTGTGAATGTTGTTAGGGAAAAATAAGAAACTGAACAAAACAACATGGAAGATAATAACATAATAGGTTTATAATCTACAGCCTAGTCTTTTTACTTTTTGTGGCTTGAAGTGGTTAGTGTGATTTCCAAGATCCAAAAAATGGGATCAAGTATTTCTTCAGAATTAGCTTCACCGATGAATCGTTCACAGTAAGACCAAGGACGCGTATTATAAAAGTAAAATGAGTCAATTTGGATTCCGTGTTGACTTCATCCGTGACATAAGGTGAGGAAACCATAGTTGGCCTGGCTAAAATTTGGATATGATCCACACGGAGGGTCTTTTGTGGCTTTCTGAGTGTACTTAGCTGTGTGCGTGTGTGTTTCAGAGAGCGAAAGTGAGAAATGACCTCAGGGAAGGAGGTTTGTGACCCAGAGATCATTTGTCAATGGGTCCACGTGTTGCCTGTGTGGCCATTATTTCAAACAAAGAGACCCAACAGCCAAGCATGGCATAGAGCCAACAGGCTGCACTGAAACCTCTCCTGTCTCCCCCTACTGTTTCCCACAAACACACACTTAAATGTACCATATGCATCAGCATCACTCTGCCCTGCGGGCCCCACGCTCTCTTCCCAGTTTTTTGTTCACATTGAACATCTAACAAACTGGGATACAATCTTGAGCTTTGTAAGACAGAACTAAAACTTTCCTTTCATTAAAATGGGAAAATAAAATATACACAAAAAGAGACATGTATAGTACTTGTATAGTAGTAGATAAAACAGCAAAAAGGGGAAATGAAAAATCAATAAGAACAACCTTGTACAGTGCCTCAAAGTAAGCAAAGAACATGCACTTCCATTTTTGGGCATTTCATTCCCATCCATGCTCTTTCTGACCGAACCAAGAGCCGCTTTTGTTTATCAGAAACCTCATCTGCTTATTTTCCACTGCCTTTTGTGTTTAGCCCAACAGGTGCTGGAGCCTGGTGCTAATTCCTTCTTTTTTTTTAAAGGACAATCAAAATGGGTGTTTGCTTTTGGTCAGTGCAGCTGCGTCCCATCACTAAAGTGAGGCATTAATGCACAAGCCTGGATTCATGTCTTCTTTTTTTATAGAGATTTATACTTTCAAAGCGATTAGAATCTGGTCTCAGCCAGTCATATTGCAGAATAGCCGGGGCTTGTGTGAAAGCTGCCAATAAGACAAAGGAAATGTGAGGATTGGCAGCGAAGCAGGTGCAGGGTAATTAGAGGGGCAGCAGCTGCCACCGGTCACAGATATCTTGGCACGAATGCTCTCTTGTCTTTGCCCCTCCCTTGGTTTTTCCCATCTCCTTTCCTTTAAGCTTTCCACTCCAAGCGTGCAGTTAATGTCCGTGCTCCCTCAGAGTGGCCCAGCGAGTCCATTGAGTAATTAGCACTCACTCATTCACCAAAATGGAGAATATCAAACAGAAACTCTAAGCAAACCTTCAGGCATTCTAACGCCTTTTTTGAAGATTCTGTTGACGAATGGTCAAAGCAGACAGAATAAATTCAGCTTTATCAGACGTCCTGTCATGACTGACAAAGACAATTTGTGTCTCAGCTATATAAAAACAGCATTCACCACTAGGCTCAAGATCTCAGCGTCCCATAGACCATGTTATGTGTTTCTGCAAGCTGCCGTTATTTGATACTAATTGTCTGTTCGCAAAAGCTAAATCAAAACATTTTTGTTATCTGAACTAAACATGAAAACTAACTAAAAACTTGATCTACACTAAAACTCATTTTCATGACTCCAAAACCATTTTATAGCCACAATTGGCTATAAAAATAATTGGCAAATTGAAAATAAAACAGAAATAAAACTAAAAACTATAAAAACCCTGTGTGAATGTCATCTTTGATGACATTTAAAAGAGCTGAAAATCATGAGAACTGAAAAGGGTTTAACTTTATTTATTCATCCAGACAGTATTCAAACAACTACTGTAAGCTATTGTATGAGAGGAACAATTCAAGTCACATATTTGAGTAAATATGATTATCCATCCCAAACAATGACTGTGTAAATGTAGACATTGTTACTGTAGAACTGATTACATCAATGTATTTCTATCTGAAAGTGTCTATTTTGCACATCTGAAGTGTTATTTCCACGGTTATCAGACAGAATCCAGATCCCATTATAGTATGATCCCATTAAGATTGAGAATGGCTGTGGAAAAAAGAAAATAGGAACATGATGAGACAGGGCTGAGATGACATAAGAGTCAGACATTGATGGACAACATAGGAATAGATAGATAACATCCATCCTAAAGCATCCAGTAAATGTTTTGCTCATATTTTTCTATCTCATCCCTTGTCAACCATTCGTTTCCCTGTCGACTTCCTTTTTTCTGTTATGTGATTTATCCAGAGAGAAGCATCATGTCTGTTCAAACTAGATTTAGGCTTGCGTCAGTGCCTCCAGGTCTTGGGCAGTGTGGGACACTGAAGCCTGGATTAATCCTATTTACAGCATGGCTTTACTCTAATGAGCCTGATCTAAGAGACACAGTCCAGCCAGACGTCCTGTTGTGATGTCATTACCCGCTTCTCTGCCCAATCCAACTGGGTCGGTTCAGCTGTGTGTCCATTTTAACTGTTTCAGTTCATCCAAAACGAAAAATTATGCCATCATTTACTCACCCACATGTTGATCCCAAACACTATGAAAGATGTTTTGATGAATGTGCATGCTGGTCCTGGATCTCAACAGTTCACATTTCGGATGTCTCTCTCATCAGACACAACAATTTCAGATCTTTAAGTCATTACAAACGAGCTGATGAGTTGAATTGGGTGTTTTTTTTTTATTAAGGAGACATACAAAATGTGCAGAGTTGGGGGTACTCCAGGACCAGGATTGGGAACCACTTTGAAGCTGGTTGGAATAATGGATAAGCTGGGCGTGGATTGAAAAAAAAAAGGCACCTTAGAAGCCTTTCATCAGTCATCAACACCAATTCCTTTTCGTGGCAAGTTTGAATATGTGCGATTAACAATACAATTTGAAAGCTATTGCTGAAGGCAAGGAACTTGACAGCATCCGATCATATACTTTTGTTAAATGACAAAACGCATCTCTTTGGAAGAAAGGAAGTTGGTTTGGATCAACATAAAGAGAAGTCAATCATTTTCATTTTAGTTGTTGGGTGAATTATTCTTTTTAAATTCTCAGAGGCCACCAGAAAGATATTTGTTTTTAAATTTGCAACTAGAATTTTTGGGTGGAATATGATCCTGCTCCTATTATGTCTTCATTATCTCCCGTGACTTTTTTTTCTTCTTGCCCATAAATGACTGTAACAAGTTTAAATTTATCTCCATCTCGCCTTTAATGATTTTGTAGTTGTGTTAGAGTTAGTGCCCTTGGGCCATCCCCACGCTCTCCTTAGGAGTGTTTAATATTTTGCTAATTAGCACAGACTACCACACAAGACACTTTGAAGTTCTTAGAAAATGTTTTTAATGGATCAGTAAGGAAAATTAAGTCCTTATGTTGGGACACTGATTTACAGTTCAGAGCACCTCATGTGGCAGGCAGGCTTTTTGTATGCAAATCAAAGACTATGTACTTTTATCTCAGCTAGATCTGAAAGTCATGAGAGCCGATGATAGGATACAGAGTGCTGACAAACAGAAGATGTATATATCCAAATATCCAAACTAGACATTGCGATCACAAGTAGGAGGAGCAGAAAATGGAGAGGCAACACTTTACAAAAAGAACTTGTGTTAACATTAATGTAATAGCTAATATGAAAGGACGATGTACATTACTTTTAGAGTATATATTTATATATATCTCAACATTTCATATTTAGTTATATTAGATAATTACCTCAATTAATAAACACTGTAAAAATAGTGCACATAGTTAATGATATATAAAGCATCATCTTAACAAAGTTAACATAATTGCAAAGCATTACCAGTGGAGATCTACAATTTCTGTTGTGATAAATGTACATGCATTCAAGCTCAAACTTGCTCAAGATCTCACACAAATAAGGTTAAGAAAGTTTTAGCAGACTTACTTACATGTCCAAAATATTGTAGTCCATTATAACATATTTCACTTAACTTTTTTTTTATTTACTTACCCTAGCTGTACCATGCAAGTATTTCAATGCTTTAGTGATAATCCTAATTCTAATCCTTTGTTGACTCTTAATCTGAAGGATAGAAAAAAAAACAGTTGTGTCACAGATATTGCTTCATTCTGTTTGCACAGTAGCTTTGCGTATTATTAGGGAATAAGTCATTTGCTGACCTGTTCGCCTTGTATTTTAGGGATTAATCTCTAAGCAAACCATCTTGCGTCCTTCATCCTGATGGAAATGAGTTACGTCCTTATAGGACTAAATATAGAGGGTTGGAGAACTGCTTTTTCTCTTTCGCTGTTGTTTGCTGAGCCACTCACACATACTGTAATGGTTCTAAGAGGGTTTATCTGAGACGAGAGCTAATCAACAGTCTCTGCGGGTCATTGTCGATATATAGACGGACACAGGAAGAGAAAGAGAGGCAGAAGGAGAGAGAGGCCCTCTGGAGGTAAAGCCTCTCACTTCCCTTTTATCTCCAATCTATCACACTTCTTGACCTCCACCTTCTTTTTTTATCTTCTGGTCATTTCCTTCTGTGTGTAACCATCTCTTTCTCTCTCTTTCAAACCAACACTGCTGTGAAGATGCTAATGCAAAGCACCTTACAGAGTCATTTATTTACAATAAACATTGTAAACAAAGATTGCACAGGGTCGATATCAAAATATTTAAATATCCATCCATTCTCCAAACCTCTTATCAGGAGGGCTGGAGCCTATATATTTAAATATGTAAAAAAAAAAAAAAATGTCATGGTTAGGAAACAGTCCCTATACACGTAGACATTAAAAATAAATATTTATAGAACATTTTGCTCTTTAATAATAATTTTATATATATGTATGTATATATTTCTGATGCAGATGTAAGCTAAGCATGCAAAATCCATTTCACTGAGTAGGTTAAATAATGTTCTCCCTCTCTTTAAAAAATATCAATGGTGTGGCTCTTAGTAGGAACGGCTAATTTTAACAAGCTAATTAGCACCGGCAGGCTACTTTTAGTGCTAATATTTTTATCTGGGGTCTGACTGTCTTCAAATGCACAGATGAGGTCTAAATACAGGGCACACTCCAGTGGGGCTATCAGTTACAGAAGGAGGAACGACAGTCTTCAGCTTGTTTGAGTGCTGAGCTATGATAAACTAAGCTAGCCTACCTCTAAACTACTGTAATACGCTATTTTAGGCTACTAGGAGTGGGGAATTAAATTTGGCGTACGCAAAACACTTCGCTAGCACAGCATTTCATTCATATTTTGCACTATTTTTGGCAGACGGGCGAGGAGCAGTGGGTATGTTGTGCTTATAGTACTATGCTAGCCTACTATTACATTACTATAAAGTTCTATTCATGGCAGCCAATGAGTAAGTGGTATAAATGGTAAAGAATGTAAAGAGACACACCCTGGCAGCCATTTTGGAAACAACTTTAGCTCTTATGTAAAATAGTAATGCTTTACATGTATGTTAGCTCTCTTGAACTCACTTTTATTGTTTTTTTATTGTACTGATCCAGAGATGTGAACAGATTTTTGAATTAGTTTTTGTTTTTTGATTTGTTGTAGCATGTACATTTTTGGTAGTTATCGAAAAAGACTTGTATCTCTACACTTCTGAAAGAAAAAGAGCAACAAAAAAAAACAGCAAATCAACCTACAGTCATGTATCTGGTCTCCCAGCCTAATGTTTAGCTGGTCTACTAGGTTTGCCAGTTTAGAAATGCCTGAAAACCCTTTTGGAAAAAAACACATGCTGTTAGGTATGTTTTTAAGCATGGCTTTGAGCTGGTTTAAGCTGGTCCTGAGCAGGAGCTAGCTTCTTAGGACCAGTTTAGGACCAGCACATGACCAGTTTAAACCAGCTCATGACCAGCTAAGGATCAGCTAAAACCAGCTGCCATGCTTCAAAACATACCTAACCAGCATATGCGCTCTAAAACAGTTGAGCCAGGGCCCCTGCAAACTTTTTTTTTTTTTTTTTTCCAGTATTGCATAATTAGTGATATACATTTAAATCTGTAGGGTTTATTAACCACCCAATAGTTTTCGATTATCTAGGATCAACCATTGAATAAAACCATACTGTGTAATACAAAAGGCTAATCTGACAACTGATAGCTAACTACGTATCCTACCTCTGTCCCACAGACAGTGAAGTCGTCCCACCAGACCTTCTCCGCCCACGATCCTTCACCACAGTACGTGGATCCACCTCGTTGCGACGTGAAGCAGACACCTCCCGCCTGTCCGTCAGTCTTTGCGATCTTAACCTGCAACAAGATGATACCAGACTTCGGCTCCCTCCTGCCCCCGTCGCCTGTCCCATTCCTCAAAATTCCATGAACTCCCAGCAGTCATCACTGCTTCCTCACACCTTGGAATGTGACCTACGTTTCCACCAGCTCCGAGGTGCCCACATCAAAACCCTTAACGAACAGACCGTGGCCCGATCCGAACACAACCGTGAAGAACGCACGTTGGTCTTCACAGATCGCCCACTACGAATTGGTGAAACCATCTTCATCAAAGTCATCAAGTCCAGCCCTGCTCGATCTGGGTCTCTCTCATATGGTGTGACGTCATGTGACCCAGCAGTGCTTCGCCCTAGCGACCTCCCTTACAATCCTGAGGCGCTGGTGGACCGTAAGGAATTCTGGGCAGTGTGCAGGGTGCCTACTGCTTTGCAAAGTGGCGATATCCTGGGTTTCCTGGTCACACAGGAAGGGGAAGTCATTCTGAGTCATAATGGCAACAATGTGGGGATGCAGGTGTGTGTGGACAACTCACGACCACTCTGGATGTTCTTTGGATTGCACGGTGCTGTCACGCAGCTAAGGATTCTAGGTAAGCATGCCAAATCTATAGTTCTGCTATATATAGGTGTGTTAGTCTGACTTTAAAAAAAACACTTTGGGTGTTTTCACACTAGCAGTTTAGTTCAAAATAGGGACCGGTTCACATTAAAATTTGGTCATCTGAAAGCTATCATGAAAGCCCAGGGCTGCAATAGGGTACCGAACTAGAGACTCCCTGTTGGATTTCGGTTGCACTAGATGGTACATTCAACTTGTTCAATTATAGAACGTGGGTAAATAAAGGAGGAATGTGTCAGTCACTTACATGTGCCACACTTCCTGCTGCCAGAAGGTGGCGTTATGAGTATACAGTAACTGATTATTGGCCAATCAGGATCATGTCGCTCCACCCACCCCCAATTCCATTGGTTTATAACACGGCAAATCTTATTGGTAGACCCGAGCATGCGCATTCCTTTGTGTACAATTTTGTAATTGATTTGGCCATATTACAGAAATAGTATGTGCTAACTCTAGAATCATAGGCCTATCTTAATTATTATCTGTTTAGTAACCATGGTAATTTTAGTCAGATGAAGTCGTTTACAAATAAACTCTTGACGACGGCACCTCCGGGTTCTTCAGGCTGAATAGCGCTTCGTTCATATTTCCTTGAGGACCGGCAGGCAGCGGATCAGCACTTAAGTTGGGATTTTATATGCAAATGATGATAATTTACTGTATTTTAGAGATGGACAAAATCCAATTATTTCTGTATCCACACCCTCATTGTGTGTGCCTGTTATAATCTGTCTACGGGATGAATTTATATTCAGTTATTAACACTCGATCGTGGTAGCCATATAGATCTGCATAACTATCGAATATTAAATCACTAAGAGCTGTAAATCTGTGCAATAGATACGTGAGCACTTTTAATGAGTAAAAGAGACCTTCTCTGTGATTATAATTTTTTTATTTATTAAAGACTATAATAACTATCTAAAATCAGTATGCCTAATGTAGTACAGTGATTCCTGGTTCTTTTTAAAGGATTGAGCAACAAAACCAGTAATTTAATTTGTGCATATAGCCTATATAAAAGTATAAATAAAAATGTTGCAGAGAAAATTAACATTTATTGCTTAAATACACACTAAAGCACATTCATAATAATATTTGCTGTAGGTCAGATTTAATAACAGCTGTTTTAGTAAACAAAAACATTTAAAAAAAAGAAAAAAGAAAAAAAAAGGGGTTTCTTTCAGCAAGGTTTTTATTCCACACATAAAACCCCAGTTCACGCTGATGGACTATTTGGTATTATTGCCTTATTTGGCACTGCAGTTGTTCTTTAAAATAAAACCATTTGCGGGTTTGTCCTATGTTTTACTGAACTACAGTGAATTATCATCATATCCTAAGCTATTGCTTATCCACCGATCCTAAAATAAAGAATATAGGCTACATATAAATATACATTATACAAAACAGCTAAATCTCAAACAGTGGATCATTTTTATCAACATCGCCCAGCTAAAACTGCTCAATGTTTAAGTATGTCTGCTTCGTGTACAGTGAAAAGTGCAATAATATGACTTCATTTAACGTGCAACCCACCTGTTGAGATTGAGGACCACTATTTACGTTCATCACAAAGAAACATCATTAATATTTCTCATAGGTGAGGCTATTTGCAGCATAGGTAGGACTATATCATGGCCACGAATTAAGAATTTGTTCCCCAGACTGAATTTGTGAGCCGCTCATATTACACACCTCTGTTCTGCGAGAAGTACTCGGAGATGCTGCCACCAAGCGTTTGATAGGAACTTAATCTAATTCGTTATAAAAATTTAAAAACACATTTGCTAATTGATTCCAACTAAAATCGTGGTTGTTAGCACTTAATATTTCTGTAGTACAGCCAAAAAGCATAGATCATTCATAAAAACGTATATAAAAGAATGCTCATGCGCAAATGTCTACGCCAATAAGCTCTGCTGTATTATAAACCAATGAAATTGAAGGTGGGCGGAGCGACACGTGTCACACCAACTTAATTTGTCGCCCCGCCCCATCGTCCAGGGTGCACTCTGGAGCTACTTTTTAGATGTGTTCAGGTCAGGACTGACTTTGGGGCAGATTGGACATTGTGTCTTTGAGTTACAACTAGTGTTGTCAAAAGTACAGACTTCGGAATCAGTTGGAACTAATATTTTAAAAACCTCCATTTCCCGCTAACATTTGAGCACTGTTGAGCAGATTCTTAAACACCGCTGATTGGCCATTGTGTTCACATGCTCAACAGATATGACTGTAATTGGCTGCTATGATCATCACTTCACGCTCTTCACCAAGCACTCACACAGAAGCACACAGGAGCGTTTGAAATCCACATCTATCAGCAGATGCCTAATATATATGCACATAGATGGATCCGCTGACAGACACCTGCTTGCAAACTCTCCCGTGTGCTTCTGTGTGAGCGCTCGGTGAAGAGCGTGAAGCGATGAACATTGTAGCCAATCACAGTCATATCTTTTGACACACTGGCCAATCGGCAGTGTTCAAGAATCCACCCAACAGCGCTCAAATGTTAGCGGAAATGGACGTTTTAAAATTTCGGTACCGACTGGCAACACTAGTTACAACAACTCCTGGTTTTATGGCATAGTAGCATGCTTTAACACTTAGCTAAGTGTTTCTAGCATGGTTTAGCATGTTTATAGCATGTTTGGGACTTGATGGCATATTTTAATATGTTGCAGGGAGTGCATTACAGTGTAAAACATGCCATTTCCTGTTGCCAGCAGGTGGCGCTATTACTGTCACTGAATATTGGCATGTCTTCTGGACTCTAATGAAATCTGTAAAGTTTAGGGCCGATTGGACATTGCATTCCTGAGTTGCAACAGCTTCCTTATTTTGAAACCCAGATGTACTGTAAATTTTCACCACATCCGATACATGTGCAAAGTTTAATGAGTTTTGGAGCATGTTTAAGGCCCTCAAAAATGCTTTTATTTCAGTGGAGAGGAAGATATAACCCCTAAGATATACAAAGTTTGTAAAGAACTTTACCAAACTTGTGCTGTTGCTATTGTTGATATCAACAGATTAATTTCAAAGCTTTGTTCATTTGATTTTAATCACTTGAATTTTGTTGATACCACAAATACAAGCGCACTCCAGTAACCTTTCAGAACACCAGACAGTGCTCCAGGTCTCACCCACGCACCTGCGACTGACACACTCCCAATAAAGTTTGAACTCAAAGTATGTGCACACAAAAACATACACAGCTAAAAACAGGAAGTATAACAGGAGTTTGTGTGGGTGGTCTCTGACCTCTGTTAGCTTTGTATGCACTCTCCAAGATGTCTGTGTCACTGGAAGCACATTCCCCTCCCTCCACCAACGCACTCACCCCATCTCATTAGCATGCGGTGAAGGAAAGGAAATGAGAAAGTGAAGAGGAGAGTGGGCGATTCACACTTCATTTGAGAACATTCATTTGAGAACATTTCTCTCGTTTACATCTCTTCTCTCTATTTCTCATTCCTATTTCCCCTCTTAGCATAATGTTTTTGTTCTTTCAAGATTCAAGGTTCAAAACGTCATTGTAATAACAATTTACTTGTTTGAAAATGGTCTCATTGTGCTCATTCAGCAGTAACGGGAAGACATGAAAAATGAGAAAACCTGAAAGAAATACCAGAGCTTGCAGTACTGCAAAATAATTGTTTTATGTAAGCTTAGGCTTTAGGTTTTGGTTCTAGATAAATGAAGATAATTAATATAACAGTATAGATCAATATATTATTACTAATCTGTCAGTCGATTACCGTTTTGATTCGCAAAATAACTAGAAAAAGAAAAGACAGGATAATGATACTAAAGATGTGAAAGATGTAACTGTGTTGCCATAGACAATGGTTGATCAGGAGAATCCATGATTGATGCCACGATTGATCAGGAGAATCAAGTATTCCAGAGATCTGTGTAATAAAGATTCAGAATGGAAATAAATCCAAGGAAGAAGACTGAATCGCAATTCAAATATTGACTGTTGGTATGCATACAGTGACTGTTGGTTAGATTTTATTGCCCTGCAACTACTTTAATTAAATCTAGTTGTAATAAATGAAATGCACAAACACATGCATGTAATAGACACAATACAAACACTTCCTTCTTGACTCTCTCCATTCCCAGTTTATCTGCAGTTTATTGCAGGTATCTGCTAGCTACAGTAATTGATTACTGAAAGCATGTTTTTCCCCCATGACGTCAGTAAGAGCTAACAGTCATGGTAACAGAGACTATATGATTGGTGTAAAGACAGAGACTGTACATATGAAATATACTTGTTCTGAAATCAGTGTCAACGTTCACTTGTTCAATTAGTGTGAATATTTGAAACTGAATAAGTGTGATATTTACTTACTGTAAGTACTATCCAATTTTCTGTACCGAATCGCTTATACACTGAATGCAGTGCACTGCCACTAGTAGCCACCAGTAATTTCAGTTTGAGGGCCCTAATGTAGGACATATGCGAAGACATGCAGCTCACACCTTTACTTAAGCATAAACAGACAGATGCACAATATATTACTGTTTATACCATGCAAGCTGGTGTAGTCAGTACCCCTTTGGTATTTGAAATACAGAAAAGCCTTTCTGCCATGTTTGCACATAGTGCTCATTTTACGCATGACAAAAGGCTTTACGGAGGCCTGACTTTCTCTAATAGGTTATTTGAAGTCTCTCCCTCTACGGGTGGAGGTTAGAGAGACTCAGCTGTTCATGTGTTCCTGTTAATCTAGTAGAGATGCTCTTGAAGAGGCCTGGTTCTTGTGATCCAGGGCCAGTTGCTGAGGCCTAGAGAAGGGGATTTATGATATGTTTATGTGTGGAATGACAAGAAGGGGGAATGGCATGTCAGACTCACAAAGGATCACGCTCAGTGGACCCCACCCCATATATAACCCCTCACCCTGTCTCCATCTTAATAAAGGATCACGCTGTAGGACTAACATACTGTATGCACACATGTGAGCAAAGAACACACACCACTAAATCAAACCACTCACGGACCTAAAACAAGACCTTGGGGAATCCCACTGACTCCCATCTAATATTGTCATAGACCTCATCTAGAGTAAATGCACACTACACACACATATAGACTAACCTGAGAGGATCATTTATTCATGAGTTTTAGGTCAGGTTAGTTTCAGTTCAGCCAATTTTCCCTCTCATTTACACACACATATATCAGAAGATCCAGTAAACTAGAAATGAGGTCAGTTCAATTTAATTCAGTCTCAGCTCTACAGACTACATTAAAACGTAGGGGTGAGCGATATTTTCGGGGATTTTGTCGATAACGATAATTAGACTATATTTTGCAGAGTGTGTTGTGCTGATATCTGACTACCATGGACAGCTGCAGTTTTTGATATTCTTCATATTCTGTGTGGTCAGTTCACATCAGTGATAGAAATTAATCTTTTCATAGAAGTTTAAATTGATTTTTACCTTTAATGAGCAATTTTACCTTTAATAAAGCCATTTTTTCTAAATGTGTGCATATCTTTTGAGTCAAATTGTTGCATATAATCAGTCAATTAGAATAATAAGACATTTAGGCTGTTACCAAACAAATGAAACCAGTATCAACAAAATTAATCTTTGCAGAACTTGCATCTGAAGTGGCATTTAGATGTATTTTCACACTGTTTAATGCAGCTCACAGGGACATGGAGTGCTTTAACCTGCAGTTACAAATGCATAATGTTTTGATCATTTAAACAAAACACTGAACACTGATATTTGAAATTTAAAAAATGAAAAGATACTTTAAATGTGAAATTAAAACCGCCAATAGGTGGCAGCAAGTCACTGTTAACAAGTGAGTCATTACGACTGAACGGAATCATTTAAACGGTTGATTAATTCAGGAACGAAACACCGTCATGTTGCTCAGAGACGTAAAACAGTCCTGTAGCTGTTTGGAATTATTTTTTGTTGGCAAATAGAGCAAAAACAGGCAATATGGTGTCTAAAACGTAAGTCTCTTAATATTAAATTATTGTTTTTTGAACAGTTGTATAAAATCAATATCACATTTGTAATCATGTCTATTTTTTGAGAAAAAATGTCACTCTTCATGTGATTTTAACTATATGAAATGATATATATATATATATATATATATATATATATATATATATACATTTTCTGCCCCATATCTTGAATTTTGTTATCATTCTTAATGCATTTTAATAGACTGAATCATGCAGTGAAATAACACACTCTAAATGCGCACGTGCACTATAAAGTTAGTATGCGTGCACTCCGTGGGTGTTTTGTTTGATTTTTGCAAAATACTCAATAATGTAAAATTGCACATTGTCAAAACAACAATTACGATATTATCGCAGACGATATATATCGCACACCCCTATTAAAAGGCCCAGAAATCTTAGCATGGCCCTTATTAGGGTTGGAAATTATTAGGACAGTCATTCTTGAGAAGCGGGATAAAACAGGGTGCAAAATTTAAAAAAAAAAACAACAACTTTGTTTTCAGACAAATGAAACTACATTTATGTATCGTGTATGTACTAAGCTACTGAGCTATGCTTTGATACAACCTCCCAACTTTTTTCTTTTTTTTTTTAACAAAATGCGCTTTTTACCTTGGACTGTGTAATATAATTTAAACTTAATCTTTATCATTCAAGATGTTTTTAACATTTCAAAACACATTCTCGTGTTAGCAGACAGATTACACTTTCACATGTGACCAACAATTCCACAACAAATATAAAATATCATAATGAAATATTATCAAAATGTTCCTCTAACGGAGGTGACAGAACTGACGGAGTTGACACATCTGACGGTGGTGATGAAAACCTAAAATGAAGTACTAGAAAAAGTACTAAAACAAACACAACAAACAATGAGTATGTTATTGTTCATAAAGCTTTTATTCAAGAGTCACATTTAAGTATTTTGATATATCATTGGAACACAAAATCTGACGGTGGTGACATCTGACGGTGTTGACAAATTGGGCATTTCTTTCACAAATCAAATGGAGTTCATGTAGCAGTCATTTTGTTTTTTTCTGTTGATACTAGATGCTAATGGAACCTGCTTCGGGAGAATAAAATTATCTAAATATTTCAAATAAGTTTTTGACATATCATGTTTGTGACACAGGAAATATTAACATTAGGATTTAAAATATTCTAAAACTATAAAACTGACCAGAGCCTGTCTGACAGTGATGTACTCTGCAATGGAGGACTGTGGCAAGGGGGTCCTTTAGCGTGACAGCTGCCCCTGATATTCTCTGATTTTATTACATTGAATGTCTGACGGCGTTGACAAAAAGTGGGGACACAACTTTGAAACCTTATGAAACATGCATGTGTCACCGAAAAACAACCTTGCTTTGATATGAGATATTATTAAGTGTTGCTTTTCATAAGACAAGGTCTTTTTCATCATTAAAAAACATTTTTATCCATTTTATAGCATATGAATGATTGAACCCTTCTCTGTTTAGATGTAGTGAGAAGACAATAAGTGTCATAGATTTCACATAATAATGATAAAATTAAATTAAAAAAGGGATAATTGTGTTAAATACATTCTATTATTAATCCCCATAACATCCCTGCTAAAAAAAAAACAATAGAAGCCCAATAGAAACCATTAAAATACCATTATAAACCATTAGCTTTTTCCAGTAAAACCATTACATAATTCCTTTTTGTAGTGTGTTTTGGGCATTTTTGCAATAGGATTTAACATCCCACCAATAGCATCCATCACATACCAGTAGACACCATTACAGTTTCCATTAAAACCAATACAATTCCTATTGTAACAATTAAAACCATTACATTTTCTATTGTGTTTTGGGCAGGGTTCTATTGTTTTTTTTCAGCAGGGATTTACAATTGAAAATATTTTTTTATTTTTAAACCTAATAGTAGTTACAATTTCTGGACATGTTTTGTCCCATGTCTCAAGAATGACTGAGGAAATTAATGAGTCCAGTTCAAATTCCAATTAATGACTTCCCTAATGGTTCCATTAACAATTCTATTAGAACTTGAACAGACCCCCACCCCTTTAATAATTGGTCATATAGACCATATTTGTAACAAAACAATCTTTATCAACATTTTTTCCTTATATTAAAGTACTGTTTAGTTCAAAATTGAATATGTATTTTTCACTACATGTTGTTATATGAGCAACCAATCAGTAAATAGGCTGAATTTACTGATTGCTTCCACATTTGGTTGCCTGAGTGTCTGTTAACGAATCTCAGGCCAGAATGGTCTTTAAAGGTGTCAGATGCAGATTCCACCCTAAGCTCCTGCAGCCAGAACAATGTGCTGAGATTAGTGAAACAAACACCCCCATAACATTCACAAATGCAGCACCTGTGCCATTATATATTATGTTCTATGTAGTTCTGCGAAGAGGGTGACACAGCTTTTTTGAAGGCTACAGCTACTTGAATGATCATTTTGAAGTTCTCAGTGTTCACTGACCATCTGATGTATATTACACAAAAAACAGGCAAAATGTTTTACAGCAATCTCTGATATGATTGGCTTTACACAATATCTGAGACTCAGAAACCCTTAACAAATAGTAGTATGCTTCAAGTTTATTTTATTAAGTATACTTAAGTAAAGTTCAAGTATATTTTTAAGTATACTTTTTGTAGTAAGTATACAAATATCAGTGTACTAGTAGTATACTTGTAAGTGTACTATTTCAATACTCATTGGGACTAAATTGGCCCACTTTCTAGTATACAAAATATACCTTTAAGTATACCAGTAGTAAACTTTGAGTGCACAACTAGTTTTAAATCAAAGTTTTTTAGCTTGTACTGCAACTATACTAAAAGTGCACTTATAGGTATACTGATAGTTTACTAATTAAATACTTGTAGTAGCATTTTTAGTATACTTTGAAGTATAGTCTCAGTAAACTACTAGTTTAGTATACTCGTAAGTTTTCTTTAAGTAAACTTTACATCATACTTTAAGTATACTACTATGTCCCTATTTATTAATTTGTATATATTTTGTTATATGAATATCTGAACATACAAAACATCAAAAGGAAGAACAGGGTATCTGCTTGCAAACAAAAATATTTTATTCTAGCTTCATGCATTCTTTTTTTAAACACTTGAATGTGGGTAAGTTTCATAAATAAAAAATAAAGAAATGAACAACATTTTGAACAAAAAGCTGAAAAAGGACTATGAATTGGATTCAGAATGATAATCAGTACCTCTTCATTGGTCGACATATTATTCCATAATGTTACACAGTTTTTATGCTGTTTTATGTCTGATGATGGTGTGGAAGCATCTGTTGTTTTGGTTTCTTCACTTTTTTTTTGTTTTGTTTTTTTTTGGAAATTCTGTAAAGAAGATGTGTACTAGCGCCCCCTACCATATAACAATGAAAACATGGATTCTAGGAGCACAAGTATAGCTCAAATATATTTAGAGTTTTTAAGTATAAGTCAAGTATATTTCTAAGAAGTACATAAAGCCCATTTCTGAGAAGTAAAAGACTTTTAGACTAAAAGTGTACTTTCCTGTTTTAAGTTTAAAAGAATAATAGCACACTTGAATAAACTTATTTTCCGTAAGGGAAGCATGGTCTCACAGGTCAAAAGTATACTTCTGAATCCAATTCATAGTCCTTTTTCAGCTTTTTGTTCAAAATGTTGTTCATTTCTTTATTTTTTATTTATGAAACTTACCCACATTCAAGTGTTTAAAAAAAGAATGCATGAAGCTAGAATAAAATATTTTTGTTTGCAAGCAGATACCCTGTTCTTCCTTTTGATGTTTTGTATGTTCAGATATTCATATAACAAAATATATACAAATTAATAAATAGGGACATAGTAGTATACTTAAAGTATACAGTGTTGCATTGGAATGTTTGTACCATTACAATCGTGGTCAAAAGTTTGACCCTGTGAACCAATTACATACAGTTATTTAGCATTATTTATAATAACATACATTTTTCTTGTGTACAGAATCCATTATTAGTAGAACTGAAAGGAACTGATTCACATTAAAAATCTCACTTGTTTACATACTGTGTGCATTTTCAGGCTCCACTTTCTTGGGTGATGCTCGTGACCCATCCAGCCCTGGCTCGCCCTCTGCCTCGCCCCTCTCACCCTCAGGCCTGTGCGGTGGAAGCCCAGAGTCCAGTCTCAATGAACGTGGCTGTTCTGCTGCCTTCTGCAGTTCCACTGAAGGTCTGTATGTTCAGACAAACTGTATTTCATAACTGCGCCAATTATAAATGAGTGAATGGTAATCAATTTTTTTTCCTGTCACAGGAACAACACCCAACTCGCCCGTCAGTCTCCCCAAATCTCCCACTTTCCCATCTGCCTCAGGCTCATGGCAGGACGAGTGTTCTATCTGCTATGAAAACACAGTGGACACGGTCATCTACGCCTGCGGACACATGTGTCTCTGCTACACCTGTGGCCTTCGCCTCAAAAAAATGGCCAACGCTAGCTGTCCTATCTGTAGGAGAGCTATCAAAGACATTATAAAGACCTACCGGAGCACTTAGGGGAGCCCCCTCACCCCCCAAACCCACGTCTCATAAGGGCCATTAAGGATCTCTAATAGATCTCTGTTTCAAGAGAGGGTTGGTGTCACAGTTCAGGGACTCGCTCTGGCACTGCATGGGTCTCCTTTCCCATGGCGATGACTTTTGAACCTTTGAACCTTCGAGGCTCAGGCATCCATTCACAAAGGTCTTTTGTATTTCATGCTCAAGTCTCTGTTGCTATGGTAACCAGTGATGTTGCTGCTTTTTAGAAGCATCTGGCTTTTCAACTGACGTAAGACAAATCATAGACAGTATCTCATTGAATTCAGGACATTTCAGGTGACACAGGAGATATTCAAGGTTGCACATCTCCCATTTCTTCTACCTTCTCCGTGAGCCATAATAGACTCTCATTCATAGCATAGCTGCATATCCTTTAAAGCTGGAATCATATTCAATAGTCATATTACAGTCTATTATTTTTTCCCTCTGCTGTCCTCTCTAGTCAGACCAGCTAAGGCACTTTTACCATTGAAATTCATACAAAAATGTCTCAGTGTTTCACAATTTTTGTCTGTGCTGGGCTGAGACAGAGGCAGAAAGACATATATAAAGGTACAGCGCTTTTCATACCTCACCATTTCATGCTAGTTGTGTAACCGACAGCTTGCCCATATTACATGCTATAAAGTGAGTTGATCTGGAGGTCTTTGTGCATTGATGACTATTTGATCATGTGTTTCGTAATGTAATATGAAGCTTTGGTAGGTAGCAGGTGAAGTCAGCTAATGATCTGCTATAATTTTGCTTATGCGTGCGTTCAACAAGCAGGACATTGTGGTGGAAATAAAGAGATATAATTTGTTAAAACAATACACAGGAATGATTAACCAGTTAGTCATGTGGCAGATACACGTATATTCAGTTACATAACAACTCATTTAAAGAACATTAATATTGGATATCTCAATTGATCCAATGGCGCTGGGAAATGTAATCGCCACAGAGAAGTGCGGTTAAATAGAGCACCTCATCTCACGACCCTAAAACATGTTGGCCTAATCAAACCTTGATTTACTGTGAACTTGTTCTCGACTGTCGATTGGAACACACACACTCTGGGTTTTCTGCAAAAGCAATTGAAATGTTACCATGGAGAGCGAAATCTAGGAAGAAGGAAAACAGCCTTGAGGCATTAACCAATGAAAGAGTAATTTGTGGTGAGAGGATATTTGATTTGCCCAGTTAATCCATATTTCTCCCAGCCCCCCACTGCCAACAGTTTCTGTAGGCCAAAATTGGTGTGTATGGGGATAATAGCGAGCGCAGGCCACTGATAAAATAGCAAATTGATTAAAATGGAATATGTTTGGGAAACAGGCCGGCTCAGTGTTCCTGCTGGCATTGAGAACGAAAAAAGCAGGGTCAGAAAGATGATCAATTTCTTTCTGACTGACCCCCAAAGCCAAATTCATGGTAAAAGTAGCATTTGACAGCAGACTTCTCTTTTGAAGCTTTACAACTGCATCCAGACAGCTTCTCAAGGTAATTTAAGGACAACATAGAAAGTCCTGCTGCTGTACCATTGAAAGTGAACTCCATCCCTTATCTCACTGAGAGATTGAAGTTAATACAGTTTTATATTGTAGAGGTGAAATGCATAGATGGATGTCACAAAACATGTCAAGAAAGAAATAGGAAATTGCATTTTGATTTCAAGACAATGAAATATTTAACATTTGCATTTACAGTATTTACGACAATTAAGCAAATATTCCCTCTTTATTAAAAAAAAAAAAATTAAAATGTCCATTGCAGTGCATAGTCTGCACACTGAAAAATAATAATAATAATAATAATGGTATATAGTCAAAATTGTATTTATTGTTTGTATTTAGAGTATGTATAGTACCTTTAATTTAAGCAGATACAATCATGACAATCTATAATGAAAATCACCATAAAAATTTAAAGCAAAACATTCTTATGTGTGGGAAATATGCTTAAATTTGCTTTTTTTCCATTGTCTTTATAATCTTGAAAAATCTTGAAATGTGACGTGACCATGTTTTCATGAGATCAGTTGTCTTATTCATCTTGATGTGACAGATCATTTGCATTCAGGTCAGCGGATAGCAGGAGCAGGTTTGATTGTTGGTTCTAGATCCCCTATAAACGTCACTTCAATATCCCACACAATCCATAATCAATATTTTTCAGAAATCCAGATCACATTTGAATATTTATGGCAAACAAGCAAAAGAGTACACAACGATGTGCATTTGTGTGCGTGTGGATCTTAAAGCAGCTCAAGAGTAATATCAGTGAACTACAATGGACTGCGGGCTAATATTGTTCATAACTAGCCAGTTAGCTTATGTAAAGCAATCGTGATGACTGGCGCTTAAATTCATGCTGCTATTAGTATTAGCCAGCTCTCCTTCAGGCAATGCTAACACCATGTCGAGAAAATGTCCTGTCAGTCTTGACAGGATATTCTGTTAAGAGTTTTACTCTATTGTTTGAAGTGGTGATTCACTTTTGAATGTTAATTTATGTTCATTAGAAGAACCTATTAGCATAGCTGTATCTGAGGTGTTGCTATAGCGCTTTGTTTTTATTATTATTATTATTATTTTTCCTTTTTTTTGAATTATTGGACCGAAATTATGATTGTATAGTTTGCTTGTCAGTCCTCTGTGGTTTATACGGAAGTATCTTTCTTGAATTTTGTGCTGGTTTTCTTGTACCCAACAAGCTATGAGCAGTACACCAATCAGGGGCTTCGCAGTAAACAATCATAACCAGCTTTTTATTGGGAGCAAGATGAACTAAAGATTATGTACACTCCCTTTGATATCAGGTGTTTTATGATTTCATTGGCAACGTATTTTCTTCTGAGGTGTCTATTTATGGTGAAATTTTACTGAACTGAACTTGCTAAAAGTTCATACAGTTCTGAAAATGCCCTAAAGGCCCAATATTTCTGTTTAGAGCGTTCGTTTGAAAGATTTTTGAAAAACTTCACAAACCTTTTTAAAAACAGCAAATTGACAAAGTTTTTCATCTAACAAACTTTGCACTTTTTAAAAAAAAAAATTTCCGTCACTTTAAAAGAATCGCTATTCCCCCAAATGTATTTTTCTTTTCACCCCAGTTTTGTATTTTATGTCTTTTGCACAATTTAGGGCGTAATATAAGGGCAATCTTTGCGTTTCTGTCACTTTATAAAATTTGATTGTAGTTTGTTTTGAAAAATGTTAACAGTTTTTGACATCGTCTTTCTGTTGATATTTGGACAAAATGAAATGAATTCTGTTTGAATAAGTCTACTAATCTTACCCCGCATTTCTATCATTTAAATGCTTGTAATGAAATTGCTATAGAATGGGATTATTTATTTTACATTCTCGCTACTCCACCTTGTTTTTCTGAGGACCTTCAGAGGACATAGTCCTTACCGATGCACCACAGTTGGATTCACTTTTGATTGTTGTCGACCCTGTAATGTACTTTATTTATGTACCGCGTGTAGAGTACGATGTGTTGAATCTGAAGTGTGTTGCAGATTCTGTGGTAAATGTTATTTACCTTATTTAGCTTTCCTGTTTTGGAGTTATTTTTAATCAAAGCTCTAGATAGAGGCCTAACGAAAACAGCCATATTCGCACACTGGCCAATAATTTTGTTTGTTTCAGGAAAAAAAATAAAATGATGTTTTGTGAAGTAACCACAAATGGGATCAGGGATTGCATAAATGATCACCCCAACCTTAAATAATTTCAATTTCAATGTTGATAAAATCTGAATATTTTTTCAATGGTGATAAAACCAGAAGCTTTTTTATCTTATTATATATACATGTTTTAAAAAATGATTGGAATTGCTTTTCTTTATCCTAGTATTTGTTGTTTCCAGTGTGTTTCGTTCACTCATTACCCATTGGTGAACAGTGGGACCAAACTAATATTGAATCAAAAAAGGTATGATTCCTCTTTCCCAGGGTTCATTCAAGGGCTGTGTTAATTGAATCACTGATTCATAGAGTCCATGAGGTCAGTAGTGATGTAGTCACGAGAAATGTCTCAGCTTATTGTGGCATTCAGTTTTTGACTCAAACCCATGTTCAGATTTGTTTTCTTCTTAAAGTCTGTGATCAGTTTATGAAGCTTTGTTTTGTCTGAGTCAAAGATGACTGTCAATAAACTTTGCAGATGTGTTTCAGCAGGTGGTGTGTCTATTCTGTGCCTTCTTTGTTCAAATTTAAATATTTATGACACAATTGCGCTTCAAGTGTGTTTCATTTTACACCTCTATTACACAATACCCACAATTTAAAAGTGACAAATGCTTCAAATGCACCTCCTATATGAAGTGATCTATAACTCACCGCATCTGACCATGAATCAATTCAAAATTAAGTCTGAAAATATACAGTATGAACCGTGATGGCAACCTGACCCTGAATCAGACATTCAAGGTGGATTAACAGGAGCACTTGACATGCCTGAGATCAGAGGTGTGCAGATGAAGGATGAAAGGTGTCTTTGATGCTGTGCTCTGGAGCTGAGAAGAGGAGGATGAAGATCTCCCCTCATAGTTAGGGGTTTCTGAGACCAACCAGGGCGACAACCCACTGTGAACACACTATTTCCATCTAGATTTTGTCATTTGACATGTTGGTTCAAGCCTGTTTAAGGCTGCCCCCTAGTGGACAAAATTACTGTCTCCTGCTCTCATATCTTACAAACTAGCGTCTTTCCGAATGGACATTAATTAACCGCATACTAATTGAAACGAAACTGAATAGCCTATCTGATATTAATAAATTAATTTGCATTTAGGCCTACACTGATGTTTGGCAGATGCTTACACTGCATTCAAGAAACACTTTATTCTTGCTTTACCTGAGAAACGACCTTGGCATAGAGTGCTGAAGGAATAACATAATTTCTAGGCCAAAACACAAAAAAACAGTTAGCATTTTAGCATGTGCGGTTCCGTCCTTAATTCAGTGGCTTATTGGAATAGGTTTTTGGTTAAATGACTGAAGTAAGGACTTCAATCTCAAGATATTTTCATTCTTGATTTATTATACTACTACATAAAATACATCATATAGGCTACCTTGTGTTTTTAAAACTTGTCTTGAAAAAGGCAGTTGCTAGCAAGTGGCTATGTGTTTCGGGGACATGAAACATCATCAAACCGAACAGGAAAACTTGTCTACTCTCCAGTCCGCTTTCACGGTTTGTTTCTGCACTCTTGCAAACTATTCTAATTTAAACTTTCAGGGAAAATGTTTTTGAAATAAAGACTGAAAGAGCTGCTGGAAGCGTAGTAGATGTTTAAGTCATGCAACCATGGTTCGTTTATAGCCTATGTTTAGCTTTTTACTGCCGATTAGGCTTCAAAATTAGTTGTGTTATTATCATGATGATCAAAACTTCAAAGAAAGTAAACTTTTGTTGGTCATAGAACTAATTTTCAGCGTTAGTCCTAAATCCAATAAACCAGGGTGATTCTCCCTGCTAAAAAAAAAAAACAATAGAAGCCCAATAGAAACCATCACAGAAATTCTAATATGGTTTCCATTAAAACATAAACCATTAGCTTTTTCCAGTAAAACCATTACAAAATTCCTTTTTGTAGTGTGTGTTGTGCATTTGGGATTTAACATCCCACCAATAGAATCCATCACATACCAATAGACACCATTACAGTTTCCATTAAAACCAATACAATTCCCATTATAACCATTACATTTTCTATTGTGTTTTGGGCAGGGTTCTATTGGTTTTTTCAGCAGGGCTAACTTTCACACTGGCCTAAAAATATATCACTGCAGCGCTCTTTTGCTAGTGGAAAATTCATC
This sequence comes from Onychostoma macrolepis, assembly GCF_012432095.1. Taxonomy (NCBI): domain Eukaryota; kingdom Metazoa; phylum Chordata; class Actinopteri; order Cypriniformes; family Cyprinidae; genus Onychostoma; species Onychostoma macrolepis. Next base: position 15,523,719 of record NC_081155.1, read on the forward strand.
CATCAAGTGGGATTCCACTTGCGTTGTATGACTGCTGTTTACTATATCCACACAAAAGCTACAGTAAGTAGCCTATATATATTTACTGCAGCAATAACAAGAGTTATGTTAGCATGCTAGCCTTTATGCTAGCTGAGCATAACCTTTTAGACAGCAATAGCCATGCTAAATCATTGTTACATGGCTTCATCACGTATGTGAGTGCTGTCTAGTTATCATCTTAGAAATTAATATGGTTAGTGTTTTTGGTTACATTTTATACAAACATATTGGCAGTCCTATTAAATAAGTCAAAACAAAGAGGTTAACAATCACTTTAATTTTACTCCAGACCAGAAAAGGAAAGCCAATCATTGTAGCACTGCATTGTGGGATATTGTACTCCACAACGTTAGAACAGTTTTGCAAATGTCATTTGGGTAATTTATGCCATGCAAACAGAAATGTGCATAAGAAATAGTAAGAGTACTATGTTGCTATGCATGCTATTCCAGATTATACATGGTTTTTGTTCTTTTTGTAAACTATCAAACTTGGCTGCCGGCAGCCATGTCACCCTGTAGCCCAAGACTGGTTACTCACTGAAGCTAAGCAGGGTTGAGCCTGGTCAGTACCTGGATGGGAGACCTCTGGGAAAACTAGGTTGCTGCTGGAAGAGGTGCTAGTGAGACCAGCAGGGGGTGCTCACCCTGTGGTCTGTATGGGTCTTAGCGCCCCAGTATAGTGATGGGGACAGTATACTGTAAAAAGCACCATCCTTCGGATGAGATGTTAAACCGAGGTCCTGACTCTCTGTGGTCATTAAAAATCCCAGGATGTCTTTCGAAAAGAGTAGAGGTGTGACCTCGGCATCCTGGCCAAATTCGCCCATTGGCCTCTGACCATCATGGCCTCCTAACAATCCCCCCCCCCCACAATGTAAAGCGCTTTGAGTGCCTAGAAAAGCGCTATATAAATGTAAGGAATTATTATTATTATCATTGCTCCATCATGTTCAAATGAAAAAGACAAATGGTGTGTTGGATTTAGAGACATGATCCCTAAATCTTCCTCTGCATATAAATCTATGAAAGATGAATGTTTTCTGCTAAATGTAGACCAAAGCATGACAGTGAGATATAAGAACAAGGAGGATACATTTTATTGTGTTTTCCTTTAGAACAATGCAAGATACAATGTAAACATAAAAAGGTACAAAAGCAAAATGTACAGTAAAAAAAAAAAAAAAATGCTGAAAATTAAAAGCTGAAGCTGTTGACCTTTAGATCTTTAAAAGAAATGCATACAAAATGTAGATTTGGCTGAGCGCTGAATAATATCAATTCAAGGCCTTTTCTCAATATATCCAAGAGCACACTTTTTAATATATCTTACGACAAGAGGGTTTTGCAAATATCTAGTTGAACATTCCTGTCTGAGAGCATCTAGGCATCTTCACTTCCTGTCTGAGAATTCAACTTTGTTTGAAAAATCACTTGAGGAGTCTTTTTTGAACTAGTTTAAAGACTGTCCAAGAATACATGCTATACATGTATAAGATCATATTTAGAAAAAAGAATAAATAAATAAATAAAAACTCTTATAAGCAGTCTGTTAAGTGGGTGCATGATGAAAGCAAACCTCAATAAATGTACATTTCAGAGTGACGCTCATCAAAAATTATTTTAAGCAAGATGTTACTGGCCCCACGTGCTGTTTTTTCGTGACTGTTAATTAAGAGGAGAAGAAGGGTAATTAGTGCAGACAGCTGAGCAGAGACAGGGACACAAAACAGCAAGAGATTAGACCGCCGCAGCATGTTCCCTTTCTGCACTTGTTCGCATCAAAGTGAACACATAAACACACCCTGCCGCCTCACACCAAACACTGATGCATCTGATCAAAAATGCAGATGAACACAGAAAAAGATAAATAAAACCTACCAAACTCCTTTCAAGCACTTTGTACATCACACCTAGCACACATTCAACTCTCTCCACCACAATCCATGCCTAAAACAGGCCTACTTCCTTGTTATGCAGGTAAGGTCGCATGAAATATTAGTCAAATTATTGATGAAATGTATCAAATGTTTGAGTAGCAATATAGTCACTGGGTACTTGCTGTAACTTTTAATTTCAAAAGTTAATTACTTTCCATGAATTTTCCAGCAACCGAGCAATTCTTCCAATGAAATATGTTTTCACCCGTGACTTTTCCAGGCTTGAAACTCACAATTTTAAAACTCCCAGGTTTTCCAAGCCCTGTAAATGACATCCGATGCAATCGATCACATACGTTCTTACAACTTTTGTTGTACACCGACACGACATATAGACGCCTCAGTAAATCAAGCCTTTCACTGACGCAGGAAGCTCAAATGGTTCCTCTTAATGATGTTAATACATCTCGACATGCTGTGAGCCATTAGAGACACGATCAATCTATCTCGGCATCTGATCCGAGCCCCCGGCAGCTCGACATCCACAATCAGTGTGACATTTGTATTCACGCCGCTCTTCTCAAGCATCTGTAATTAACCGAGCACTCGGGTAATGTGATTTCACAGCGCGCTTGTACTCCTGACACCGCGGTGGGTGAGCTGGAGACGAGCAGTCCTATTCTTTTACACATTCTGTCAGCAACTTTTTAATTGTTATAAAGAGGTCTGCAGCAGCGGCGAGCTGGGGTGGATATCTGTTTGCAAGTTTCTAAACCTCAGCATGTGTACTCAAGCACTAAGGCATGTTTTGAGAAACAATGGCCTTGGAGACAAAGCTGCTCGCTTGAATTAAGTTGCAGTCAGTTTTCCAACAGAAATAACTAGTGTGTTTCTACAACACTGCGCCTCACTAGTGCTGTTATGACAATGCAGTGCCACTGTGACATCATAATGAGCTACTGCTAGCGGGAAGCTTCTCTGAAGTGCTAATTATCGTAAAAAGCCTTGCTTTTCTTTCCACGGCGAACACTTCTTCAAGTCCATTAGAGCGGTTTAATCATGTCTAACCTTACCTGACTGGATTCTCTTCTAACCAAACATCATAAACAAACATTCCCTCTGTTCACCTTCACTTTCCACCGTTTAAATCTCCCGTACACAAACCACCACAGAATACACCAAACAAGGAAAAATACACCCACAATCTTATTTTCGTCAAGCTACATTCTTCTATTCCGATTCAGGAGCTTAAAGGATGTTCCAGGTTCAATACTAAGTGTTGTATATTGAAAACCAACACATCCTTGCAATTCATAACGATAATAATTTCATTTGGACATTTTCGTATAATCTGGTTACACCCCACTGACGGTTAGGTTTAAGGGTGGATCTTGAATCTCGAAGGTGAACCTTCATGTTAAGATTTGCCTAAAAATTGTGTTTCTGAATGAATCACGACATACAAATTCATGGATCTTTGAATTCCTAACGATGGAGATTCATCATGAGGGAGGACCTCCATGCTAACTTTTTTTTAACAAACTGTATGTTTCCGTATGAATCACGTTGTACAAATTCACTGACTTTCAGAATACATGAAGGTGGACCTTCTTGCTAACTTTTTTCTTAAAATTGTACATTTCATACAAATTCATGGATGTTCGAATGATGAAAAGCATGTTTCTGTCCTAATGACATTGTACAAATTCATACAAAATCACTGTAACAGTAACATTTTCTCAAGAGATTGGTTGGTTGAAATTATTTTCAACACCATGTCACAGAACCTGGGACATTCCTGTAAATATACCATACATTCTCCCACATAAACATAAATCTTAATATGATTATACAAAAGGAAAACAGAAAAGAAAACGCAGCATTAAACAAAACTATAGCAATCCGAGAAGGCCTGTTTAACTATGGAAAGGTGAAGATATTTCAACTCTCATAAAAAGCTTCTCTTGACCAGAAACTCAAAGACAGTCACTCATAACCCTCCTCATTTTCAACCAAAGTGAAATTCTCTGTTCTCAAACTCTCAGTAAAAGCATTCCGATTCAAAGGCATTGTAAGCTCACATAATAATGAATTCAGACAGGAAGAGAAGCAAATATATGCAGCCCACGTTATTTTAAGGTGTGGAAAGTTAAACCTGGATTTTCAGAATAAACCTAAAGCTAAAAATGAACTTGTTAGTAGACTAAACAAAAATGAAAAAGAAATCTGTCAATGATACAGTATGCAAGTCGATTGGGATTTAGGATAGAGTTTGCCATGGTAACAGTGGAATGTAGGGGGCGGATGTAGAGAAGTTGGCAGTGTGTGGTGCGGCACTCATATAGCTGCTGATGGATTTGCCCCACCATCTCAAATTTGTAATTTGACAGGCTGATCTGTCAAATGCCTGTCTATCTGAGAATTAGATATGCCCATGCTTCCCTATTTTTTTCCATACTGATTCACCATGGATCTGTGAGGTCACTAAACCCCTTAAAGCAAGATGCAGTTCAGTAGGTAAAATGTATGAATGCAGAAATCAAGTCATGGTTGGCTGGCAGACTGAAGGTGTCCATCTATCAGGGCATTTTAACATTCAGCATAACATATTTGAACACACATTGATATATTTTGACTTGGAGGATTAAAAAAAACAAAACAAAAAACTATGGGACAAAACCAGGCATTATTTGACATAAAATTGTCAGAATTTTAAGTAAAAACAAAGATTTCTCCAATGCTATGGTTCTTAACTGGTGTGATGCCTGTTTTTGTATTGCACATTTCCTCATTCCATCTGAGTAATGTCAAAAGTGAACAGGAGAAAGAAAAAAAAAAAGAAAAAACAGTAAAACACAATACTGTTCCTGAAAAAAAAAAGCATTAAAATTTAAATAAATAAAGAACACATAAAACAAAGCTAGCAGATACACAAGTAATATAAGAACTAGTTTGACACTTAACAGTTCCCTTGTAAATTGTATAGGCGCAAATGAAGAAAAAGCAAAGTGTTAATGGAGCTTAGCAACATCCATCACAAGCACTGCGCTGTAGTGAATCGACACATTTCTATAATGCCATCGTCAAAAATAGAGTTGCAACTGAGAGTGCAATGGCTTGATTTTCATTTTCAAATTTAAAAGTTAAAAACAAAATCACCCAAATTACAACTTTAAAATCCCATTATTGCTTTTTTTTTTTTTTTTTTTTTTTAAATGATAACATTTAAACGAAACACTCAAATCAAATTTGGTCCAGTCACAATTAGGGATCCGCATATATTATATAACTAGAGAGCCCTGCTGTTTTTATTATAAAATGTTGTCATTTGATCGTTCCCATTTTACTGCTGGCTTTTAAATAGGATTGAGTGATTATTATTCAGATTTTTTTTTGTAATGTCAATTTAAAAAAAAAGAAAAAATCTGGGAGTGATAGGATGATGTTATAATGAAATAAAAATATTTTTTGTTTAAATAATCTGGCATTATATGTGGATCAATAACGAGAAAGGAAGTGTACATAGTTGCTAAAGGTGCAGCAATCAGCTTGGTTGAAAATGCATTTCTGATCTTAAAAATTATGTGAAAGCATGTTCACATAATGAGAAAAAATGTTCACAAGAATTGTTTTAAAAATCTGCTTCCAATTTTAGGACAGTAGGAGACATTATTCATCTGCCTAATTAACAGAGGCCTACATAAGAGACAAAAAAATCATCTTGGTATGAAAAAAAAAAAAAGCTCAGAATATAGCAGTAGCCAATTACTACAGAACTACCAAGAATTTCAAGTTTTAAGAGAGAGTGTCAAATGACAATAAAATGACATCTTCTCAAGACAGTATTAAAAACATTTTTTAAAAAACATAAAACATTATAAATACAACAAAAAATAAATTATATGCTGATGAAGTACACTGCATCTTTAAACCAGTGCATTCAAGAAAAAGCTCAAATGCATTGATTCACAACAAATGAACGACTTCATTCATCATTATTGTCCATGTGTGATCACACAACAACCAACAAACAAGACAAAATAAACAATTTTCTGCTTAATAGAATATAACTGCAATCTAGCAGGTAATTAATGTTTTAACTGTTTAACACTAAAATACTGTCCAGCAGAAAACTAAATCAAATAAAAGTAGTGTTAAACTCATTTAAGAGCTCACACTATTCATTAGAAAAATATTTCAGCAGTCTTGAACATCAATTGTTTGATGCTGTTAGTGAATATTATCTGATTGAATAAGGGGGAAGTAATCATTCTGAGCTCAGACATCTATAAAGAAGAGAATTAGAGATTGGACTATGGACTAAGATAAATTTCGTGAATTTATTTTAATATCTTTGTCAAGAATGAAACACTATGATGGTAGTGCTTATTGTCTAACTTCAGATTCAATACTGCCCAGCAATATCGTAACGTAGAAATGATCCTTGCATATTAATGTGCTTTTCTTTGGGTTAAAAAAAAATCAAGTGCTTCCAGATATAACAATTAAATATACTTTGTTCTCAGTTCTGAAACCTCGTTTAGGTTTTGCTGAATACACTGTATTTATTTGTACCCATAAAATAAATATTAACAAACTAGCAAATGTGTCTGTAATTCTTCTTTGGTGTGATCACATTTTGGGCTCAATGTTATGTCACTACGTCCCTGGGATAAAATGCTGACCAAACAAAAGATTTTCCAGTCCTGATTTCTTGAATGAACAGATTTAGCACACACAGAGCAGCAATATCTAAAGTCCTGTCCTCTGAAGCTGTCTATACTCCTAATATAAACAGATGTACTTTGTAAACTAAACTTGGGTTTAAACCCAATAATTAAGTGGGCATGAGGTGATCTATGCATGTAGCTTTCACAGACTATTTTCCTTTAACATGTTTCATTCATTTTGGCCTGTGCATATTTAAAGAATGGGAAAGACAAAGAGACTTAAACAATAACAACCTGCAATTAATCAGGACAGGATGTGACTCGGTGAACTGTTTTGATCTGTTAGGATGTTACAAGAAAGCAGAAATACATCTCTAAGGAAGATATAACACAAACATCAACACAAAACTATTTTAAAAAAGGATAGTTTTTTAAAAAACAACAATCAAAGTTATGCTTTGTTTCTTTGAGCACACTCAATGCTAAGATAACATTTGACGTTGGTTTTTTGTTCAAAAATTTTTCAACAGGAATTTCTTGTTTACAAGTGCTTAAGATTGGATTTGCACTTTTGGTTATGCACCTATGCTGAAATGATCTTTCTCACTGGTATTTGTTGTAACAAAAATAAGTTTGTTGCTTTCTGTACTTGTAGGCCTATGGCACTAAGTTGAAGTTTGGTATTTTCGTTGCTTCACTGGTATTTGACCGATTCCTCTTAACATTCAGTGAAAGATGTACGAAGGCACCCATTTGGCATAAAGTTACGGCAGGTATTTTGCTAAACATTCACCTGCATTACTCTAGTTTTAATGTAAACTCCTTTCTAAAAGGCTCTGTCCCTCTCTTTTCAAACCAAAAGTCCTTCAGTCAGTTCGTCTTTTTACATTTTGATTACAATTGTGCATGTTTGAAACATTTTTGGGGAATTACTTTTTTCTCTCCAGGTAGTTAGACGGTACCCAGCCTTTGCGTCCCTGCAAGCCATCGAGAACCTGGCAGTACCACCATCCGTTTGGATTCTTCTCCAGAACTTCAAGACTAGTGCCCTCCGAGAAACCCATGGTCTCTTCGTCGCCACGGTAGTCAGCGATAGATACGTAAACCTCTCGAAGGTTGTTGTGAATGAGGTGCGTCTTCTCGATGGGCTTGGGTCTTACTGTAGAGATTGGAATTCCGTTTCTCTGGGCAATCAAGGGGCTTGAACTTCCGGCGGGTGCTGTAATGGTGGTCCCAGACCTGACCCGTACATCAGTCACCGCCTGCGGTCGAACGGCAGTGAAGGAGGAGTTTCGCCTTACACCGCCTGTGGACCTCAAGTGGTCGCCTGCACCCAGTGATTCATTTCTTCTCAAAGACCCTGTGTGGATGTTGGTGTCCTTCAGAGGCTGTGGTGGAGATACAAACACTGACTGCGGTCGCACTGCTGCTTGACGGACACCGTTCCTCATCCGTACGCCTGAACCGTTCAGCATTGCGGTTGGTTTGCTAAAACCCCCCGGTGGTTTGGATGGGATTGGTGGGCTAGGGTTGCTCATACTCCTCAGGTTCTGCTGGTTTAGGTTGTTAAGGGCCTGAACACGCTGCTCATTTTTCTCGAGGCTGTTGGACTTGTTGGTGCTACCAAGATCAACAAGAGGGCCATCACGGGATTCTTGTACACCAACGTTTTGGGTATGCTTGACTGGCTCCAAGTAGAAAGTAGGTGCCCATCCCTCATCATCGCCCCAACGGACATAGCACCATCCACTTTCCTGCTTCTCCAATACCTCAACCTCCACACCAGCTGGGAAGCTGACCTCTGACTCTTGGGCCCGTTCGTAGGCATCTGTGGTCCTGCAGAGCACACTTTCATGGTCGGATTCCCCACCTCGGCTACCTTTGGAATAGACGCTGGAGAGATCGGAGGTGCTTCTTGAGGAGATGGAATCCTCAGAGGACACAACGGAAGCAGTCTCAGAATCTTCACCGCCACGTACTGCACGGATTGGGCCTTGCCGAAGACTTCCGGTGGGCCGAAGCTGCCGGCGTAGGCTGCTGATATCCATTCTTTCGGGACTTTGTGGCTCTGACTTTGTAAGCAGAGGTTTGGGTCGCACCACTGGTTTGGGCCTGGCTAAGGGACTTTGACCAACACGGATCTCCACATCTTTTCGCATGACAGGCTCTCTTTTGGGATTGCGTCCTGATTCATCTGAAGATGACTTATGGCTGTGTCTCTCTGCACGGCCAAGAGAGTGACTCCGGCTTAGATCCGGCGTTACCTTCCGGAGGGGCTTCCCTCCTCCAGAGGAGGACCCAAAGGGTTTACGACCCAGTGTGAGACTCCTTGGGGTATCTGAATCGCAACCTCTGGCAAAGTCATCGGAGGAGAACCTAAAGCCTTCATTTTCATAAATCGCCTCCTCCTTATTGACATCCTCCAACGAGTTTCTTTTCCTCAAGGGGGAGGTCATCACTTTTAGTAAAGGCGATGCTTTGCCAGCTTGTGCAATTCTTTCGGCTGCTGCTGGGTTGCTTTTAATTTCAAACTTACGGGGCTCTGGTTTTGGGGAATTGTTTATTTTTTGTTTTGGAGGATTACTGTCCAGATCGGAGTCAAAACCAATGGCGGGAACATCATATTCCGGCTCCTCATAGACACGCTGAGTGGGAGATTCTGGAGCTTTGGAGGCAGAGCCAGCCAGAGAAGGTGATTCCTCTGAGTCCTGTTTCTTGACTGGTGGAGCAGGGGGTGGAACTTTAGGGCGGGTAAGTGTGCTGGTTCGCCTGCTCAGGTTGGGCTTCTTGCGTTTATCGATAAAGGAACAGGGTGCCCAGCCCTCCATATCCCCGATCTGGACATACCACCAACCACTAGAATTCTTCTCTATGACCTGAAGACCACATATCACATGTTTACATAATACAATGACGTATATTTATTATTAATACAGTAAGTTTTAAACATCACTAATCACCACTAATTAATATGCTTATCTTACAATGAATGTCACAAATGTGTTTGCATTATTAAAGTGTGCATAAAACCCTTAAATAATCCTAAATATTTCTCTTCAGAAATAGTCGTTTTTAATTTTCAATCCCAAAAATATGTTTATAGTAAGGTTTAAAGAGACAATTTTTGACTCCACTGTATACACTATATTTATAAATTTTAATATTCTCATTAGTCAAAAGATGTTCCTTTTTTTTTTTATATAAAATAAAATAATCACATTTTATAGTAAGAATTTATCTGCCTTACATCAGCCTTTTGTCCTCCACGGAAGCTGATGCCATCTGAGATACTGGATTGAAACTCTGCTATGGTGTAGTACTCCGCTTCCACAGTAGGGGCCTCTGGAGGTTTGGGCAACTGGAATGCCTGGAGTATTGAAGAAAAAGACAGTACTGTCTAATAAGTAAATGCTGCTCTCTATGAATTTAAAATATCAATAAATGATTTTGGTCTGCTTACCAGATTTGTATCTCTTCGAGGAGGAGGTTTTTGCCTGAGGTTTGGAGATCCTGCCAGGTGAATACAAAACATTTTATTAACTGTCTCTCAGGTCAAGACAGCAAATATTACTGTAGCTTAATCAAATTTAGGGCTTGGAAATTAGGAGAGTTCGCAGTTTTCCTTTTCGCCAAAATTTTTTATAGCGTTTTCAAAAAAAAAGGTCAGATTGGAGCCAAACTGGATTACAGTGCCATCAGTAACCCTCATTAAGAGAGAGAAGTTTAGAGACATGTTCCAACACACTCAAGCATGCGTTCATAACAAGCATATTTTTAAAAAATATTCAAAAGGAAATACTGTAGTGTGGGAAATGCAATGGCCTGGTTATGACTGAGAATAATGATAAGCAATAGCCAATGAGAAAACAAAAGAAGAAGAAAAAAAAGCTTGAAAAGAACATTGTCTCTTTAAATGTCGTGTTTTGTCTTTTTTTTTGTTTTTTAGGTTTTTAGCACAAAGTGCCATGCATACAGCACATCAGTCACTGCAAATTTTAACCAACACCAGGAATTTTTGGGATCATATGCCATCTGTTAAGAACCTGTTAAGGTGAAATAGTAGTCTGTTGATCGTTCCATCCACAACAAAACAGATTTACAAGAATGAAAGTCATGTAATGTGAGCGGTACAACACTATGGGATTTTTTTTTTCAGTTGTATGTGTGTACATTTGGCATTAGACAAATAAGTAAGCACAAGAACAAACAAACAGCAAACAAACAGCAGTTGAAAGGCTGAATGTTGAGCAACAGAGACAGTGAATGTGTCACTATCAAGGTACACAACACCCGGACAAAATGTTAGGAAACATCTGTTTACCAAAAAGAAATGTTACCTATGGCATCAAATCCTATGTGCAAAAATAACAGGAAAATAAACATATTTATTATATAGAAAAATAAGATAATATATTTAGTTAAATTGTAGATATATATATATATATATATATATATATTTTTAATCAGAAAACAATATAATACAATTTAATTATAATTATGTCACAAACTTTTTTGAAATGAATAAATACTTCAAGTTATAATATATATAATATTTTTTCTAACATTCTGAACATGTGAATGCTGTATACATTCAGTCAAACATGTCATAACCCAACTCTTTACTCACCTATTTCAACTCTGTGTGGTGCCACCCGGGCTATAGCAGGTGACCCCTGCTCTGCCCTGCTCTTGTTCTCTTGTAGGGCGGCGCTAGATCCAGAGTTCATTCCTAAACCAGTGACCACTGTGGGTGCCACTCCAGCCTCTGGGGCATATGGGATAGGTAAACTGATTTCACTTTTGGAGATGTGGCGCTCAGGGCTGGTGGCCTCTCCATCAGTCTGAATATCCTTCTCGCTTACAGCTTTCTTGTTGAGGAGGTTACTGATCTCCATTATGTTACCGATGATCTCCACAGGGCCAGTCAGAGTCTTCTTCCTTGGGGAAAGGTCATCTTTCAGTTTCTTCAGGTATGAGGCTGGGGCCCAGCCCTCTTTACCCTGATACCTGCAACACATTAGTAGCAGTATTATCTTTCCAGACAGGAAAATAAAAGAAATCAATTGTATAACTCCATGCATTTACCATTCTCATACTGACCACTAGAGGTCAGCATAATGTTTTAAGTAAGATGAAGTTGTAGTGCTCTTTATGGACACATATCTCCCCTTATGTAAAACTGATGTAAAATACAAACTGATGTATACACACATCATGTATAACATGTAAATCATATTGCAATGAGGAAACTGAAAAAATAAAATAAAATAAATCACACCTTAAACATCCCCTTAATGTATGAGGACCAGATTGATTACCTGATGTACCACCATCCCTCCAGGTTCTTCTGGATGACCTCCACGGTTACTCCTTTCTCGAACCCGATCTCATCCTTTCCCTGACTGGTATACGCCTGGACAGTGACATATTTCTCCTCTAAAAAGACAGATAAGGGAAAAAGAATGAGAAAGGGATTTTTTTTATCCTTTACTTGGGCCTTTGCCTTTTCTGTGGTTTGAAAGGAGGTTGACAAATGGATTCAACTGCTAACTTTCAAACTTACAAATTTTAGTACTGTCTTTGCGAAAACAGAGCCAAAGTAAAACCACAAAGTTTGCAGTAAAACCCTTCCAACACTCACCCTTCACCACAGGCACAATAACACAATCATCTCACAATCCGTCATTAAAATTAACACTAACAAATCCTCGAGGAGACAGTGATACTAAAGTAACTAGAGCAACACAGCCCAAGACACAATAATAATGGTAAGCCTACATAGGAAATACGTAGTTGGGTCAATTAATCAAAAAAATTATACTTTGCATTAGAAAATGTGAACCTTTTTAGGAATTTTAAGACTTTTTTCACTGTGACATTATCATGACAATTCCCTTTCATAATTCCTCCCAAAATGAAATTACTGTAATGCACCTGGACATTTCACTTTTTTATTATTTTTTTTAAATTAGCATATATTAAAAGTAGGGTAGGCAATTTCAGAAAGGCTAGCAATAGCAAGCTAGCTTTGAAAGGATAAGATCTCAACCTCCCTGCAAATTACTCTCCAAAAATATTTAAGTTTAACTAATTTTATAGCTTGGGCTTAGTTGAGAAGACATATTATATTAAGTCTGGACAAATATATTTTAAAAACATTAAACTAATGGTTATTTTCAAATCCAGTCAACATTCAGAATGCCAATGTTTGACTGAACTAATAAAAACAAATCCAGCCAACACTGAGATCATTCTGCACGTGCACGCGCCTGAGTGACTGCGCGGGAGAAACAGCGCCGCCATCTTGTCAAGTTCACGCGTCAAGTAAGTCCCATTAAATAAATGTTTTTTTTTGTTGTTTTTCTTTAGACTAAATTTAACGGGACAATCATGCAACATATTCGATTTTTTTTTTTAGTGGACATTTCCACTTCCAACAAGTGTTTTATGAGTTGTATATCCGAATAAAAGTGTAAATAAGACAGTGTATATCAAGTTCAGGCATCAGGTAAACAGAGTGACACTGAATAAATATTTGTACTTAACGTTAGACTGAATTTATCAAAACTTATATTTAAAAGGTGTAAATGTTTTATTTAAAACGTATACACAAACGTACAACCTATATAAAGACATCGAATAAGCGTTGTATGATATGTCTGAGGGAAATTTAAGTGATGGCAATGTGGTCTTTCACTTTGTTAAATCCATAAAAAACTTAATATCAAAAGCTCTGTTACTACAATGAATTTTAGCTAATTTTAGCATGTTGTATGATATATATTTTTTTTTACGTGACATGAAAAGATATGAAGAAATCGTCTTTTTCTCTTTTATAAGCCATTATGCTTAATACGACTAACATTAACCGAAATCAAACCACAGTTGTACCTCCTGCTAGCTGCTTTTCAACAGTAATGTGCTCATTGGAAATTAACATGGGCTTGTTGAATGGGTTTTTGGGACAACTGATCAATCACTTTGTAAAACGCCACCACTGGTATTTATCAACAACAGGCAGGACCGTTATATTTTGATATTGTTTTTATGCTATTTGAGGTAACTTACCCATATAATATGAAATGTACATACAAATCCAGTCAGCATCAATGCTTCCTATTGTGCAATGGATTGTGGAATGGATTTGTGCCAAAAAAAAAAAAAAGGTTGCAAATTCTGTTTCATCACAAATTCAATTAACTTATTGAATCAGGCATCATTTCATTTTTTTGAACTTAAAATGTACTTTTCTTTCTCCATCAGGGTGTGGCCAAAGGTTTCATTGGTGCTTTGTCATCTTTGCAAGATTTCAGATGCAACCTAGTCAGTTCTTCCAAGGCACCAAACACTGCCATGTATTTTCAAGACTAGGAGTTTATTGTTTTCATTCCAGGTAATATGTAAGTGTTTAGAGTTTTTACTACAATTATAATGTGCTTTACTGTTCTCAGTGGCATCTACGCTAATATTAGTCTGTTTCATTCTTATTCCGAGGTGAATGTAGCCACCCAGTATGTATCCAGATCAGATGGTCACTGCAGTCACCCAGATCCAGACTGTATCCAGATCAGATGGTGGATCAGCACCTAAAGATGACCTCTACAGCCCTGAATGTCAGCGGAGACCATGTCAGCTAGATGAGCCCCAGAGACAGATCCCCTCCGAAGACCTCGTTGGCATCAGGACAAGACCACGAGAACCAGACAAGTCCTCTGCTCAATCTGAACTGTGTTGCAGCCTAGAATTAAACCACGCCATGCTGATCTCCTTTGGCTTGCTTATTTGGGGACGCTTGGCTGATTGCACAGACATTATTGGAAGAGAGCTGATCTGGATGATGTCAACAATGAATAACCAATGAACTGACTTTAACTGGAAAAATGACTTGTTAATGTCCTCTTGTGTTATTGACTATTTTCCTGTTTGACTCTGTAAATCTGCTTTGACACAATCAGTATTGTATAAAGCGCTATATAAATAAAGGTGACTTGATTTGAGTTCATATACTGTAACACCTGGTTCATTTTTCTTTTTTTTTTGACTTCTGCCTCATTTATAGATGTAATTGTGAAAAGTAATAATATTTGTAAATGTTTGTTTGCTAACATTTTCTTAGTTAATTAAACAAAATTTAAACTGAATTTTGCAGTTGTATTACAGATGTAATGTTTGTCAACTGGAGCTTTAAAGAGACCATAAACACCAGTTAATCATTTTTTAATAATTTTGTTAAACTATAAAAATATATGTTTATGTAACTCCCCAGCAATTTCTTATGATGCCCAAATAATAAATCTTAGTTGCGGTAACATATAAAACATGGAGTAAACGGTTAAATTTTAATTGACATAACTTGCTGTTTTCTAATGTTTGACCAATTAAAACATGTAATAGTCCTAAAACTGGACATAATTTTCTTCAAGTGAAATACAAGTCTTTAATGTTTATTTTGACCTTGTGCTGAAATATGGTTTGGACAGGTTTAGTTAGATTCACCCAGTAAGAGAAATAACTGATCAGGACCAGTTTAATGCTTCAATTTTTCATTGAACCCTCCTGAGATCCTATAAAGCATTTCTCTTCCCAAAAAAGCTCACATAAAACATCATTCAATATTGTTTACATATGACATAACTATGTTTAACATACACATATCAAACTTTGAAATCTTTTCCTTCAGCGACTATAGCTCACAGTCTGCTCAGAGCAATGCTATAAATTTAGATTTAGTGAAACAGCAAAAGAGAAATAGAAATAGTGCTGATAAAAGATATATTAGTAGTGGGAGAAGTGTTGAAATAGATAAACAACAAAAAGAGAGATGAATGTCCTTTATCTACTTTTTCTAGGCAGTGAATAACTTAAGTCTGCCAACAACAGATGACATGAGGTCAGGGCAGTTAGTCACTCTCTTTCAGCACTTAATGCTTTCCCAGCAGCAGACAAGCTGGGAAATCTGATAATTGAACATGTGACAGAGAAGAAACTACCCTGTGCTGATCTCATCCTGAACTTCTGATCAAAAACCAACATTAAACTTGATCACAGGCATCTCATTTCCATGTCATAGCGTGGATTGATAAAGACCAACAGGAGTGAGAGATGTCAGGGTAAAAATGCAAGAGCCAAAAAAACTAAAAAAAGAAATGCCTCAAAAACACTTTTTCCACCAGTCAGCAGTATATTCTTGGAGGACTGTTCTGGATGGTGGAAAAAGGCAGGTGGGTCCAGAACACATTACTTCAGTTTTGCATGCACTTGTGGAGCGATGTGCCAACAAAGGAATTTTCTCCCTCAGCCTCTGTGACCTAAAAACTACTGCTATATGTACAAACAAGTTCAAAGAGAGAGAGAGATTGCGGACACAGATCATTCTAGCTATCTCATTGATCTTTCTGAAACTTGCTTGCTTTAACAAGTCATACAAGCTAACCAAATGCCTTACTGGATTCAGCAGGCTCTGTCTGAATCTGAACTGTTCTCGGTGCTGCTTTCTACACTTTCTGAATAATTCATCCAAAAATGAAAATTGTTCATTTACTCACCCTTTTATCATTCTGAACCCTTGTCCTCTCATAAAACAGAAAAGGAGAAGCTCAGGAGAATGCTGATGTTGCTGACTGAAATCGAATGTGACCATGTTTTGTCAAGCTCCAAGAATGACAAAAAGGACCATGCAGCATTTTATGCTACTGTATATTCTGAGTGTACTAAGGACATATAACTTTGTATGAGTAAAATACAGAAATTTAAAGGGATAGTTCACCCAAAAATCTAATTTCTGTCAATTACTCACCCTCATGTCGTTTCAAACCCGTAAGACATTTGTTCATCTCCATAACAGAAATTAAGATATTTTTGATGAAATCCGAGAGCTTTCAGACTCTCCATAGACAGCAACACAACTACCACATTCAAGGCCCAGAAAGGCAGTAAGGACATTGTTAAAATAGTCCATGTGACATCAGTGGTTCAACCTTAATTTTATGAAGCTACGAGAATACTTTTTGAGTGCAAATGACTTTATTCAACAATTTCTTCTTTTCCGTGTCAGTCTTCGACACGCATTCATGAACACAAACCCTTTTAGCCCTTTAAATCATTATCCACGTATAAAATATTCAACATCAAGACTTTTGTGGTGTTTTATGTTGTATTTTTGTTATTTCTGGAGTTTCACAGCTCCTGGTCCCCATTCACTATATGGAAAAGAGCAATATTAACATCTGTTTCTGTGGAATATGGAAGCATAATACCTAAATACATAATACCAAAACATCTAAAATTATACTGGTTTGGAGCATAAGGGTGAGTAAATGACAGAATTTTCATCTAGAATCAAATGTATTTTGTAAGAACTGGCTTAGTTGTAACAGAGGCTCTACAAAATATGTGTTTTGAAACCATTGCTTTACAAAAGACAAGTTTTTTTAATCATTAGTGTCTTTCAAGCAACCACTCTGAAACAGTCACTACCTCCGACCTGTTTTGAAGGTTGCAATTTGTGTTTATGGAGAAAAGTTCCCTCTGAAATCACTGGCTGCTCTTTGTCTCCAGATCATCCATGGTGCTCTCTGACTCATTAGTATGTATACAGTAAAAAAAAAAAAAAAAGGTCAGGATTAAATGCAGTCACACACAGCGAGCCAATGACCTACTTCTATACTTTCCACTGTGAGTTTCCAACAACTGCTCCAATGATGCAGAGCAAAGTAAGAGAGAAATAATGAGGGAAAGGTAGCCACAGAGATACTGTAACAGTGTCGCATTCAATCTGAAACCAGAATTTTTTATCCAAATCTACACGAGTCCCTATCAAAAGAGAAGAGAAAAACAATCCATGTAAAATTTTAACCCGATTTCCTCCAAAATATCAGTTACCAGGATTATTAGTGGTGGTCTCTGAAGAACTGATGTTTGAGCAGACTCATCCCATAAGACCTGGGATTTCATATCTTATTAGTGTCAGGAGACATTCACCCAGTCCCAGACAGGTTATTATTCATCCACCTGCCAATACAGCATGGAAAAGCTCTTAGCATTAACTTCCACCGATTCCAGATCCAGCATGCTCTACTTAGAGCCATGTTCATGGTGTCCATGGCATGTTAGCATGCTCCAACGGTACACAAATGGAAAACTGCAGGAATTATAACTCTAAAGCTTGGAGGTCCATTCTTCTTATGACTCAACATGAAACGGCAGATCTCCAAGGAGACTCCTTACCATACAAACACACATTTCCAGCAAAGGTCTAGACATTAATCCTCATTTGAGGTCTGGGTGTTTAGAATCAAACACTGTGATTTTGAAAGGTCAAACCTCATGCGTGATTCAACTCTTCCGCTACCTCGAGTTTAGATTTTATGCACTGTTTATATCAATTATTTGACATGTAGCCAAACTACAGGATGCCAGATCTGAATAAATTCAGCATTCTGATTTCAACATTATGACATTCTATCTTTGGCAGAACACCAACAAAAGAATGTTTTTGCCCATTCAGTGGAAGTCAACAGGGGTTCAAAACAACATTGGTCCTCATTGACTTGTGTTGTATGGACAAAAACATTCTTCAAGATATTTTAGATTTTTGGGTGAAGTATCTTTTTAAATTGTCTTAACTGGCAAAAGTCATTTGGTCATTAGAAAAGTAAGAAGATCAAGCTGGCTGACCAACATATTTTTGGTCCACCAGCTAAACCAGCAACAAATCAGTACTAACTACCATAAACCAGTTTTAAGAACAAGATTCTGCAACTCTGTACTCTAATGCCATACATAAAATGTATAATCTATAAATCACACTACAATATTTCAGAATTATTATATTCTTCTAAACCAGTCTTCATCCTGAGAAACATCTTAAAAATAACTTCTCTGCTTTATTTTAAAACTGTTTTCTTCATCTAAAAACAAACTTAATTATCTTATTTTGAATTCATACACATATAAACACAAGCAGAAACATAAAGCAAGCAAAGTGTAATAAAGATTTTATAATGGCTTGCATATGAAACAGGCCACCCAGCATGCTTTGGGAGCCAGATCCAGAAGTTGGATCCATAAAGAGAGTTTAGGTTTCTAAAGAGTGTGTTTGTGTGCATTTTTAGGCTAATCACTGTGTAAACCAGCACAAACACACAAACGCACCATGCAGATTGGTCACACACACGTGAGTGCTTGCATGTGATCAGTCTATGCAGGCATGCGTGATTGCATGTGTGTTCACCTCGACTCTGTTGGCGGTTGACTATTCCCCCTAGTGTCCATCTCCGGTCGAGCCTCTTCAGATGAGCCTTACGTCTCTTAGTAACTGACATGGATGAATGAGGACAGCAGAAAGAGAACAGAGACATGACAAACTCAACGTAAACAACTCAAGAGGAACACTGTTATTAGTGTAATGAAGACGTTATTACATGAAAGAAAAGAGTTTTGTGATTGGTTAGGAGGGTTCTTGGCTTGCACAATGATGGCAAAGCAAAGGAGGACTTGGATTAATACATGTGTTATTAGATTTTAGTGGCACACGTTATACTGTGGGATGGTAAAGTCTGAAAATGTATTACAGAATGGAAATTTCATATATTTTACAGAGGCTTTATCATTCATCAACTCCATAGATTCAAAACTAAAGAAAAGACGAACTAAAGATGGTCTAGTTCAAATAAAGTTCAGCTTCAAAAAAAAAACTGCAGCTAGATCCAGAAATGAAGCCGTTGTGGCCATATGGGAAGGTAAATGACTCCTCAGGGATCAATAAGTAGTGTGCGTGTGTGAGGATGTATCGATCCGTCTTAGACAAAGATAGTAGTGAAAGCTTTATCTCCGGCCTGACCACTCCTAATCTTACACATTGAGTCTTTCAGTGGCATAAATTTCAAGACGCAGCTAAAAATGTGGTTGGCTAAAACAGGAAACTCAACCCAGGAAATGCTGATGGCAGCAGATGATTGAAGTTTGGACAGTAGAACAGAACATATTTATAATGATAGGGTTCTTTATGTGTGTTTCATTGCAGTGAGATAACAAATGGGTGTTTCTTCAAATTCGGTCAATTTATGTTCCAGGAGTTAATTTTTACTGAAGTTGACATGAAATTCACCATATTTCTTTTGCAAATACATGTTATGGATCTTATGATGAATTATTCATCCATGTATAATTTTCATTTTTTATTCTTATTTGATTTGATTGATTGATTTTTTTTTTAAATTTCAATCTTCCAGGGCAGAAAACATGGTGAGGTATGCCAGACATCTCCAATCCAAATTTAATTTGCTTAAACCCTGCCCCTCCACAACCAACTGCAAACTCACATTCATTTTTGAGTGCAAATTTTTCAAACAGGGTGAAAATCTTATTTACTTTTGTGTATTTATGCTATATTAAATACTATGACAGGAGTCAGTCATTTTATTACAAAATGTTTGGAATCTTTTCAACCACATAATTCTAATAAATACAATATGTAACTTAAAATGTGGTAGAAATGACACTGTGGTGGGGATTTTCATTAAACAAATAAATACTTTTGGGGGGAAAAACTAATACCAAATAAACTATTTAATAAAAACTCGAGTTCTGTCTAAATGTTTTAAAAAGTCCACAGGACCAAAAGTTCTTAGTTGAAGCAACACCCAGATTCAATGTGGTGTTCAGTTATGACATGCTATGAAATAAAACCAATGTACTATTGCAACCTTTTAGAGAAGATTTATTAAGTTCACTTTCACGAAGGAGCGAGAGAGCCTTCCTTCTTTCCTTCATTTCTCCTTCTGCAATCGATGATTTCTCACAGCCCCAAAGTCCTCACTCCTTCTCATAAGCAAGTGGAAGTTGCTCAAGGAAAATTTGGGATACAGATTTTATCCTCCAAGATAGATATATATCGAGTCCTGGGTATTGATTGTTCAATGAACGTGAAGCAAATCACTGTATTTGGTAATCACTGTAAAATGGTCAAGATTTCTTGGGGTATAAGAATGTTTGTGCAGATGTTCAAAAGGGAAGTATGAGAGAGAGTATATTTAGAGTGTCCTACCTTCTCCAGATCTAGATGTTCCCAAGTCCAGATCATCTCTGGTGCCGCTCTGAGAGTCCAGGTACGTGGCAGGAACCCAGCCTTGTTCTTCCACTGTGCTGACAAACCACCAGCCTACAGACACAACAGAAGAAAAATAACATAAAATATTATTTTTTTTAACCTAATACAGTGTCAAATACTGAGCTCTCATATGATGAAATGATCCTGTTTTAACCAGAAAGACTATATTTACAGAATGAAAATGAAGCCTCCATGCCTTGCAAACAAACACTAATGCACAAACATTTGGTTTTCACTAATCTGAATGTTTAGGCTCCGGTCATGCTCACAAACATACTTTTTCTGGTGTTATTTAGTTTCAGGCGAAATGTTTATGAATTCTGTGCACTTCCTGTGTAACATTTGGGATCAATTAGACCTGACACTATGATAAATATCAAAGCGGGTGGACTTGGTTTTATTTATATGCACAGTCAAACACGAGGAAGGTTGGATGTGTCTGACATGTTCTTAGCAGCTAACATGATGACATGTTTTATGAGCTAATATGCGTGTGCTTGTATGTTTTGGGCCAAAATAACCTCATCGATTAAATTTATGTCTTTCGGTTCCTCCTTCATGTGTCTGAATAAGTGCTGAATTTGTTAAATGTAGTGTCAGCATTATGATTTGTTTCTGAAATGTGGATTATGATGGGGGTTTTTTTCACATTTCCACTATAACTCAAAGATGATTCTGAGCAGCTTTAAAAACAAAGCAGCAAAAAAGATGGACATGAGTGATACACCAAGAGAGGAAAAGTCATTTGGGTAAATCATTTGGGCTTTGGAATTAAAATCATATATTTGGCACACTTGCCTAAAAATGTAAAGCCAACATAAGTGAACGCCAATGGATGGAAATTCAAAACGGTTCTCCAGCTGAAAAACAGATCCTTCTGAACGAGCCTGTTGCCAAGGTAACAGTATTACTGGCAAGCTCTTCATAACAGTGTGATGTCATCGGTCAGCAATAATCAAGCTCTGACATCATAATAATACAGAAGCAGGGTGCTAAGTGATTAACACCAAATGTTCCAAGAATACTGTAAACTCCATGTACAAATGTAAAAATACTTGCATATATGTATACATATATTGCAATATGTACTAGACCCTTCAAGACCAAGGACCCATATCCAGTTCTTCATCTGAAATGACAATTTACTGCATCTTTCCCTTCAAACCATACTTTGTACAGTGGCTTTGTAACCGTTTACAGTCATGGAATTCTTGTATATATGCTTTGCAATGGTGAAGATGCCGCACCGACCTGTGGTGGACATAATTATCATCTTCAGTGTGTTGTAAATAGACTGTGGTCTTGTCTGTGACCATAAACCAAGATCTATATCTAGACCAAAACTCGAGTTGAGACCCAGACTCAGACCATGTTTATGTGGTCTCAAGACCACAGGATAAAGACTTCAACTTTGGTATAGCCTACTATAATACTAAAAACTTTTTTGCTCATTTATCCAGAAAACTAGCCTCAAATCTCAATTGAAAGGCCAACTTAATCTAGTCTAGTCAGTACTTTTTTATTTTTTTGACAGCAATTAATACTTTTATTCAACAAGGATGAGTTAAATGTTAATAAAAGATATCCAGTTCAAGTAAACATTCTATTCAACAAAAAATCTTGAAAAATACGTTTTACTGTTTCCACAAAATATTAAGCAAAACTGTTTTCAACAATCAAGTGTTTCTCGAGCAGCAAATCAGCACATTAGAATGATTTCTGTGACACTGAAGACTGGAGTAATGATGCTGGAAATTCTTAGGAATAAATTATATTTCAAAATATATTCAAATAGAAAACAGTTACTTTAAACTGTAATAGTATTTCATAATAGTTCTGTTTTTACTGTTTTTTTTTTTTGTTTGTTTTTTTTAAATCTCATAGACCCCAAACTTTTGGACTGTAATATACATTTTAAACCCCAAAGAAACACTGACTCTAATTTTTAAAACTGAATGCTGATGCCAATAGTTGGAAGTCATACAGAGAGACGAAAAACCAACACAGAGATCAGAAAACTAGTGCTAGATCTAAGTCGGTGTGCCAACAGATCAGAACAGTGCTTACATACAGAAATCATAAGAGTCATTTGAGCCAAATAGACCACACTGACATCTATACCACCCTGACACAGCTAATCTCTCTCACAAATGCACACACACACAAATTTGCTAATGAATTTGTGAGAGCCGAGAGCAGGTTGTGGCCACCCTGCCTGACTGACCCTCTTTGAATGAGATACTGTCTCCCTGTTTGTGCACACCAGGAACCGTCTACGGCAAGCACAGAGGGTCAATTCAAACAAAATGCTAAATGGCAAGGGTTGCATGCAGTTTAACCATCACAAAGATGCTTTTCATTGGATTCTGCTTGTGTTTGTTTATCTGTTGCGTATATGCTATAGGTGGGTTTCATCAGTACAACCTTTGAGGTGCATTTTCATTAAAACCTAAAAAAAAAAAAAAAATGAATAGTACTTTTAAGAAATTTGTTTAAAATGATGTTTACACACATACTGTAAGATGAAGACTCTGGTCTTATGTCTAGCCTGATGTAGCATCCACACCATTAGGTGTCAGTTAGTATACGTCTAAGATAACAAAAAAATAAATAAAATACATTTCAAATACTGGACCTCCAGTCAAGAAATAATGAATATGAACAGTCAGAAGAACTGACTCGGTTCCTCTGATCTGAGTTGAACTGGGAGCTCAGATTGATATTGTGTAATGCCTGCCAATTTTCAAAGCTAAACTCTTGCTTAGCAGAGAAGAAACAAATTCTTTCACCAAAACAAAAGACACGTAGAGCGCAAGACAGACAGCAGGAATGCTTCTTTTTATGCTGAAACGATGTACTCCTCTGAATTCCTCCGTGGTTCAGGACGTTACGATCATCTCACACAAAAACAGACAACAGAAGCCGTTCTGCTGAGATACAGGTGGGCTTGCTCTTCAAAGCAAAAGATCTAGGCTTTTCTGAGAAAGATGGTGTTGGTGCAAAACAGACTAATAAATCTTAGACTGTGTATCTGCTTCTGAGAAATGTTTCTTCTGAAAGCTGCATGTGTGTGCCATGAACTTTGTTCCGATACACATGGTAGTGGGTCATGTGAGATTTTGTTTATGTACATGGTTAGATAAGATTTGGTTTTAATGTTACTTTCTCCTGTTCTAGTTTAATGTGCAGACACTTGCACTATCAAAACAATTCTTGTGCAATTCAAAATGCTATCTACTGGGTCAACCAATGAGACGATGTTGTGTACATTCACTTTGTTGTTTATATTCACAAACAAATGGAAAAAAGAATGCACTAAAGATATAAAAAAAGAATGATAAAAGACTGTATGAATGTATAGCGAACAGACAAACAAACAGAAGGAAAGAAAGAAAGAAAGAAAGAAAGAAAGCATGATGTTACTAGGTAAATTTGACAAATTTCTTATCCTTCAAACTGTTTTTTTTTTCAGTGAGGTTCATGAAGTGCTTTGCTACAGCTGTTCAGTCATCTCAGCTCACTTTTACTAATTTTTCACACACTCAGCTGTTTTTGATTATTTTGTTTAGCTTTAATTTGAACGTCTTTCAATAAAGACAGAAACATATACTGTATTACACTAAAGGCCTGAAAATGAAGACTTGATTATGACGTCATAATGTCCACAGGCAGGGCCATGACCGACAACAATCCCAACATTAATGGGTTTCAGACATTTCATCCCACCCAGTCTTCAATATTTGGCCATATCCTGCTGAATCACACTTTTTGATTTGAGCTCAGGTGAGATATAATTTTGCAGCCCCCTTAATGAGCTTAATGTTCAGCTCTGATGATCCAAAAATACAATATACAAATGCATTACAAAATATGAAAATACATTAAACTGAAATGAATGAGAGGAAAATAAAGGCAAGAACTGAGAGCGGCTGAACGAAAAAGACAAAGACAAAAGAGAGTGAACAGATGTTTGGCCTGAACTTCAAAGCTGAAATTTTCACCAAACATTCCCTCCATCCAAACCAGCAAGAAGGAGAAAAAAACACCAGACCAGCAAAATACATGAGCCTTTCACTTTCTTATTTTGGAGCTGAAATAGCAAACAAAAATGAAAACATGAAAATAAAAAAAAACGTATGAAAAAAAATGTATGAAAACATTCTTATATTACTGTATTTACTGTATTACTATATAAGTGAATGTTGTTGTAGACGAGTTACACAGAGAGAG